>NC_134644.1:102278457-102580967 GCF_030463565.1 Pelecanus crispus | reverse complement strand
TATTTTCCTATTCAATCCCTAGTCTACAATTATTCAAGTACCAGAATATCATTCAATGAGAACCAATTTTTGCATAATTAAAACTGAATCCACTTGTGTTATTTATGCCCCTTAGTTCTTCTAAACCTCCCTGAAGAACTGAAGGATAATTAGTATGACCAATACCAAGAGCTTCTATCATCACGGAAGAAAACAAGCTATAAAATTTGTCTTTATATAAATCCTGTAAATCCTCTATATATCACAGGTACAAGCATCAAGTAGCAATGATGGTACAAGGCACAGAATTGTGAAAACAGTCTATATTAACTGCTCAATATCACCTGGCTGTGCTAGAGTGCTCTGTGTTCCGTACATGGGGGGAAAGAAATAGGAAATTGTGCCTGCACTGAATGATTTATCTCCTCTTCAGATACCCATATTTGGCCTCATGCACTCAGTTTGTTCTCTGGAGCACTGTATTAGTAAGTCCTCCCTCTTTGAATCCCACCCTCAGTGGGAATGAAAGGGACATGGACTAGCAGCAAGCTGTCTGAACAGTGAAAAGTTTTCATGTATTTGAGGTGAGGCTGCTGGCCTCAGGCCCTCCTAACAGTCACAGAATGTCATGAAACCTGAAAAATAAGTTTTGGAAAGATGAAGAGAACTGTTCATTATACTATTCTAGAGTGATTTTGTTTAATTTCTGCTGCCCCCTCATAACATACATGAGAAATACCAGAACAGAGGAGGCTGTCCTGACAAGGGCCAACACAGATGTACAAGTAGCTTATGAAATGTAAAATGTTGAGAGGAAAAAAAAAAGAAATAAAAGGACTTAATGAGTTGCAAAAAAACCTTATACTATCAGTGGTCAGATTCAGCATGGCAGCTATTAGGAAAAATATGTTGAACTCTCTGCTTAAACAGCAGTCAGACATGTGGAAAAAATCCCAGAGGATCTGAGAAAAAGCAAAGTCAATCAAAAATAGTGATAACACTGTGCCTGACAGTGAATGGGAGCAATTCTGTAGCACCATTCACCCTTCTGGGCTTTATTCATGAGCTGAAAGTGAACGATCCGGGTGTCTCAGCAATAATTACCTGCTTGTGATGTGCTGCATACGCCCTGTTTGAGAGGGGAGGGTAGAAGATGCTTCGCTGGACGGAAGAGAAGAGAGCGCCAATGGCAAATCCCAGTGTTTCTTCTATTTCAGTAACAGTTTCAGCTGAAATCAGATTCTTGTAAAGCTGAAACTATGCTTTTCTTTCAATTTCAAATTGAAAGAAAAAACTGCAATCAAATTGGCTACCACAGTTATGACAGTTGTTTTTTTTTTTTTTTTAAGCGCTAGATTATTGGTGATGTTCGTGAAATTCCCTTCCACAAAATGAGAATAGATTGCACTGGTAAGACATACCCTCTTCCCATTAGAAACTCCATTGCATACATCTTTGAATCCTAGAGGCCTGTACCTATGCTCATTTTCAGATTATCTTCAGCATATCAGTACAGAAATGAGATATTACTTATCCTGAACCACCTGCTTGACTTGGATCTACTTCCAGAGTTGTTTGGCCAAAACACATCCATATAACAAGAGGCAGTGGAGGGACACCCTACCCCTGGAAACATGAAGCAGCGTGTCTGCAGCTCTGGATGTGCGAAAACAACGTGGCACTTCAGGAACCCTTGCAATGTTTCTGACCTTGGCTGTTGCACCAAAAGGCATGGCGTCAGACACAGCATGAAAAGAGTTCACGCAGCTGCTTTACTTAAACAGGTTGTCCCCTTATTTATCCCCATACAGCCTCACAACAGCAAAACACATGCCCCTGCAAACATAAAGACCAGCTATTGTAATTCTCTCCGTATTGAGTTTCCCCACAGGGTTTTCCTGCCTCACACAGTTTTTCTGCCTCACACGGTTAGTGCAGTGTGCGGCAGTGCATCAGCCACCAGGACAGAGCCGCAGCGATCACGTTACAGCTACCCAGCACTGTGCCCCATACTCAGGCAAAAGCAAGCCTTCAGAAGAAAGGCATTGTACAGATTTGTTCACCACTGGTTGCAGAGTTACATTTCTTAACACTAGCCCTCACCCCTGCCTTCAAACTAACATGAAGGAATGTTGAGTAGGTTTTCCTCCAGGTAAACAGCTTCTCTGTAAGAAGCTCTGTGTGTCTTGGGAGGTCACGGCTGCCCTACGCACAACTTCTGTATGCTCAGCCAGGCCCTTCTCTAGGTCTACAAACAAAATGCCTTTCAACTGGGTTAGCTTTAACCACTGCTTCATGCCAGAAGACCTTCAGGGCTGTACCACATCCTGTCAGTCTCATGCCCTAGTAAAAACCTTCCTGCATTGCTTACGCATCTCCTCTGCTCTCCAGGTTCCTGTCTTCAGGAACTGGGTAGAGCAAACCAGTAGGTCTATTTCCACATGACTTACCTTCCCTACATGAAAAATCAGTATATAAATAGGTATCAGACCCAGCCATGGCATAATTGCCATTACTCCTGGATTTATTGTGATTAGTTAGTTCAAGTGGGTCCAACATTCATGCAATTAGCATCCAAGGCACACAGCAGTGAGCACATTATCAGCACACAGAAATTAACAGGTAAGATTTGTCAATGCAGCACCCCTTCACTTCTCTGCAGGTCTCAGGTTGGAGTGTTTCACAGGAAAAAGTTGAATACAGCTCTGAAGGTTCATCTCCATGAAGGAAGCTGCTTCCACAGGCCTCACACAAAAACCCCTGCTTGTAGACCATGCCCACAGCTAAGCCTCCCAGCAATCTCCACAGTGCTCTCCAGCTCTGTTTAAAGTCACCAGGAAGTTAGTGCAACCTGAACAGAATAGTACATCAAAGCAATTGGCACTGAAGATGCTACATCTACCTGTAGCTGGGGTATTTTACTTGAAACTACATTTTGCCTGGTTCCCTGGACAGGTGTTCCCAATGCAGATCTGGTACCAAGCTGTTGAAAGTGACCACCAATGCCTTCTGTCCCCATTAGAGGCTGAACCACACTTGGAAAGAAGTTTCCTGTACCTCCCTCCTTCAAGGAATCCTGTTTGTACAAGCAAAACCACTTTGTGAACCAAACCAATAAGCAGTATAAGCATGGACAAGGAGGGGATTCAGTTCAAAATTGCACCGCAGCTCTAAACAAAAAAAACAGTCTCAGCCACTAAAACCATGCTGAAACATTTTTGCGAGGGGGAGCCCAAGTTCCCCTAACAGTCTCATTTGGGAACCCACAAACCTTGCCAAATGACAGCTGAGAGCTGGTGCTACTGGATGCTGCCTTTCTGGACCACCACTACCTTTCTTTCAGAGACAGATGCCTGAAAAAGGAATTGTTATGCCTTCTCTCTTTAGCTTCAACTCAACAAATCATAGGCTTAAGTGGTGTTCAGGTATAAAAGCTCAGGTTACTGGAGGTGATATCCATCCTAGGCAGCTCCCCAAACAAACTGCTTACATACTGTGGGAACAGATAAAGATCCCATAGTGCATGTAGAGAAGTGGCTGGGAAAAGCAGCATGGGTTGCTCCTCCCTTGGGAAAAGCCAAACCCGCTCCTGCGATTGCCTTCTGTCAGTGACCCAGGTGCACTTGATAGAAAACACAGGAGGATGGAGAAACCTAGTGTGTACCTCAAGGAGATTTAACCTTGAGGGGGAAAAAAAAAAAAAACAAAACCCAACCCACCATGATTTGACTTGAATGTTACAGGAAGTACTACAGTAGGAACCACTTGAAACACCAGAGGATGAGCCTCACAAGGAACAGCACAAGCATGGTGATGACCCAACACAAGCTGGTCTTGACAGCCAACAACCCAACACACCACCTCTCTTGTCTTGAGTGACAACCTTGACAGACGAGCCCAAATCATCAACTGTTCTTACAGACATTTGACAGGGCCCTATGGAATGTGAAAATCATATCTGTGTATATGTCAAGGAACAGAAGATAGTGGTTAATCAGGATATATAAACCTGACTGTTGGATGTAAAGATGGTTTTTAAGTGTTGGTGAGAGAGAACTTCAGGCGTAAGAAATAAATAGAAAGGAAAGAAGGGAAAGTGTATGGGACAGAAGGATCAAATATAACGCAGTGTGGGTTAGGTAAGCAAGTGGAAAAGCATGAGTAGGATGTAGAAATGAAACCATACATGAATAGGACAGTCAGAGGATACTTAAATGTATCAGCTAACATAGAACTGGAGCATGATGCAAGTGGTATGGAATAAGGGGTGGGTATTGTACAGGGTCTGACCAGGGTGGAGTTAGCTTTCTTCATAGCAGCCCATATTGTGCTATGCTTTGTATTTGTGGCTAAAACAGTGTTAATAACACACCAATGTTTTGGCTATTGCTGAACAGTGCTTGCATAGCAACAAGGCTTTCTCTCTATCCCCTACTGAGTAGGCTGGGGTGGGCAAGAGGTTCAGAAGAGACACAGCCAGGACAACTGACCCAAATTGATCAAATGTCATACCGTATGACATCATACTCAGCAATAAAAGCTCATGGAAAGGAGGAGGAAGGGGGACACATTCATAGTTATGTTAATTTTCCTCCAAAGCAGCCATTATGCATGCTGAGGCCCTGCTTCCCATGAAGTGGCTGGACAGCTGCCTGGTGATGGGAAGTAGTGGATAAGTTCCTGCTCTTGTTTTGCTTGTATGCACAGCTTTTGCTTTCCCTATTAAACTGTCATTATCTCAATCCATGAGTCTTCTTGCCTTCCTTCTATTTTCTCCCCATTCTGCAGGAGTGGAGAGTAAGTTGCTGGGTAGCTGTTGACTCATGTCAACCCACCACATCTATATCACTCCATGTAAACTAGAAGCACAGAGACTGTAAATGGTACATGTTAATGACCAATAAGTTCCACCACTAAAGATATTTTTAAAACACCACTCCTATCCCCAAAAAACCCCCCAGCATGTCACTCTTTTCCAATCATATAACAAAAATAATTAGAGACAACAGCAGGTATGAAATTAAAAAAAAAAAAGTACATATGTGTGTGCATGTATATGTGTATATGGAATAAAGCAACAGCACTAACTACTTTCCTGAGCAGCACTTCGCACCAAATTTGCTCCCTGAAAATCTAGAGCAGAAAAAGCTATTTGAAATCAATGGCTCTGGACCTCCCCCATGTCACTGACTGGTCCTTCTGCACAGGACCCCATGGTGCTCCCAGGGTGGAAAAGATGAGGGCCTGGTGTGCTCGTAGGATGTTAGGAGGGCTGTGCATGGTCACTGGCTGGGTTTGTTGCCGCTGCAGTGTCTTCCCTGGCTGACAGCCCCCTCATCTCTTCTATCCTGGTGCTGTCTCCCCGCTCAGCCCTGCTCCAGCGGACGCTGCCCCACTTGCCCATGTGGGCACACCTACACATGCACACCAATGTGAATGATGCTAAACTCATGCTGCAAGTCTGTGAAACAGCCAGTAAGGGTCAGACCAAGATCCTTAGAGTCAAATACCACTGAATTTCCGATTTCATTGAGAATAGTTTGTATGTTTCCAAAACCTGTGGTATTTACTTCAGTCCATGATGCTTTCTAGCCTTTCCATCCAAATAACTAAAGCAAATATGAGGTATTGTGCCAAAATTCAGGTCTGTTATTGGTGTGAATTCACTTCTTATAGAACTGTTATCCAACTAAAGAATTATAACCAGAATTTGAAAATTACCTTTCAATTTTCCTTGAAAATGGTTAAAAAGTAACTCTAGAAATTCATTGCCACAGGATGTGAGATGCAAAGAGATGAAGAATTCAGATCCACGTATTTTGTTAATCTACCATCCATCTGTTAGATGATTATAGCATGATCCAGTAGCCTATAAAAACAAGTCTTGATCAGGTAGTACAAACAAACAAAACAAGCAGATTTCTAATAATTAACATGCAGGATTTTTTTTTTGCATAAAAGTAAGTCACATCACTAGATTAGTGCAGTTCCCCTAAAGGAAGTTTTATTAGGCTGAATACTTTAAAAGACTTTTAGGTCAGGAAAAGAGTGCATAAAGGCTTTAAAGAAAAAAATAACATGAATTAGTACCTTCATTAGCTGCATACAGTGTAGCTTTCTGATCCAAATTGTCAAAAAGCCTGATGCTGTGGGACACAACCAATGCAGACTTGTAAATCCCCCAATGCACACACACATTTTTTGCATTCATTAGAGGACACAGGACTCATTAGTGGCAATGTTTCAACAATTAATTTCAAAAAACAAATTCAAAGATGAGCCTGTCATTGTCCCACAATAGTTACTATCCTTATTAAATACAGTTCTTTAAAAATGGGGCAACACACTGAACAATGGATCCCTGGCTCTCTCCTCCTCCCCCTCCAAAGCATCAAATATTGAGGAGAAGCTTTTGTTCAAATTGCTCAATTACTGCCAAGTTGTTTACTGACCTCTTAAATTTTATATTACAACATGCTGGTGTGGTAAAACTGTAAGCACAGACGAAATAGCTGTCTTAAAGTTTCTTCCCCCCTCTCTCATTGTAGAATGAGCACAATTCACCGGAAGACCACCTCAATTCCATACTTTGAAGATGAGGAACAGCTACAATGGGCTAGAAATGAATTATAATGAGGCACAGTGCTCCACTTGAAAGGCAACTACCTTCAAGTACATCAACCTACCAATTACAGTTGCAGAGAACCTTTGAGACTGAGACATGCAAGAGCCTGGAACAAAGAGGGAATGAGAAGACCTCACTGACCCATTGCCACCTCTGCAGCAGCAGTAGCGTGCACACTTAGTGGTAACAACAGATAGAGAAGGAGGGTCAGAACAACCTGTTACTGGTTTTTTTTTTTTTCCTCTTGGATGAAGAATTTGCCATAACGAAGACAGAAATTCCTTTTGTCATACTTGAACTCTGCCTGTTTCTCATATATGTTTCCAAATACTAGGAACTACCAAAATTCCCTTTGGTGGGGTGCCTCCTTGCTGCCAGACTAGATCAGCCCACAGTGCTGCATCCCAGAGCAGAATGATCCAGCCTGAAAAATGTGAGTCACTACACTTAAATATTTGACAGTTATTACTATTATTCTAAATCAAAAGACTTAGTGTGATATGCACTTTGTATACAGGAGGAATTATTTAACACACTTGGAAGTGGACTTGGATGCAGGCCAGTCAGCTTCACCTGTAGCATTGCATGGGGTTATTGTGACCAAAGTGCAGGACCTGGCACTTAGCCTTTTTGAACCTCATACAGTTGGGTTTGGCCCATCAATCCAGCCTGCCCAGATCCTTCTGCAGGGCCACCCTACTCTCGAGCAGATCAACACTCCCACCCAGTTTGGTGTCATCTGCAAACTTACTGAGGGCTCACTCAATCCCCTTATCCAGATTGCTGATAAAGATGTTAAACAAGACTGGCCATGAAGGGGAAATCATGCTTAACCAACCCCATTGCCTTCTACAGTGAGGTGATCAGCTTGGTGGATTTCATTAGAGCAGTGCATGATGTTTACCTTTACATTAGTGAGGCTTTTAACACTGCCTCCTGTAACATCCTCAGACAAGCTTACAAAGTATGGGTTAAATAAATAGGTAGTAAGGTAGACTGGAAACTGGCTGAGCTGCCAGGCCCAGAGGGTTATGATGAGTAACACAAAGTCCAGCTGGAGGCAAGTCACTGGTGGTGTGCCCCAGGGGTTTATACTGGGGACAATACTGTTAACACCTTCATTAGTAATCTGGATGACAAAACTGAGTGCACTTTCAGCAAGTTTGTAGACAATACGAAACTGGGAGGATTGACTGATACACCAGGTGGGTGTTCTGCCCCACAGGCTGGAGAAATGAACAGAGAAGAATCTTATTAATTTCAACAAGGGGAGGTATAAAGTCCTGCATCTGGAGAGGAATAACCCCATCAATATGTGCTTGGGACCAAGTGGCTGGAAAGCAGCTTTGCAGGAGGACCTTGGGGTCCTGGTGGACCACAAGCTGACCATGAGCCAGCAGTATACCCTCACGGCAAAAAAGGCCAACAGCACCCTGAATCCCTTAAGAGCATTGTCAGCAGGTTCTTGGCAACCTGCTCTAGCTGACCTTGCTTGAGCAGGGGAGTTGGACCAGATGATCTCAAGAGGTTCCTTCCAGCCTCAACTGTTCTGTGAGGTTCTGTGTGGGTGGAGGTCTAACTAGTATCAGCATAAGTTTGCTAAATTACTTTAAACAATATCATAAGACTGACCTAGAAATTCCATTCAAGGATTAGGGCCAGACTGGGCAAGTAGGAGAACTCTGTGAACACCTTATTAGCCACACGAAATGCATCAAAGCCAGAAGCAAGTCACAGGAGTTACCTCCAACAAATGCCACGGTTCAGACAATATTGAAGCTAATTCATTGCTCAGTTCTGGAATACTCAAAAGTGAATATTCAATGTTGAATCACCGGAGCCACAACACCATAGGAACAGAATCAAGACTGATTTATCCCTTTCCAGAAATATTTCCAAATAGTTTATTTCTAACAACAGTAAAATACTGCAGCATCAGTACTACTCATTTGTAATCTAATGTTGGCTTGTCTTATATTCTGCAGGTACCCAAGCTGCAATTTGTCAAGAAGTTCATACTAATACATTGTTATACTCCCTAAAGTGATCTGAAATTTCTTTTCTGGAAATTGTGATGTCACAGTGTAAAGAAACTGATATTTTTCTCCCTGTTTGGGAAAGGAAAAAAAAAAAAAACCAAACCTCTGCTAATCAGTGAAAGTGCTATTTTGGGGCCATAAAACACATGACACCACATACCTGCTAAGGAGAGGAAGATACGTCCCCCTCCTGCGACTTGTAAGCCCACCAAACCGCAACACAGGCCTTGTGCTCAGAGCTGAAGGCAAATATCAGGCTGTTTCTCTAGGGCTAAGCCCTTCAAGATAACAAGGAAGGAAAGGGAAAGGGTAAAAGCCAAGCTTTTTCTTTCTTTTCTGTTTGTCTGAGGAGCACACACTTGTTCTTTCACTGCAGTTTACACCAAATTTACTACTATGGTTATAAAAGAGTCAAAAATATATGCAAGTCACAGCATGAAACATATTTTCCCTGCAGCCTATGTTAAATACTGTATCTTAAAATTGCTGTTAAGCTCACCTAATTTTTTAAGAAATGACAGTATGTCCAACTCACATAGAACAGATGGCTCTGATCTCTGCAGGTGCAGCAGTGCTACACATCTGACTAGAGCAGATACAGCTACTGCCAGGGAGAGGAGGGAAGAGTCCATGTAGTGGTATGGCTCTACAAATTCCCCAAATGGAGTAAGCTATGAATAAAATCACTTGCTTTGTGAACAACAGTGCCCCACTCCACACACCATCTGGCCTTAAACAATGTGTTAGGAAAAGGTAAAGATGTGCTGTGGAATTATTCAGTTTACTATAGGAACACTGACTTAGAAATTCAACTCAGGCTAACCTTGTATTTGGTTTCAGTAGTACTCACGTCATTCCCTTAGAAAACAGTAAGGGAACAGAGCTTTAAAGCTTCCTGGAATGGGGATTATTGGTAAAATAAAAATTCTCCTTGGAGAATTTCAGTGAGTATCTTGTTTCTTGTTTTATAAAGGCAGAAGAGAATGGGAAAGCAAGAAAGTTTGGAGATAACTGAGGACAACTGTTTAGCTTGCCCATAGGAACCAAAGCATTGTAATAAAACATCATCTGTGGACCTGAAGATGCAGGATGAGAGGAGAAAAAAAAAACCCCAAGTCTTCCAATGTTCAATTTAAAAAAGCTAGCAGACACTTTCACATCTACTAGAGACTTACTTTTAGTGTACCAGGGTTTTTTTAGGAAGAAGTTTAAATTAAGTGAAAGAAGGATATGTATGTGTTTGAAGGTATAGCAGGACTAAGTTCCTCATCCCAAGTGCCTTAAAAAATCACATCATCTATGTAGTAGAATTAATAGAAGGGAAAAGAAACCACCACTAAAAAAGTCTCAAACTAACATTAGAATGTTTTCTCTCCCCAAAATGTGATAATCTATAGAAAGGGGATTTCAGTCAAGAAATACCACATGCATTGCATTATAAAGGGCTAAAATTAATATGTTACCATGTGCATGTGATAGAGAAAAGATGCGCTCTACACAAGTGCAGAACAGATCTTGCGGGGGGCATAGAATTTGTTCCACCCCACACTGTTTAAAACCTAAGCTTAAGCCAAAGTCAATAATAATTTATACTACAGAGTACAAGGCATGATAGAAACTGCATCTGGATTCTAGATCTCATCCTGGACAAGTATCAAAATCAGTATTGAACAGCAAAGGTTGTGTTAATTGAGTCCCATGATGAAACCATAAAAAAAGAGGATTCTATTACACTGTCAGTTGTGCATGCATGAATCTAGAGTAACAGTTGACATTGATGGTTTTTTTGTACATTCAAGTCTTAACAGCGAGCAGAATGGGAAAACACAGAATGTGAAGACTTTCATATACCTTTGATAGATTTTGTAGTTAAAAGTTGCTTTATTACAAGGCTGTGAATGGACAGACAGGAACAGCTATTTCACAGTCTTAGAAGATTTAATAGCTATGTGCTAACACTTGTTACATTTATCTCAAAAGATGCCCAGGAAATATATTATAATAATGCCAGAAGGGAAGTGAGAAAAGATTAAAATTGTTTTCCTGGTCCTTCAGAATAGGAACAAAAAAAGAAATGTAGACTGTCTATTGGAGCCCTGAAGTATACTATATAGCATCTGTTAAAAAACAAAACACCCTCTCCATCCCCAAATGCAACCTGTCCATATACTTTGTAAGAATTGCTTTATTATCTAAGGTTGTAATGGATCTACTTGTTTCTCCTTATGTCTTGTTCCAGGGTCTTTTGGGAAATCCTTAGTAAAATTTAACATGTTTTTTCTCATCTCTCAAGCTGCTCATTGAAAAGGCAAAGATTGTGGCAGTGTGGATGCAACTTGCATCTTAAAAAAAAAAGTTATTTCATACTTATTTATTATAAAACAAAGAATGTTGAGGGCTCTTATTCCCTCTGTGGAGGGAAACTGGCAGCAGCTAGTTTGAGAAAAAACCCAAGACTGTTTCTTTGGACTAAATGAAGAGAAAGACTGCTCTCATACAAGGTCTTCCTTGCTTTAGGTCTGCTGACTGGCAGTGAGCTAGTCAGTAATAGTTATGATCTAAGCAATATTAGAATCACATGGATATCTTTCAGAAAAACAAGATAAATACTTTCAATAAGCCATGCCTTTAGGAATGAGACCAAGTCACAGCCACTTTTGAAATTTCCACTTAAACCATTTTTGGTGATACACCACAGCATTTAGGAGTCCTGATGACAGGCCAGGACCCCATCATATTTATTACTGTACAAACATGAAACAAAAAGATACCAAAACTTCATATTCATCTTTTGTAGCTGAAAGAGCTTTACACTTCTAATTTTAAGAACAAAAGATGGCTTTTGGTGCTACATCAGAGCAACAGAGGTATCAATGCTTGCATTCCTCCTAGCAAAGCAACACTAATCTGTTTCTGTTCAGCACAGACTGTCATTTAAGCAGCATCCCTAAAAATCAGGTTTTGAAGTTAATAACTGATATGGGACCAGACCTTATGACTTAGAGGGACTTTTCATACAACAACATTTATGAACTAAAAATCTCAAGGTCACTAGGGTCATCAAGACCTCGTATTGATAGAAAAGATTTCTTTCACACTAAGAAAGGCGTGCTATGTTTAATGTAGCAGAAGCCTGGTACTAGTGTTCCCTTGCCTCGTATGTATACTTTCCCCAAATACCACTTTTTCTTGTGCGCTGACAAAACAGAGAAGTATGGTTCCTGCAGTGATGGTCACAGAGCTTCCAAAGGAACAGGGAAGCATCACAGTTTTTGTTTGCAGAGGTGTGGCTTTGGCTGATGCAGGCGAGAACACATGCAGGTTGTGAACCTCCAGAAAACACATTTGACCTGTACCAACACCAATATATGCACCAGCTGAGGGTTTCCATGGCTCAGAAATCCACATATATACATTATTCTGCATTGGCCTTCAGAAGTTTGATGTGAGGTTTTTTTATTGTCTTAGAAGCTGAAGAATATTTTGAATTTATATGAACACTCCAGCAATGTTCAGACTACTATATCCTGTGTCACACAGAATTGGACAAATTCTCCACAGAAAGCTACAGAACAGCTGCAAAGTGTAGTCTTGCATGATAATGGGAAACAGAAGGAGAAGGCTAGAAAATATTTTGTTCACACATCTAACATAATAAATGTCTTCCAAGGTTTTTTATGATTTCTTATGTGACTAGCTTTTCTCTGCCCCCAGACTATTTTTTTTATTTTGATCAGCAAAAAAAACTGAGTCCAACTAATTGCCTGAGTCTATTTGAACCTTAAGGTGTGTTTTGGATAGAACAAAAGATATTTTAGGCTCTGAATAAAGAATGCAAAAATTGCTGTTCTTGGATACTACAATAGCATATGTAAGACTGTAAAAAAAAAAGGAGTTCAAATAAGGTTGTTGAAAAGTTATTAAAAATGCAGATCCAGAGAGATTACAGTCTGAAGGATCAGATAAAACAAAGCAAATGAGACCTGTACTAGTCTGATAGCAGAGAAGTTCACAAATGCATTCCTAGTGCCCTGGCTCAATATGCCTCCATGTTCACCACTTTGATCTCTGCTTCCACCACATGGACTATCCCAGTCCACTTATCAAGTAAAAGAGACAAGAAGCTGGAATGCTCCATTTCAGGGTTTTTTTCTTGCTTTCTCCACCCTTCCCGTACTCCTACCATACTGGTCTCATGCTAACCATGTCAGCGACTTTGCCTATAACAGCCAGTGAGAGCACCCCTGTAACCCAGCACAGCTGGAAGAAAGGGAGTGGGTACACGGTCTAAAATCTTCTTTACTGGAATCCTTCACCAAAGCTCCTCCCATATTGGGTCTTGCATCAGCTACTGCAGATGCCATGCAGAGGAAGCAGAGCAAGGCACTGCAGGAGACCCAAGGTGCTGATAGTGATAGGGAGATTTGTGCAGGAAAACAGCACAGGAAATGAAACACAGGAATATATGACTCTCCATCTTTTTTTTTTTTTTTTTCTCCAACCTAATCCAGTCATGATCATCCTAGATTGACGGCCCTCTGCCACTAAACTCATTGGGACCTCACAGCAAAACGTTGTTTGGGGCATGGAAAAAAAGATGGAAGTCCAATAGATCATATGGGTCAATCTTGCAATATGAATGTGGTCCTTCAACTTGCTGCTGAAGAGCCTAATTTTAGAGCCTTTTATATGACACCTCCCACACTTACAGAAGCACCTATCTAATATATTGTATTTGAATCTTTTCCCTCAAAGTATGCACTTCATAGCAAAAAATCTTGTATTTTTATTCCAACGAAATCTACATTAAACATTTTCAAACATGGGATTACCTTGATTATAACAAGTAGCACACATATTTTCATGAGCAAGTACTATGCTTGCTAGGCAGTTTTCGCAGATGGGTTACCTACTGCAATCCATCTTAAGGAGATTATTCTTCCTACATATTATCAACTTTTATGTATTAAAGTTTATCCATAGTCATATCACACTTTATAAACAGTCTTTCATGTGGTGATCCCTCAGAAACATAAGGCAATACACGTAGTAATTTCATGTACTGCAATTAAACTAAAACTTACATTCTACTGTAAAGTTAGTGTTCTGATCTTTTTTTCTTACTACTAATTATCTAATGAACCTTTTTAACAAGGGACTCATACTGTTCAGCTAATGTGCCATTTACTACTACTAATTCCATTTTTAAAAAGTTAAATCAGCTTTAAAGTGTATCAAAGAGCAAAAGAGTGCTTTCTTTTATAAATTTTTGTTTCCAGAATACTTGGGGAACAACAAAAAAAAAAGGAAAAAAAAATGAGGGGGTTTAACACTTGTTCACATTTATAAACCAATTAAAAGAATAAATCTGATTAAAATTTAAAATTCTATCAACATATAGTTAGAAACATAGAGTCATTTAGGTTGGAAAAGACCTTTAAGATCATCCAGTCCAACCATTAACCTAACACTACCAAGTCCACCACTAAACCAGTTAAGGGTAGAGTAGTAATTTCACATTTCCTGGCTTGGTGCCTGGAGTATTTTTTAATGAAAGTAATAACTAGAATAGAATCATTAAGGTTGGAAGGGATCTCTAAGATCATCATTCCAATCATCAACCCAACACTACTGTGCCCACTAAACCATGTCCCAAAGTGCCACATCTACCTGTTTTTTGAACACTTCCAGGGATGCTGACTCCACCACCTCTCTGGGCAGCCTGTTCCAATGCTTGACCACTCTTTCCGTAAAGAAGTTTCTCCTAATATCCAACCTAAACCTCCCCTGGTGCAGCTTGAGCCCATTTCCTCTCATCCTATTGCTAACTACTTGGGAGAAGAGACCAACACCCACCTCACTCCAACCTCCTTTCAGGCAGTTGTAGAGAGCGATAAGGTCTCCCCTCAGCCTCCTCTTCTCCAGGCTAAACAACCCCAGTTCCCTCAACTGCTCCTCATAAGACTTGTTCTCTAGACCCTTCACCAGCTTTGTTGCCCTATAGTATAGTCTGTAGTGTGATATAGTTTAATCAGACTATACTATTGTCCACAATAGTTGTCTAATATTAAACAATTATTTGGTCTTATAAACACAAGGTTCCAGGTAGAAATTTTGGAATAAATATTCTGTCAAACTTGCTGTTTTCTAAAAGCTGAAATCCTTCAGTAATATTATCATATTTTGTCCAACAGATTTCGTGGCTCCAAAACTCTATTTAATCAACTGGACTCAAGACTGAAAATAGCCTTTTTGACATGAACTGATTTTGCACTGTCCAAAAGTGTGTTTTTCTTTGAGTGCAAAATGACAACTTTCAAAACCTCTGAAGGTTTCATAAAGCTGAACTAGAATCGTCCACATTGCTCCTCTGTAATATATCTGAAAAGACCCTATTTCAAGTAGGTTTTCTGACCATTATATCTCCTTAAACTCATAACTTAAATACTTCAGGAGTCAAAGCATTTTACACCTGAAGTAGGCACCTTTGCTCCTTATCCTCATCTCTTTCAGTGAGAATTAATTGCCTGTATTTTTTAAAGGAACAACTGTGTGGATTGGCCTCCTCTCTCCTCCCTAGCTGCATTAGTTTTCATATTGTCCCATGTACTACCTGAGGAGGATCAGCTGCTCTCCAGCAAGCCAAGAACCGAGAAAAATCAGTCCACAAGAGAGAAGTGGAATATTTCGTCTAGGGGTAACTGCTACAGGACCAAAGAAAGCAGCTCATGTGGTCACACTTGATGTCTTTAGAGAAGTTTAAGTAACTACAGATGTATCAGTCTGCATATCCAGCCTATATTTTTGCATATGTTTATATACACACATGATTCTGAACTAACACTTACTACACATGTAACCTGTGGAGAAGATTTTAATTTTTTAAAATGCCACAAGTTTGAAATGAAGCAGTACTGTAGTACCTAGATAAGCACATCCTGAGGTATTGTAGATTTGAGAGTACCCAATTTCCTTTTCCAGATACAAGCTGTGTGGAATTTTAAATTTTTTTTTTTTGTTGATTTTACATAGATTAGTAGGATTTGTAGTAATTCCAGTACAGCAAGAACCTCAAGTTATTAGCTGTACTTGTTCACAGGGGCAGGGGGGAAAGGTCCATTTGTCATACCACAGGAGAAGGTGTTACTTATGAGGCTTGGTCCACATAAAACAAGGAAAGTATTTCACCTTCACTGTTTAAGAAAGCATCACACAAACCAGTGGTTACAAGTTGGACTCACAATGGGTAGGATGACCCTTAGATCAGACCTAGTTTTAAAAACACACCCCACAACCTCACTAATGAACCCTGTTTCCTTTCAAGACTTAAGTGCTTTAAAAGCCAGGTACACAAAACCCAGTGTGTTCCAAACACAGTATTCTAGGTCTGGAAAGGGCATCACTTATCACCAAGTGCAAACCCCACAGGTAATCTTCTAAAGGCTGATAGCAATCCTTAGACTGCAACAGCAGATGATAATGGAGAAGAGATGGATAACATCAGCATTATGGTCCTGTGAAACTCCAATCCTTACAACCCTTGTAATTACAAGAGTTATTATTCTCAAGGTAAAAACACAAACAAACAAACACCCCAAAACCACCCCACATAAGAGCACAAAAATTACAATCCCTAAACAGTTGCTCTCCAGTTGCTCTCCAGCAAACAGGCTAAACAGCTGCTCTCCAGCAACCCAGAAAGCTTTCATGCTATGGCAGCAGGTACAGCCAAATGAAAAAGAAAATGAGCTCTCATCATTCATAGTTGTCTTACAAAAGTCTTCAAGTAAGCTGGCAATTGAATGATAGCAAAAAAAGTGATATGAATTAGGAACAGCATTGTTAGACTACATAGGGTGGTGCTGTTAATTAAGAAGTAGATCCTATGCAAGTTCTACAAATTGAGCAGGAACATACTATCAGATGAGCCACGCTGCTCTAAAATTAATTCGTCTGTCCTACAACCATAGGAAAAACTGCAAGAGTGAAGAAGTAGAGAAATTCTGCAGCGACATCAAAAGGCTCTGGCAGCTGCTTCTTGGTGGGAACACAGACTCCAGACAGCATCCATCAGCTCTGCCCCCACAAAGGCACAGCAAAGTCCATGCATGCCAAGCCAAACAGTGGAGAGCGACTTGCAAGTAAGAACGTCTCGGTAATAAAATTGAGTTTGTCCATTCATAAAACATCAAGGCAATGCACAGCCATCATATCAGCAGATGTAAACTAGATGAACGTTATCATCATTTCAGAAAGTAAACAAATCAGTATTTGAAAATCTGTAAAGTTACAACACACGAAAGCTATACACTTCATTTTCTGCCTTGGCAAATGAACCTACAAGTGGGACTTTGATATACATGGGACAGTGTGAGCAAGACATAATACCTAATCCAAGCCTCCTTTGATATCATCCATGGAATTTTGTTCCTTTTACATTTCACAGCAATAACAGCCCCTCCATTCATTTTGGATGCAGGTACCAAAGAACGCAAGCGTCTACCCAACCCTGGCCCACACAGAGCACCAGCTCGTCCAAAGGCTTTGGACTGTCTCGGTTGCATTTGCTCTTCTTATCCATCTCACCTCTCTGTATCTGAGCAGCTCTGAACATACACTGTCTGCAAACAAAGGAACATGCTTCCCCTTTCCCCAGAAAAGTGGGAAAGGTTTCCCTGGCCTGCACTCCCCTCCAGCCCAGAAGGACTAATATTCCTTGGTTTGAGGACCAGTCATTCTGGGTGAGGAATTCCACTTTGGGGGGAGTAAGGGGGGAGAAGCTAGACGCATTTTTAAGTACAAGTAGACTCATTAACTCATGATCATCACTGACCACCAGTATATGGGCTGGAGGAGCTGCTTTTTGGTAGCCTTGTACTAGCTTTGAGTGTGTTTCCCGATATACTGCTTACAAGGCTTGCAGACAACTGTGAAGCATTTCCAAATAGGCTGTTACAAATAATTCTGAATAACTGTCATTCAGCAAGCCTTTACAGACATCGTTTCCTCCTTAGAAGAGAGATTGACTGAGAACATTAAATCGATACAAGCCCAAGCTGATCCTTGGCTTTAGTGTGAGATTGAAAATTGGCCTTCAAGCATTTTAAACACTTTTGTACTTTTTTCCAAGGTCTGCGGAGCACTGACCAACCTCAAAAAATCTTGATCTGCTCTAGGTCCTCAATGATATTACTTGAATATTAACTAGTAGGTCAGATTGCAGAAAGTGTTATTCAACTGAAACCATTAAAAAAAGTTTTGCACTGTCTGAGTTCTTCTGTCTGCTGCCTTATTCCTTGGCAGCAGCCAAAAAGTCCTACTGCCCTGTCTGACATCTAAAGAGCTTTAAGTAGCTGAAAAAAAGCATCTTGTCTGAGAGACTTCTGCTTTGCCAACAATGAACTTCTGCCTTCAAGTCTTGGAGACAGTTCAAAAATCCATGTGTTTTGCAAAATTAAGTGTAGAATCAGACCGCTATGTCTATTGCTCCAGAAAAATAGGTCTGTTTTGTACAAGCTTGTCTACAGCAGGTCTGAGCTTTTGTCTTCATCATTTGATAACATACATTAAGGACTGAAAAGCAGTATCATTATATTATAGCCTGTTACCTCTATATACACAAGGACATGCACTCAGACGGTAACAAGAATTACCACTATAAACCAGGAGCTAATCTGCCAGTCAGAAGGAGTAGGATTATTTGACTAAATGCAGAAATTCTCATCAATGTAAGCCACCTCAGGCTTCCATGATTCTCAGAGATTTAGGGTGGGATTCCTTTCATCCTAAATTAGATGCCTAAAATAGGTCAGATTAATCTCACCCTAGCTCTACCTATTTCTCTCCATTGACTATACAGACAGCCCAAGGTAACTAGTTCAGACACAGATATACAAAATCAGGGGAGATTCATCTTACTCAAGATGCCTACAAGCTACCAATAAGCGCTTTCTCTGTAGGAGAGCCCAAGATATATCAAGAAATGAGTTTACATAAGGAAGCATCAACCCTGTAGAAACTAGTGGAAAAATAATTTGAAATGCTGAGTAATCATAGTTTTTACATGTAGTTTACACCCATAGTTTTTACATAGCTTTACACAAGAACAATTTTTAAAAAATGGAAAAAATATACAGGTCACATAATCAAAATAGCAAAACAACAAAGCCCACCTCCCCACCCCACTGACCTGAAAAGACATATTTCAAATGCCTTAGTTTGTTAACTCTCACAAATATAAAGCCCCAGAAAGTTTCACAGGCAACAGAAAGGCAAAACCATTTAAGCTAAAGGACAATATTGGCAGTAAAACAAACACAAATAAACTGGTCTTAGTCAAAAATTAGGAGGCTTCTAATTTTCACAGGAGCTCAGCTGGGGAACAACCAGCCTATAACAGGGCAAAGAGCCCTGCTAAATTGAAGATGGACTATGACAGCTTTCTCAAAGGGATTTATATACTGCTGCAGCTGTGATGGCAAGAGGAAAGACAGGATGACTCAGGAGGTCCCTTCCAATCCTATACTCCTAATTTAAGTTTCTACTTAATAGCAGAGGTCACACTGATCAAAGAGCAAATAGCACCAGTGTTCATGTAATTTAAGATACAGCTTCAAATCTCTTCTCATCTTCCCTCATCTGACCCTAAGCCACTAGCGCCAGATAGACTAAACAGCCCTATTGTTTTCTTCCAGTAAGTCACCTCCACCCTAATACTAAAGAACAAAAAAGACAACTTCCAATCCCTCTTCCTTCATTACCACAGAGAGAATACTAAATAGGTACACAACAGAAAACAATTTGAATTCACCCCAGCACCACCCTTATTTATGCACCATACAAAACTGGATTTCAAAGCTGAAGAATAACACAAACAAATTAGTCTGGTAAAACACTTCCTTTTGGAAACAAAAGATTATTTTATATATTTATGATAACTAACTACAAGATACAATCTAGGAAACATATCTTACTTCCATTTGCAAGCCAGGTTTATCTTACCAGAAGAGTTTTCTTTTCTTACTCTAGCACAACTCCACAACAAAATGAACTCTAGTACTAGCTGGTAGGCACCAGCTAAGAACTGGCTGTAATGAGAAGACAGCTTTCACCTGAGCCTTACAGGAAGGGTACCTTCCTCTTTGGGAGGATAATTGAATATCAAAATTAAGAAGGTAAAACAGCAGCACCTTTGGAGGTACAGACACTCAGAAAAATGGATCCCTGAAGACATTTTCTAGGGAAACCTGCAAGCATGTGATGAGAGTATGTGTTACCTAAGTAAAAAATAAAAGCATATAAAATAGCTGCAATGAGGTGTGAACTACCAAAAGAGCGGAAATACTAACAGAAATGTTTTTGGGGAAAAAAAAGAATGAATAGACATAAACAACATTTAAAAAAAAAAACTTAGACGAACTCCCCTTTCTGAAAAGCAGACAGCACCCAGAAGCACACCTAATTCTCAAATCCAATGTGGCTAGCTCAGGAGAGGGGTGCCATGCCGCTGCCACTCCTTTTGCAATTCCTGTTGCACCACTTTATGCCACATTCAGGAGGGAAAAGGCAGGGACTTGAGGCACCTGTGGCTGCATGAAACCTGCATGTTAGGGAGATGTACACGCAAGGGTTGCTGGTAACAGCGGTAAAAGCTGTCCTGTACAGCAAAGTGCAGTAAGTAGCTCAGCGCTGCCTGGCAGGGAAGAGAGGAGTGTGATGGGTCCAGGGAAATGTGGGCTGGTGCTAGTCAGGGCAGGGGAGTTTTATGTAGTGTGTAGTGTTATGGTGACAGATACTGTAAGGGCATGTGTTTGTGCAGTGCAGCAAAAGGTATTTTAGAGTCCTATTTGGACCTGATTAAAGGAAAAGTTTCTTCAGGCAATTACTGAGGGAAAAAGGTTATTATTCAATGAAGTAGGAAGTGATTCAGGACAACAGTCATATCCTCTAACTATTTTTGGTGAAACCAGATTGGTTTCAATGACCAAAGTCACTTTTTTTTTTTTTTGTTAAACTCTATGATGGAAAAACTACAACCATTCTATCCCTGTTGTAGCTGGAGCCTGGGCTTAGTGCTCTTATGAGAAGATGATGGAGGACAATTTGCATGAGTTGTTATTGCAAGGGGAGCAGTATTAACATAACTAACCTTTCACCTGATTAAGCACTAAGAGACTCATGGGGGCAAGTCACTGAACCTAACCAAATTACTGAAAAAGTAAAGAAAAATAGGAGGCAAAATTAAGTGACTTTATATTTATATTTGAGACCTCACCTGGAGTAATGCGTCCAGCTCTGGAGCTCTCAGCACAAGAAGGACATGGACCTGTTGGAGCGGGTCCAGAGGAGGGCCACCAAAATGATCCGAGGGCTGGAGCACCTCTCCTATGAGGCCAGGCTGAGAGAGTTGGGGTTGTTCAGCCTGGAGAAGAGAAGGCTGCGGGGAGACCTTATTGCGACCTTCCAGTACTTAAAGGGGGCTTAAAGGAAGGATGGGGATATCTTTTTAGCAAAGACTGTTGTGACAGGACAAGGAATAATGGATTTAAACTAAAGAAGGATAGATTTAGACTGGATACAAGGAAGCAATTTTTTACAATGAGGATGGTGAAGCACTGGAACAGGTTGCCCAGAGAGGTGGTAGAGGCCCCATCCCTAGAAACCTTCAAGGTCAGGTTGGACGGGGCTCTGAGCAACCTGATCGAGTTAAAGCTGTCCCTGCTCACTGCAGGGGGGGTGGGCTAAATAATGTCTAAAGGTCCCTCCCAAACCAAAGCATTCTATGCTCAGGGTACTCAGGCCCCTGAGCTAGAAGATAGGGATGGGGACCAGAATGAAGCCCCCATAGTCCAGGAGGAAGCAATTAATGACCTACTATGCTACCTGGATGCTCACAAGTCTATGGGGCCGGATGGGATCCACCTGAGAGTACTGAGGGAGCTGGCAGAGGAGCTCACCAAGCCACTTTCCATCATCTGTCAAGCAGTCCTGGTTAACAGGGGAGGTCCCTGATGGCTGGAGGCTTGCCAATGTGACGCCCATCTACAAGAAGGGCCAGAAGGAGGACCCGGGAAACTACAGGCCTGTCAGCCTGACCTCGGTGCCGGGAAAGATTATGGAGAGGTTCATATTGAGTGAACTCAACAAGCAAGTGCAGGTTAACCAGGGGATCAGGCCCAGCCAGCATGGCTTCAGGAAAGGCAGGTCCTGCTTGACCAACCTGATCTCCTTTTATGACCTGGTGACCTGCCTGGTAGATGATGGAAAGGCTGTGGATGTCATTTACCTGGACTTTAGCAAAGCTTTTGACACCGTCTCCCACAATATTCTCCTTGGGAAGCTGGCAGCTCATGGCTTGGATGGGCGTAGTCTTCACTGGGTAAAAAAATGGTTGGGTGGCCAAGCCCAGAGAGTAGTGGTGAATGGAGTTAAGTCCAGTTGGCAGCCAGTCACAAGCGGTGTTCCCCAGGGCTCTGTTTTGGGGCCAGCCTTGTTTAATATCTTTATCGATGATCTGGATGAGGGGATTGAGTGCACCCTCAGTAAGTTTGCAGATGACACCACACTGGGTGGGAGTGTCGATCTGCTGGAGGGTAGGATGGCCCTGCAGAGGGACCTGGACAGGCTGGATCGATGGGCCGAGGCCAACTGGATGAGGTTTAACAAGGCCAAGTGCCGGGTCCTGCACTTGGGTCACAACAACCCCATGCAGTGCTACAGGCTTGGGGAAGAGTGGCTGGAAAGCTGCCTGGCTGAAAAGGACCTGGGGGTGCTGGTAGACAGCTGGCTGAACATGAGCCAGCAGTGTGCCCAGGTGGCCAAGAAGGCCAACAGCATCCTGGCTTGTATCAGGAATAGAGTGGCCAGCAGGAGCAGGGAGGTGATTGTTCCTCTGTACTCGGCGCTGGTGAGGCCGCAACTGGAATACTGTGTCCAGTTTTGGGCCCCTCAATACAAGAAAGACATTGAGGTGCTGGAGTGTGTCCAGAGAAGGGCAACAAAGCTGGTGAAGGGTCTAGAGCACAGGCCTTATGAGGAGCGACTGAGGGAACTGGGGTTGTTTAGCCTGGAGCAGAGGAGGCTGAGGGGAGACCTTATCGCTCTCTACAACTGCCTGAAAGGAGGTTGTAGTGAGGTGGGTGTTAGTCTCTTCTCCCATGTAGTTAGCAATAGGATGAGAGGAAATGGGCTCAAGCTGCGCCAGGGGAGATTTAGGTTGGATATTAGGAAAAATTTCTTCACGGAAAGGGTAGTCAAGCATTGGAACAGACTGCCCAGAGAGGTGGTGGAGTCAGCATCCCTGGAAGTGTTCAAAAAACGGGTAGATGTGGCACTTTGGGACATGGTTTAGTCTAGTCTACCCTTGATTGGTTTAGTGCTGACTTGGTAGCGTAGGTTAATGGTTGGACTGGATGATCTTAAAGGTCTTTTCCAACCTAAACGATTCTATGATTCTATGATTCTATGATTATGATCCCTTCACAGCTGGAAGCTAGTCCAGACCTCAGCGAAGACTGTACTGACATCAGGGGAACCCCATTATGAAGAAAGAACAGGATGTTATAAATGGAAAAGGATGAGCAAAGTATCGCCTCCAAAATGCTGCTGAACATGGAGAAAAGGTATATACTGAATATATAGGTTATTTCTGAACAAATAATCTTTCCAAAAATACAGTTTAATGTTCTCTGAGATGCTAAAAAGAATCACTGCTGCTCTTAGCCAAGCTCTACCCCACTAATTGCAATACAGCTGCTATTAGCCAATTCCCCTGTCCTCTCCAGCTTCCACAGTGATTTGAAACCTTGATAATGTTTTTCATTTTCTTTCTTCTGTAGACAGAGGCAAAAGCATTTCCTTTCCAACAGCACGACACAGGCTACAGACAGCCTGACGCCAAAGCTTTCTGCAGATCAATATATTTAATGCATTTGAAGTCAGTAAAATCTCCCAGGCTAGTCCAGGGTTGCCTGAAGAAAAAGAAAGCCAAAACACCAAAGAGCTGTGTGGATATGCATTTAATATTCAATTTGCTTACTTAAGGATGTCTCCATTTTAACTGGAGAAACCCATTTAAGTTACCTTGGGTTGTAATTTATAGTATTTTTCTCAAAAAGTTTTGGTGAGTGTGGGGAAAGATTTAATGTAGTAAGTGGAGTCAGATACGCTCAAACCCAGGTTGTCTGGAGGTATGTTTATGTGCATAAATACAAAACAGTGAATAAGTCCCAAAGATCATGGGAATAAAAATATTATCAATCCCATCACACCAATTCTCTTTCTCCCCATCTCTCAGATTTATTTTGTTCACTTGAATATTGCTCCAGCCACTCTGGCATTTCCCACAGGCTTTCCTCATTTACTTAATATACCTCTTATTTTCATTAACCTTCAATCTTTATTGCTCCAAAGCATCTTTCTTGCCTATTGATGAAGTTTTATTGCCTCTTAAATACAAAAGCCAGAGGTTATCACACAAGGGAGGGAGCCAGTCATTCTCCTATGAGACCCATGAGAATTGTTCTCCTTCCATTCAGCCTCAAAAATTCCCCAGGGATTCCCATTCATTCTACCTTCTTCCCCCCTCCCACTCCACAAAATGCTACATCAAGAAAAAAGGAATAAGCCTCACTAAAAAAGTTGCTATACTTTTCAGTCTTATTTTGTATCCATCAAAAAACATTATTATGTATTAGGCTAACCTATAATACTTTATAATACCACGGAGCAATTGCTACCTTGCTGTCAATCTTTAAAAAACGCTAAATAATGGTGCCCCAAGTTTGCTATTTGTCTTGCAAAACAGAAGCATTTTTTGTTGCTTATAACTGGAAGAGCAACTTAATAAACTTCAGCTCTAAGTACAACCTTAGGCTGCCAGAAACAGTGAATAAAATAACATCTTCCACCTTAACATAGCATTAACTATGATGCTCAAACACCCATTGCTTTAAATGCAAATATTAATTATTTCATGCTAATATTTCAGCAAGAATGAGTGCAATTATTTCATCAAAGCAGGTGCAGTGGGAGGTAAGCAAGGAGAGGTAGCTGTTATTGGTTTATAGGAAATAAATTGAGTCTTTCAGACATTTTTTTCTTGTATGGATTAGGTGGTTAGAAAGAGAAATCAAAAGGTCTGGCTATGAAGTTCCAGATGACTTGTGCGGCTTTCCCGAATACTAGCTGTCCAGGTTAACCCAATAATATTCGCAAAGTGTTTATAATAATTTTTATAGGGTTTTTATTGAAAATCTGGAAAGTGAGGATCAGGGTATATCACACAATCATTAAATGTAACATCATTTATTTCTCTCTCTGAGTGCATCCCATTCTGCTACAAATCTTCATCCTGGTACACTATAGTGCTGCAAGAAAGTAGGGTCCCTGCCACAAATTTCAGGACAGTCTGACTCCAGCAGCTCTTGGGAATGGCACTTTATTCCTTTGTAGCAAATATATGAGGGGAGCAGGTGAACTATATAATCTGGGTTCAGCATAGCAGAACAGGAGCGAGTTAAAGGAACAGCTTCAGTGTCTGTTTTTTGTGCAACATTGTCTTGTGTTTGAAATGGCAGAAACCAGCTGCAGGCATTGCACCCTGGGACCAGGTCTGCCTGATGCAGTATCAGAGGCTTTGGGCAATAATAGCCCAGCTCTCCGCATGTCTCTGCTTACCGAGTCAAATTGCAGATGCCCTGCTTCAGCCAGAAACTTTATGTGACACCTATCAAAGTTCTTAAAGAACTTAACAATTGAAAAAGTGATAATCCCCTCTCAGACGAACTGTTCTTGTTTGGGTCTTGAGGCCCCTTGTGGCTTGAGGTTCTTGTGATGGAGAAGTTTAGCCTGAAAGTAACTAAGCAATAAAAATTTGCACATGCATTAACATCACAATGCTAACTCTCCTCTGCATAAACTTTTAATCGAACCAACTCTTCTTATCTGCTTGCTCCCACTATTCAGCAATGCATAACAGAATATATGCATTTTAGAAAACAAGCTCCATTTCCCTTGTGTCCATTCTTCCTTGTGATCTATCAAAAGCAGGTTCTGCCCATGTTTTCTGAAGAAATAGCTGTAACGTCATATAAGAACTGCATGCTAAAAAGGCAAAAAGATGTACTATGAGATATAAAAAAGGACCTTTTCTATCTCAACAGGACTCCCATCTGAGCAGCAAAGCTTCTGTTTTGAATTTGCATCCTCAGGGATCTCAACTGTAATTTTTGTATCCTACGCTACAGGCCTCAAAATTTGCACATGATTTCCCAGTCCATGAAAATGTCTATTCTATCTCTTAAATCTAAATATGGCATATAGAATGCTGTAGCATCTACAGTCCAACCAATACTGAGTCAGACAGGTGACAGAAAAAGTACTCTGCCTGCAAACTTGTACTCTTTTATATGTCAGTAGTATAGGTAAAAACTCCAGTATACTCCACCGACTTGTGGACCAGGGGCCAAATTCTTCTCTGCTGTATGTTGGAACAGCTCAACTAGTTGAATTTAAATAACCTGTGACATTTTATTCCAGGAAACAGTTTGCCCCAAGGGTCTTGCTAACACTTTTGATCATAAACACTAACAGGGAAGTAATCCTCAAGCTCAAATGAATTAACCCACTAGGTTTCTATGGCTCAGAAGAAGCAAAAGCTGTTCAGTCTACTGTGAAAAGAAGGCATTTGTCTGATAAATGAAAAAAAAAAACAACCAGAGTATTGTCAAAATAAGCGTTTATATGACGGTTCCAAAATACAAATTATTCTCTCCTAAGCACAGAAAAGGTTAAATATTATGGATGGCACGACACAGCAATGTTCTTCTGGAAGCTTCTCATGAGGAAGGCAAATGCTGCACTCTTTAAACTCTGACTCACATAAGGAAGCCTGCTGAAATCACTGGGACTGTTCATCTCACTGTGAGGTGACCTACACCTGCGCTTACCAGTGCAGAACTAGAAATAGAGCCAACCACAACCCATCCTAAAGGGTAGCTGATACTACACTTATTTTTTGTACCCATAAAATGAGCTACACCAAGACACTTTCAACAACAGCAAAAGGTGAATGAGAAGTTACAACACAATACTGCTGTAGGCCCAGATTTGTTACACATATTTAATTATTATTCTGAAGGAGTGGTAATGACCAACTGCTACTTAGGTTAGTCAGACCTGAAGAAAGCTGTTAGGAAATTTTGAAGGACCTCTGATCCAAATGGGGACTACGATGGCAGGGAAAATTCCAGGCTACCAATTAAAGGTCTGGTGTAACAGGAAATTCTCAAGCAGATTGCTGGATTTTAAACTACCTATTATCACTCAGGGAAAAATCACAGTTTCATGTGAACAAGTCCTTCCCTAAACCAAACACACAAACAAACATTGCTGCTCAAAAAGCAGCAATATCATTCCCAAAAAATATTAAGAAAGGCAGTACTGGAGTTATGACTTCTTATAACTTCCTGGAACAGCATGTTCTTGTTGGTTACCTATCTTAAAATACTGTGCCAGAAAAAAAACACAAACAAACAAAGAAAGAAACAACAAAAAAGAAACAACAGCTGAAAAATATTAGGGCAATGAAAAACTTGCCCAAAAGACAGAGACATACTACAGAAAGACAAAACAGAAGTCCTTTTCTACATAACCATTTTTCAAGAAAACTCACTTTTATGCTCTTTTATTCTGCTACAGTTCTGTAAAGCTCTCTTGTTCTCAGAAGCTTCTACTATAATTGTTGCAAAGAATTAAAACAAGATGGCCCCAATATTTTCAGTGAGACAAAGAGTGAGAAGAAACACAATAACATTATGCAATAATATGGAGAATGTAAATTACAATACCTTCAACAGAGTATAATTAAACTGTATTAAACATTGCTGTGATCTTCAATAAGTACATCTATAAGCCATATTTAGGTTAAAGCAGTGAAGACAAGACAACATATTTTTTCTGCTCATTTTAACAGCTCTAGGTGAAGTTAACATGGGTGTGAATTCAAACTCTCAACCAGAAATAAAACCCAAGCTATTTCATCCTGCAACAGTCTGGAAAAGAACAGCAAGTCTTGTGTGAAATGACTCTAAGAGGAGAACCTTAGTACCATATATTGGTAGAAGAAGAAATCTTATTTCTTTAGGTGGGTTCGTGGTCAAGAGGAAGTTCGGACCACATACAAATTTATGTGTCTGAATATGAAAACTGCCACCAGAAAACACTCGTTCAGTGGCTGCTGAAGCTCATTTCTCACTCAGTCTTACTCAAGTCCCACAAATATCTCCACCTTGGCAACGAGGAGCTCACCTCAATTTCAGGAGCCCCTGTGACCCTGAAACAACACCTAAGCCCCAAAATCTCAGATCTGCTCAACGTACACCTTACAGACATAGGCAAATTTGCACTTCTTGGAAAATACCCTTGTTTCTAGGGTGCAACTGGAAGAGGTAGCATCCTGTATTACATAAGCAACCAGCTGGAGCACTCACTTGGGTTTGAGGGATATAATTTCCAGACTCTCCCCACACTGAGGTGGTGTGGACACCCACTTTCCACCAGAACTACAAGCTGGTCTGGAAAACATGAGTGGGGAGTGGTCCATTAGTCACATCACAGCCCTGCCAGAGTGAAGTAAGTTGCAAATTTCACACAGCCAGGAGAAAGCCTCATGAGAGGATAGCACAGCCCCATGGCTGGGCAACTTGGTGAGGAAGGGAAAAGCCCTCAGTATCATGCAAACAATGAGTTCCCACATATCTGGCAGGCTGCAAGGACGACCACAAAGCCTAATGAGCCCTTTTAAAAAACCCTGTTGTTAGGACCTACCTCTGGAGAAGAGCCCAGCCTTTGCTATGGGGTATTTCAAGGAGTTTCTGCTGCGTTTGCAGGTTTCCACCCAACCCTGGCCTGCACTACAGGGGGAGATTTTGCGTCCCAGCCCTCTGTCTTTAGTGAGCCTTCCTGGGACTGGCTGCTGAAGACACCTGTTTCAGCCCTAAATATGACAGCAGAGAAGCACAGAGACTATATCCTGCCCTTTGTTCTTACACGTAAAGCATTTCTGGCCCAGCGTTGTAAACACTTCACAATTCTCCCACCAACTGCAGTGGGAAGTATATTGCATCTTCTATATTTTGATTTAACTCTCCCCTGTACCTTGCAGCTGAGGACAAAAATGTTGCCCTTGTGATAAATTTCCTTACCATAAGATTACAGACACTAACAACAATGAAGGAAAGAAAAAAACACTAGAAAAAAAGAAGTGCATTACTTAGACAAAATAATGGAAACCATAAATCACAACAGTGACAGGATTAAATGTGAAACCTTTAATTATACATTTAATCATTTACCAACTACTTATTTTCCCTGTAGCAATGTTCATGAAGCTTCAATAAGATTTGAGTTTGAAGAAAATTTTATTTTATATGTGAATTGCAAAAGCAATACACATAGAAATGGTTTTAAGAATAAAAATAATATTAACTTTAATCTTCAGCTGTATTGACACCTTTACTGAACACCTTTATTGTTCTCAGTCATACTGGCCCTCACTTAATGGCATCACTGTGTCAATGCACGTCAAGCCTATCTCCATTGCACAGATATTATATAAAATAAAGTAGAACTAAGGGAGAAATAAGGGGTGGTTCAGAAAGTACTCTACTGTATTAAAACAAGAGAGTGTAATTATATTGTTGAAGAAGACACTGTGTTATTTATGAAGTATGGACAAACTTGTGCCCACAGTCTGTATCTCAACTTCTGAACACATGTAGGGCACCAGTGTCAGAGACCTGGAAACAGGAGACTTTTTTATCATCTTTTTCTCAAAAATTACTGGAGACGAAATTCCTGAGGCAACGCTTAAAGCAGGATCACTCGTTGTGTACCTGGCAACACAAGACTGAGATGCTGGGACATTTACTCACCCTGCCAGCAAGATGATCTGTAGGTCTTTGGAGTTTTTCTGTCTTTCCTTTCTCTAGTCCACTCATGCATCAGGTCCCTTAGAGGTAAGGGACAGCCAAAGGAATTTACGTTTCTTGCTCTGGGTGTAAGATGGTTTCCTGTTGCGGAGAGGACATAGAGACCAAATGTGGCATATGAAGGCACTGGAACAATCATTTCCAATCATATTATAGTTCATACCTCCTGCCTTCAACAGCAGCCAATATTGAGGAATAAAAACCTGTTGTGGTTTAACCCAGTAGGCAGCTAAATACCACACAGCCATTCACTCACTCCCCCCTGCCCCACAGTGGGAGGAGAGAATTGGGGGGAAAAAAAAAAGTAAAATTCGTGGGTTGAGATAAAGAGAGTTTAATAGGACAGAAAAGGAGTAGTAAATAATAATAATAATAATAATAATAATAATAATAATAATAATAATGATGATGATGATGATGATGATAATGATAATATACAAACTAAGTGAGGCACAATGCAATTGCTCAGCACCTGACACCCAGCCAATTCCTGAGCAGTGATCGCAACCCCCCAGCCAACTCCCCCCAGTTTCTATACTAAGCATGATGTCACATGGTATGGAATAGCCCTTTGGGCAGTTTGGATCAACTATTCTGGCTGTGCCCCCTCCCAGTTTCTTGTGTCCCTGGCAGAGCACGGGAAGCTGCAAAGTCCTTGATTAGCATAAGCAGTACTCAGCAACAACTAAACCATCAGTGTGTTATCAATGTGATTCTCAAACCCAATCCAAAACACAGCACTATGCCAGCTACTAGGAAGAAAATTAACTCTATCCCAGCTGAAACCAGGACAAAATCCCAAAAGATGTTTTCCAAATAAACAGTCTGCGGGAATCATTGCTTAGTAGGTGCCAGAATCTTTTATGCTGCCCTCTTTACTTGTGGAGAAATAATACATGTGAGGAGAGTTTCCAGTGTTTTACTCAATAGTATCTTACAGCAATCAATTCTACTAGTTAATTTTGCACATTTCAAATATGTTTTTCTTTCATCAGTGTTAAATGCATGTGTTTTTAAAGTTTCTATCCCACTGTTCAGGCACTACAGCAATGGCCATGATCCTTTCTGAAATATTCATTCAATCCCTTCATTCTACACATTCTCTTCCCTGTACCTTCTCTAAACTATCTTTTCTACTTGCTTTTCACTCCAGAATGTCTTCATTAAAGATTATTCATTGGTTTTGTGGGTTTTTTGAACAACTGCAGACTTTTCCTCTTTAGGGATGAGCTGGTAAAACCTAAATATATTTCGGAATGGTGACTGAGCACTTCTGTTTTCCTCTTTTCCTCCCTGTACCACCAAGGGAGCTATGGGAGACCAGTTCAAAGTCAAGCATGAAAATCAGCTATGGCATTTTTCTGCTCCATTTCCTTCAGAAAATTGGTGCATCTGGTAGAGAAGCAGAAATGGAGAATTTGGAATGTACACACGAATCACATCCTCTATGACCACTGCACTGCCATGGGTCAAGTGGAGAAAAGTAAACACGTAAACCCCCAAACATACTGCATTCAAGAACATTATTAAAAGCAGAAACAGGCAAATGCCTAGCTTTTAGGATTTCAGAGCTCCCCTGAATAATTTTTCCGAATTGTCAACTGAACAGCCAAGAGACTGGAATAACTCAGAAAAAATAAACCAACCAAGAACGGGTAATTATTTTCATTGCCTCACAAAGCCTAAAATACAAAGGACTTTCACTAAAGGTAACTTTGGAGGTGAAATTGCAAACTTCTCTTCAGAGATTTTTCTATTAAAGGTCATGGGTATCAAAATCTATTGTATCACTTTAGATCAGTTATAAAGCTACTATAAATAAAGTCTCCTATATGGCAGCTTGTCATTGATTCCAACTTCAGTGTAATCAGCACTGCAGACACAGGAAATTCTTAAAATAAACAGAAGTATTCTCTACTTAGTGCACTCAAAATGGAGTCAGGAGTTCTGTACTTCTAAGATATTCATTGTAGTTGCTTATTGAGCAAATTATTTTACTACTTCTTTACATGAACACAACTACTATATCAAAATACAGTGTAATTATGACAACATAATTAAGACAGTAACTCTTAGATTACCACTGTCTTTACCACTAAGCAAATTAAGTCATTTTGCTGAATTATTTCTTAATCATAAAAATATTATCATTTCCAAGCAGAAGTGTTAGCATTTACTGTTCTTAGAACTAGTCCAATATCTTCTGTGACAACTGTAAATACATCAATACATCTTTCTTGGATAAAAACAAACCATACAACTGGAAAATGTACTGCCTATTCTACTGAAGCTGTTAGAGAACTCATGGTGAGTGTTCCAAAGTTCTGGCTAAAAAAAAAAAAAAATCCAGAAAAAAAGTCAAAATACTTGACAACTTCCAAACAAACACTTTAAAAAAAGATGTGTAGCAAATTTACTCAAATAAAAATGAAAAATCATGCTAAAAAAGAAAAACTTGTGGAAATACAATGTTTTGATATCCTTCAGATTACACTGCTACATCTTGCTGAAAAAGATTTGGGGGTGTGCAGATGGAAGGGTGGGAAGTAAGAAAGATGACCTGAAAAATCTAAACCCAACATTTGCATCAATTTCTTTGACAGCTCCAACTGAAATGTGTCTCCTGAAAACTAAGACGGCAAAGAGGACCAGAAGAGTGAGCTGTTGCTGAGGACAGCCTTCCCAGTGCACCGGGACTTCCCAGCTCGCCATGTTGAAAGTCATGCAGGCACAGGAGAAGGGCAGCGTGGACAGACAGACAGATGAAGAGGCTGGGAGCGTTGCTTGGGAGCAGTGCAGAACTCCCTTGTTCTGGCCTGCTTGGATGAAATTAGGGAAGCCAGACCTCAGTTGGACCCTAAACTGGTAAGAGACGTGAGAAACAACCAGATAAGCTTCTAGGGGAACACTGACAGCAAAAGGAAGACTGAGGAACCGGTAGCTGGGAGAGGCTGATGAATGTCCACCCTTATAGATACTCCAAACTCAAATGAACAGGGCCCTGAGCAACGCTATCTGTCTCACTTGGACTAGGACATTGTTGATGCCCTCCAGAAGTCTGTTTTAACCAACACGATTCTGTGATTCTATGAAATATTTAATTTTTCTGCAGTTTTCATCCCTCTGAATAAAAGAAGGGTGGAAGTAAAAAGAACGGGGAAAAAAAAAAAAGAAAGTAACAATTTATCTCATATTTAATACTTTTCTGGAAGAAGAGATGCTGAATTTGAATAGAAAATATTGTGAACAGGGTAAAACTTTTAGACTACTACTAACTGCAGGGTTTTTAAAATTTTATCTTTCACTCTCTATTACCTATATGATTTTGTAAGCCATCTACCTTATTCTGCTTTTTTTCCTTTTACTGAATTAATGCAGACCAATAAAAGAAGATTAACTGACAACCTAGTTCTCATCAGATTCTTGACTGATCTAGGTAAGCTCCAGGTCTAGGCAGGTTCTAGGACTGATTAGCTCAGTTTGGCAGGCAGCTTTCCCTGCGCCACATATTGGCAGCTCACAAGTGATGCTATAATAAGTGGGAATAGATGGTACATGGAGATCTTGAGTCTAGTCTTCATGAAAGGACTTACAGGGGCCTTTCATTTCACCAGATGTTTCCCTGGGCAGAAAAATTCCTCTGTACATGGGATGGCACCAGAGTGTAGGCACTATCATTTTTCCAGGTACCTGCTCCATCTGTTTCTCCCTCTTTGCCTCTTCATGTTTACCCAAGAAAAAGCAAGAATTTAACACCATACACTCTTCAAACCTGAGTAAGCAGCTTAATTATTCAGACAAAATACAATTGATTTAAAAGTGCCTGAAAAAATGAAATTCAGGCTTGCTGACCTCATTGAGAAGGACAGCCAACCTTCTCAGGGAATTTCCAATTGTATTACCTACATTTCTTGTTCCTGTCTTTTATTTCAGAGGCATTTGATACAATACAGCACAACTTCTGGTATTGCACACGCACAGCTTCTTTTGAAATCAGAGGAGATGTTGCTTAAGATGTAGACGTTCAGCTTCCTCTGAATTCAAGAGCAACCTATGTGCACCCGAAGACAATACATGAATCAGGGAAGCTGACAGAAATGATGAAACAATACAACAGCAAGCTCCATTAAGCATCCACTAAAATGAATGGGACTATATACATCTATGAATGTGCGACCCTTAAATGTGAGGTAAATCCCACATTTCGTCATTATCTTCTTCTTAAACCATAAATTCAAGTTTTTCTAATGTCATTCCACAGGGTCGTTTTCCAACAAGCCATGCCTTTTTTTCTCCAGTCTTTCCAAGTGTAAGCATTTAGACAATGGACAATCATCTTCCTCAGTATTCACTTTTATCACAACAGGCATGCTACAAAATAGAGACTTTATGTACTACATTTATTAAATGTAGGTAGGAAGCAACTTCCCAGGCTATAAATGGACCATATTACTCATTATGTTATTTGCTACAATAGTTGAACACCAATGAGCTGCAGATCCAACGAATATCCAAAAATGGCTGCCCAAAAAGCCCTAAAATTAAGTTCTTGACAGATAATAACTTATGCTGTACACCCCTACTCTTTGTGTTATGAACAATATGTACACTATATTTATGCAGAAAAAACTCAGTTTTTAAAACTCTTACATTTACCATGAAAATAGATTTTATTACAGAAAACAGTGCCTTCCCATAAGAGATTTACAATTGATTAAATAGGATGGCTTGTCCTAAAACACTTACATGATTGCATGCAAAGAAAACAGATGGTCTGTGTAACAGTAATTTGATTTCTTCCAGTAAACATTACTCATGATATAGAAAATGCTTATGTTGATCTCTTCCAGAATGATGTGTGCGCTTTGCATCTCTCTTTAAATGAAGCCTGTAATTCTGTTCAAGAAACAGCACAGCAGCTCTGGTTTCCCAACAAATCAAATAAAATCAGGTAGTCTAATGCATCATTCCTCAGTTAAGAGCCTGACAACACAAAGATTGATTTTAACTTTTCACTCTCCCAAAAGTACTTAACATAATGCCATGCTCCTTTCTCATTTACTCCTTTCGTAATGCTTCTTCATACCAAAAAAAGAACACCCTTTCTACCTTCATCTCTGCCTAAGAGAAGTATCATAAGCCAAAATACAATGTCTATTCTCTTCTGATTGCATCTAACATTCTTCTCCTTTATATAGCTGCTGGTGTATAAGGAGGGAAAAAAGTCTTACTGGTAAGTCTCCATGTGTTCACCTCAAATTTTGTTTTATCACCTGAGTCACACCAAGAACATTGCTCAGGGAACTTCAGCACACAAATTTCCCTAAAATGACTCTACTCAAGCTTTATGCTTCCCAAACAGTGGATGAAATGCCATCTGCCTTTGTAAGGCAGACAACCCTCATGAGGTCATCTAAATCACTGAAGTCCTTGGGACCAAACTGTGGGTGGGAACTCTGTTACTTGTTCCCGCATGATGGTAGTCTGGGCCCATAAAGCATTCATGTTGCCTTTTACAGATCTTTTGCATGGGGTGAGTAGAGGTGGATCTTTCTCAAAGGCACAAATTTAACCCCTAAGAGTGCACCCTTAAATCTAGCCCTAATTTTTACAGGGGCTTCACACCGGGGTATATTCCATCATCTGTAAGTAATAACATTCGTGCTGGGATGTAACCCTATTTGTCATTATCTTGTCTTGTTTGATTACTGTTGCTTCACCTGACTGGCCTGGACTTACCCCAGCCAAATGAAGTAAGGGCACAATCCTATTAAATGCCTGCTGGGAACACCCTAAGCTGCTGCTCTTGTCAGTGGGAATTAAGGGTTCTCAGCACATTGTAACAGGTACTCAGACCCTTGAGAAATTGGACTCTTAATTAGATATTCCCTCATGACTTAGTGTGATTATTTAATGTTCTGACAAGACGCCTCAGCAATCTCACAGGCCCTGAATTAACTATCCTAGAAGAGCTCTTTGCCAACTGCAATTCTGTGAAACCTTTGTCATGCTTGGCCATGGAAGCAAATTGCATTTCATGGAGCATATGAAATGATTTACCCAACGAATTGCCTGAATTATATATGACATGAACTACTGCCCAGGCTTGAGATGTCCAGTTTAAATAGTTGTTCTTTCTTTGTCCCTTTCCTAATCCCTCACATGTGCCCTCCCCTCCACCCTTCCATGCACACTCTTTATTGCCCCACTTGCTGGCAGAGCTCAGAAGCAGCAGCAGTCCTTGTGGTGATGTGGGATGATTCGTCATGCAGTCTACATCAGGCATATTAATACTGCCAGAGCAGTCCCTTATTATAAATTTCCCTTTCTCCTGTCTGGCTCATCTGCATTATAATATTTGTTACTCACATGTAGATTTCCAACTCAAGCCTATCCATCCAGGGGCGGCTAAAGTTTTTTTAATCTATACTGAAAAGTTCAACAAAACCCCAGCAGAGTAAACATTTCTGCCTTGCAGCTGATGCCATGTTATCAAACACATCAATAAAAGCTACAATAAGCATGAAAAATAAAGTGTAAATAAACAGAAGAGTGCTGAATGACATAGTATATCACATAACAAATGCGCACAACAAATGGTCATCTTTTCATCATTCCCTATGTGTAACAGCTTTAGGCACAATCACCTCAGGGGAAAACGGCAGAGCATCAAATGTTTTCCATAGGATTTTAGCAACAATGCCATTCTGATTACTGAACCCTGGCTCAAGTGTGCAAAATTATGGTGCTTAGCAATCAATATTCATTTCCCCTCCACTTTGTAGAAATGGAAGGTAAAGAAGGAGTATTTGGACCACCTACCCTAACTCCTATGACACCCAAATACCCACCTCAGATCCAATGACTGTAGTCAGAGTGTATCAGCTATAGGTAACTGAAATGTGTGCTGCAGGTAAAGTGTAAGAGAGACTGACTGTCACGTGAGAGGTATTAAAAGACACGCCAAAGGTTGTATTTTTAGGAAAAGCTTTATTAAACTTTGAACTTCTCCATCCCTGCTGGGTTGCAACACACTTTTTGAGGCCACTACGCAGAAATCACAGCACTTGCCTACTCTCTGCTAAGGCTTGTAGTTCCTATGGTTGCAACTGCTTTTCAAAAGGCATACTCAACTCCATTTATCTGTGGTCACAATTTCTACTAAGTCCAACTCAAAGAATTCACAAACATGGAGTCTCTCCCAGCCCCCTCCCTGCTACCCAGCCAAGACTCTTGCTTTACCTGCTTACCTTTTAAGGAGGCTTTTTTCATTCCTCAATTGTTAGCAACATTTCCATCGACTACGGTTTGGGGTTTTTTTTTATGAGCCTTCAACACAACCTTAAATTGTGTCTCACAAGCATCATGAAATCCACTTCCACAATGAGCAATCTAACTTCAGATAAATCATTTTACCAACTAGTTTCAACTACAACAAAAACAGTTCCTTGAGTGGTTTATGCATTCTGGCAAGCATCTGCTTTGCCAGGAGTGGATTAAATAACACTACCTCTATTATTCTAATAGTGTGGGAGATCATATAAAATATTTATATCATGAACTGCAGGCAAAATACCTATTGTAAATTATGCTCCAGAAGCTCAGCAAGATCTTATATTGATAGAAAAATACCTCAGTTTAAATAATTGGGCAATTTTAGTTATTCCTTATTCTACGAATCTCATGTCATTTTGCTGTTTCCCCCTTGGGAAAGTGATCTATTTTAGTAAGTACTATTTTCCATGGTCAAGCGTTTCCTGTGTACTAGTGCAAACATCTCACCCACATCATATTGAATCACAGGGCCAGCATAGAGGTAACTGTAAAAAAATACAAATGCTGCCGGTGCAGATCAATGTTCTGCCTGACCTTCTTCATTGCATTATACAGGGCATCAGACATTTTTTAGTACATAGCTGTGAAGAAATTTGCTTAAGGCTCAATTTTCAGCTGACTTCCAAATTTGCAAACAAAGAGTTTACACATACAGTTATTTGCAAGCACAAAATCCCATCGATGTGGTAAGTTGGCACCCATCTGCATATGCAAGAATAATGTTTATACAAATTGAATATCCTCTCCCCCCAGAGTCATATTCATAGTTATTCCAATTCTCTATGTGGGTATGCATGACTGCTTTAGGGTCACAGGCCCATTCTCACAGAAGTCACTTGTTTCAGCGGGTTCCAGTGTAAAGGGTGTTTTTCTTAAAACATGGCAACCACTATGCTTTTCCCACATTTCACAACTATGCAGTGCAGGATGGTTGGCATTAGATTCTGCAACCAGCTAAATGCAGTGTATGCATGCTTGTGGTGTTTTGTGCAGCCCCAGGACAACACAGCATGAGGAAGAAGGACATGAGCCATTCCTCTGCAGAATTTTCCCTGGGTAGCAGCATTTTCAGTCCATCTGGAGCCAGTAAGGACAGCTCACTGAATTGGCACCAACTTTGTCTAACCCTGATGATGCTTTACATTATCAGCAAGGAGAGGAATGAGGCACGGGCAGAGGGAAGGCAAAGTGACACACAACACAGAGTGCACTGTGCCTTCCCTTCCATTGGCAGAAGGCATCAAAAGCAACCCCCCTACAGCTCCCATGCAGCCTTTCACGTGCTATGGGCAGGCAAGCTCTTTAGAGGTAGGTATCTCAGTTAACAGCTGAAGTCAGCTGTCAAGCAGATGCCCAAGCTAATGGCATTTTTAGTGGCCTTGGAGAATCTTCTCCACAGACTGCAACACATGGTTCTGTCTACACTCAGATTCAGAGACTACTCTAGGTTGCCCCTGCCCAGCCCAGGTCCCATTGCACACAATTTCCCTGACAAAACCAGTCACACAGTGTTGTTCATATGTGAGGTTCACCTCCTTGAGTGAATGGACGTGCTTTGCCCTCCAGCCTTACTCCTGTTAGTAAGGGCAGGCACGGGCAAGGGCAGCAGGAGGAAGGGAAGACAGCAGGAGATGAAGGGCAGGTTTTCCTTGACTATCTTGCTCTTCTCAAATCCTGTCTCAGTTCCAGCACTGTCACTTGGCAAGGGCAGAGATGGGGCAACAAGACCTACCCTTTCCAATGAGAAACTGGGCATTAAGCAACGTCTGCTTTTCCTGATGCCTCCCCACTCCGTGGGTCTGGTCCTTTATTTGGTAGGCACATCCCACTGCAGTGTCCTCCAGCAATCTCTCTCCCACCTCCGCTGACGGCTTCCTTTCCTTTGCCTGAACAGGAGTGACCTCAGAGCCGCTCCCAGCCCTCTGGTTGCCAACCCCTTCTGCCCAGGCTGCAGCTGGGTCATGGCAGCCACTGAGATCCAGTGCAGCCAGAAGAGTAACCGGTCTGTCCATTCATCCTTTCTGGGCTGGGCAAAGGACTTAGACACCCAGTACTCTCAACTTCAGTAGATGCAAAATCATAAAGTCAATCCCACTCAAAATGAGGATTATTTTCCAGGGGAAAAAAAAAAAAAAATCATGTTATTGTAGCCTGTCTTGTGACTTGTTAACTTCCCTCCCTTCAGCCAGTGTATGCAAAACTGCAATAACTTCAGACTGTAAAGTCAGCCTTGAATGCATTTAAAATGTGCAAACGTTTCCTTTGCTGTTTATGCAGACACCACACTGACTCTCTGCTCATATCTATAAAAAAAAACCCTGCACATTTCCCCTCACTGGTCTGATTTCCCAGTTTATCAACCTGACCCACCATGCTCCTGCACTCCCACCAGTCCTTTTCTCCTTTTATTGTCTCTGGTAGAGAAAAAAAAAAAACATACAGCTAGAAAAGCAAACAATGAACATTCATACCCAGTAAGAATTCATCCCATGTATTAGGTTTTCAAATGATTTTTCAATAGAGATTTATCAGCTGCCTTGCTAGTGGATAGTAAAGCACTCAGCCAAACAGCACCTTCTCTAGCTTACTACTTTAATGATACTTAAAATTCTTAAATAAAACAGAATTAATTCCCCATCATTCAAAGTATGTAAAACAGTTTTGCACTGCTCTCTTTTTTTGCAGTTACCATCAACTATAAAAATACAGAAATTATCAAATAAATTTAGTTTATTGCTCAATAAATACACTCAATAATATACTGTTCAGTAAATAGTTTTCATTAAAGAAAACAACATTACAACATGAATTATCCAAGTACCTAAAATAATTCATTTCAGACTTGTTCCACGCTTGGGACCCTGAAAGCACTTCCACAAATCTGTTCTTTCACTATCTCCTTTGACATGACCCCAGGAACAACAGAAATCCCTCATCCCTGCTTAAGCAGTCACATCTTACCCTACAGAAAAACAGAAGAGCATCTCATGTTATTGAGAGAACCCTTCCCAATATTGCTGCAGAAGTAGCAAGGTGTTTGATTTTCACTTCTATTTTAATCTAGATACAACTTCCCTCACTGTGTAGACATAACCTTAGTATCAGTCACACTGTTGACTATTTCAAGGTGTCTACCCCTGACAGTAACTAAGGATATGGCTGAAATGTCCACAAAGCTACAGCCTATGTAAGAACTGCATTTAGCCTAAAATTTCAAGTAGACTCCAGTAGTCTGATATGGCGGAAGGGAAATATTTCAGGTAACCTGAGAGGGTCCAGTCCCACAGCAAGATTGCACTCAGATGTGAAGCTGAGCTGTTTATTTTATATTTAAACAGCCTTGCTGACATTTGTATGCTCTGCTGAGCAAGGAGGCAGATGAGACTTCAAGTCAAGCCAGGCATTCAGCTACTTAGCAGTATGTCCCAAGGTTACAAGGAGGGTTGAATATTTGCATCCTCTCTTTTGGAGACCCGGTCAACAAATACAAAGAAGCAAATACAGACCAACTGTCTGAGTAAGAACTGCCGTGTTACAAAGAGAAAACCTATTGTGCTTTGAATTTCCTTGCCCTAAGGTCTTTGGTGACAACACGTTGTCAGCAAGTAGGCTTCTATTGATGCAACCCTCTTCCCTCTGGCAAAATAAGAACCAGGTTCCCCAATACCAATTTTAATATTAAAACATGTTCAGAGAGAGCTTTTTTCAGGTTCTCACTGAAAGTCTTGCTTGGCTTTATGGCTTGTCACAGCTGACATGATTCTTAATCAGAGCTCCTTTAAAAACACAGTGAATAGATAATAATATCTGGAAAACTAGGACATTAAAACTTTGATTCACATAGCACGTCGCTCTAGTCTTATCATACATTATGCATAGCTGTACTGTATTTTGAAGGAAACTGCTGTGACGTGTTTTCAGTCGGAGATATACACATGACTACAGAGTCTTCAGCATATCAAAATCCAGAATTCTTATCTGTGGAAGATGTTCAGATAATTAGGCAAAACTGCAATACAGGAACACTTTGCCCCAAACCAGGAATATTTTGGATTGATAATGGAAGACTTGGATTCCATATTACTATGGAGGTATCTCATGGGAGTTATAGTTTAGGTGCCTCAGCAGCCCAGTGTCAAGGATATTTAGTTTTCCTAAAACTCCAGTTTGCCATGTGAACACTATGTTATCAGAAATATTCCAATTCCAGTTGTTATACAATAAAGACCCATAGCTGCCTCCTTGTATCATGTTAGGTTTGCTTTTTAAAGCAATGGTAATTATTGACAAATTGTTATTGACTCTGATCTCTTTAACTGTTATGTAGATAAATTTTCATTCTTATCATTTACTTGACAGTGTTAACATCATATCCCCACTTTAATGATGTGACTAACTTTAAAGATTCATAAATTCATTACTACAGTACATATCAAGGTTAAAAGAGGGAGAATTCCCTTATCAGTATGAAGGACTCGTACATTTTGCAACAATCCTAGATGAAATTACCCTTTTGTCTTTCAATAAGCAGAAATCTCCTGCAGTGGCAAATATTCATAATGCACTGTTTCATCTTGGCAATCATCTGAAAAGCACCTAATTTAATTAAAGCTTTAGGACAAAGTGATCTCTCCTTTAACAATTAAATATTTATGTTAACACACGTATCACTTAATTGGCATAACATATCAAAGGGTATTAATTGATTGTACAGTGTGTAAGGACCGAACAAAAAAGTATAGCACAGGTTTAAAAGTCTTTTCTGTATTAAACATGAAATAAAAAATTGCAAGGCAGAGAAAGGGCATCAAAGATACAATAATAAGCAAGAATTAAGACAACAGAGATTTTAATGATCATTAGCTCTATGCTACCACTACGCTAACTGCTGGCAGTACAAGCTGTATGACAAGTCACCAGAAATGCTGTGTTCACAGAAGCCACATTAACTAATGCTGGAATTGAGAGAAAGAACAGGAGCAGAGATTAGAGAGATCCTAGACTCAACAGTAGGTCTGTGTATTCTTGGTCATTAATCACTGCTGCACACTCGATGCCAGAGCTGTGCCAAAGAAGCTATAAGTGGCATAATACTATCTATGTCAACATGAACTGTATAACGAAACAATATCTACAGCCCACGATATCTCAACAAAGATCAAAAGAATGTATCACATTTTATTCAATTATCTGGCAGAGAGAAACAGAATTTAAATATGTGAAAAAGACACTAATTGGAAACATCCTTTTCAGGCTTTTTTCTGCCTTTTTCCTCGGGAATTAGAACATATCTGTGAAGGGGAGGAGGTGAGAATTTGTCTGAATAGTTGCTAAAATTAACTTAAATGTGCGGTTACAGACCATCTCTTCAGCTAACAAGCACTTACTGATACCATTTGATTTAGTAAGAAGCTGACTTCTACACTAACAAGCAGCTCAATGGGGAACATTCAAGCAACTTCATGGGGGAAAAATCAGAAATTAACCTCTTATATACTACTTTTTGAGGTCTTATAGACTTTACTGTTTAAGCCACATTTTTTTTTTATTTATTTCTCTATCTCTCTATCAAAGGTCAGAAAAGAAAACCAGAAATGAACAGGCATAGACATTCAGTACCAATTCAAGGGAATAACAACACTAGTTCTGGTGTAGATATGCGTGATTACCATGTTATACAGCCATTTGGAAGTGTAAAAGCTGCCCACTGAAGTTGTAAATATCAGCAAATAAAGTCTGTTTAAACTATTGTGTTAACACGTTAAGTTGGCATGAACAGATGCTGCTACCAGATGTAGTCCTGGATCTCTCTGTTAATGTTACTGCCTTTGTGAGTTTAACCCAGGCCAGTTCCTTCCAGAAACACTTGTGGCAACATCAGAGAGAACACAGGCAAGGGAATAAAGCAGTGGGGTGGAAGGAGGACAGGATCTCTTCCTTCAGTGGCAGTACAAGTATAAAGTGCTTGATCTCATCTCCACCCTCTTTCCTAAAAGCAAAAAAGGACACAGGAGGGAGAGAAGATCTCAACCCTAAACCAGTAGAACTCTTTACTCTACATCCCAGAACTAACTGGGAATACAGTCAGTGGACTCTCCCCAACATTTATTTAAAAAAAACTATGTCAATATCTAGTCTTCATCTCAAACTTCATTGATTTTGGAAAAGCTTGCTACTTATACATATCCCCATCACTACTACACTTACAAGCACTTGTATAGGAGCAGCCGCTTATGCTTTCCAACAGTTCTGCGCACGTTCATTTGGCTATTTGCAATGAACTTTCTCACTATGATTTCCTTCAAAATAGATTACATGCTATTCATCAGTTTTCTAGGGCTACGTTTTACAGTTAAGAACAACATTTTATTCCCTGAGGGCCTTTAGAAACAAAAGGGAGTCGACGTTAAAGAATTATTCAGGAAATTTCAATCATCTAAGACAGGCTGAGTGGTTGATGAAGGTTTTCTTTAGAAGTGTAACATGAAATGGCTGTACTAGATCACATCATACAGTCCAGTACTCTACCTTTGACAATAGCTAACAACAGACTCTCATGGTGAAAAAAAGTTAAGAATCAGTCAAGTAAAGAAATTGTAGTAATCATTGTGTTTGGGACTTTCTCAGCCTGGACTGTTTTGTCCTTCATTAGTCTTGAAAGATCACTTTTAGATATATTTTTCAAATTTATATTGAAATCATACATACTTTCAGCATCTAAAATAGTGTAGAAAGAAAAGTATTTCCTTATGTTTTAAAAATTCTGCAACTGTTTTTGATGACTTCTGTTTCTTGCATTGTGAGAAACACTGAACACTTGTTTTTGTTTAACGTTACCATATCATATTTACCCATATCCCATCTCAGTAGTCTCTTTTTGAAGCTGAAAAACTAGGCAATAAAATAATAGGTGATATTCAGTGTCGATAAATTCAAAGGAATATGTATGGAGAAGAAAATGCCTTTTTACTATTCAAATATACTGCTGGGCCTGAATTAGCTATTACTGTTGAGGAAACAGATCTCAGAATCACCATGGACAGTTCTGTGAAAACATCCAGTCAGCTGCAGTGGTGGTCGAAAAGGTAGATGTAACATTATTGATAATCAGTAAAGGGCCAGAGAACAAAACAGAAAACAAATAATAATAAGTAATAATAAACAAATAATAACAACTATCAATAATAATTAGCATTAGCATAGTTGAACATTATTGTTATTATTGCTATTATTTTTTGTTATTATTATTTGTTGTTATTATGCTATTGTGCAAAACTAGCATGGGTTCATCCCTTCAGTGATGCACACAATTCTGCTCCACACTCTGTGAGGAAGAATAGAGTAAAACACAGCAAGGTATATATATATATACACTAGCCATACAGAGATCTCAACAAGCTGGAAGACTGGGCCCACGCAAATTGAATGAGGTTTAACAAGGATAATTGTGCCATCCTGCATCTGGGATGGAATAACCCCAAGCAGCAGTGCAGTCCAGGGACTGACTGGATCAGGTGTGCATCCTCGCAACAATGAAACCAACCTGGGGCTTTGATTGCATCAGCCAAAGAAAAAACAACAGATGAAACATTGTCACTGTTTAATTTGGCATTTGTTAGGTCACACTTGGAATAACGTGTCCAGTTTTGTACCCCCATTTCAAAAGAGACATCAAAATATTGGAGAGGGTCCAGCGAAGGGCCACCAAGTTGATTAGAGGGTTCGAGACCTTGATGCATGTTGAAAGGCCAAAGGAATTCAGTTTGCTCAACCTAAAGAAGAGAAGGGGCAGAGGGGAGTCTAATCACATTCTCTCAATACTGAAGAGGTAGTTATAGAGAAGATGGAGATACTCTTTTCACAAAGACACAGTGACAGGACAAGAAGCAATGGGCATCAGTTGCTTCAAAAGGAGATTTCATCAGTCTATACGAAAAGGTTCTTCACTGTGCGAACAACCAAATGTTGGAACAGGTTGTCCAGAGAAGTGGTGGAATCTCCCTTGCTGGAAGTAATTCAGGACTTGTCTTGTTGGGCTCTAATGGGTAACCTAATCCAAACCCCTGCTGCCAACTGCAAGTGGGTTCAGATGATCTCCAGAGGTCCCTTCCAATCTAGGCTTTCCCCTGCTTCTACACGGGAGGGCAGCAGGCACAATGAAATTTCTGAAACAGTTTCCACACTGGGCAAGAAGCAGCAGACTACCACTCTTTTTAACAGTGAAAAAGAAATGACAGAGGACAGAAAAGGGGAAAACAGAGGTTTACAGCATCATGAAAGACTCAGAGAAGGTAAGTATGGAACAGATATTCAGTCTTTTTCACAATACAGGAAGGAAGGGATATAAAATGGAATTTTCAGAGGGAAGACTCGAAAGAAACCAAAAGTACTTTTACCAACAAAACAAAACTGACCTGTGAAACTTACTGACTTGTATTTTCTGGGTATCAAAAGAATAAAGGGAATCAAAAGGATGTGCTGAAATGAGCCCATCAAGGGCTGTTAATAGAAGAAATGCAGAATCAAACTCTGGACAGGAAGTCACCAAGCACTGAGCTGACTTAGCATTGGAGGGTATACCACAGCAAGGATCATGGTATATGTACTCATGCCTTTTCTGAAAGGATTTTCCATATTTGGAAAACTAGAGTTCATGAGAGAATAAGAATGTTTTACCTAAAAAATCCTCAACAAAAATAAATTCTCATGCCTTTACTGCCATGTCTGAATCAGGAAAACGTTCACTGGCTCAGTGGCTCACCTTTTTTTTTTTTTTTTTAAGATTTCCACTGAAAAGCTTAATTCTTTTCCTGAGGACAAAATTAAATCCTGCAAAATACACCAAATTCCTGAGCTTTTGGATAGCTGACTACATAACAACCAACATTTGGCCTATTTTTCTTTTTTAACTGATGCTGGGAGCACTGAGATGGAAGAAGGATCATGCATATGATTATAGCAACAGTGGGAATTCTCCTGGCTTTACAAATGAAAATCATGGCATACCACAGGGAAGCCACAGAACGCCTTAAGGCCCCAACTGTAGCAGCCTGTCTAAACCTGCTGTGCAGCAGGATTTGTTTCTTAAAATTCACAATTTACATCTTTTTGCCAGAAGGGAGGCTGCACATTCTCCTATTAAAAAAAAAAAAAAAAGAAAAAAAGCATAGAGTTTATCAGTAGCCTTTGGTAAGTATTTATTTCTTTCTTCTAACCACAAGGCTCCAAGAGAAACCTGACTCATTTAAAAGTGAAAGATGAGCTCGCAAGCATTTTCTTGGTAGCATTCTCAGAGCGTGATGCTGCCCCATCACAGCAGAGCTCTGCTTAGTTCATTTTCCTTGTCACACAAATGCAGAGGTAGCTAAGGGTAGCTAAGTTGCCCAACCACACCAAGAGGGGGTACAGGACAGGAACAGCCATAACATGTATCCCCATTGGGATCAATGTCAGAATGCAGACTGATTTCATTTCAGCCATAATTTCCAATTCCAAGTGTTTATATGGGCTAATACAAGGTAGACATACCAATATCAAAATTTCTCTAGGTTTTTATACATTACTAGCATTAGAGGACTGAGCACTAGAATTGTTACTTCTTCAAACAAAATCTTTTTCTGATAGATCCAAGTTTCACTACTGTTTTTTGCTGTGATCAAGTGCCAAAACCAAATGGCAATATCCTAGGATGATAAACATCTTTGAGCTATATTCACAGGCATCCTGGCCCACCATTTTAACTGATTTTAAGGCTGTGTATTGCATCCATTCTATCAGTATATCGATAAGAAATTCAAACACCCAGATTTGAGTCACTTACAGCACATGGCTCAAACACTTGCTTCTCAAAATAAACAGCAGAGCATTAAATTTCTTTCTACTTTGCTTTTTGAAAGTTCTTCAAAAATCAGAGGTAAATCAGTGGGCATGTTCATATATAAATATCTCATTTATCAGATCCATTGTGAAGTATCATCTCATTCTTTCGTGATCAAATGCAGATTCTTGAAAGGATTCAATCCTGTTTATATAAAAACTGTTTATTCAATGACAAAGAAACAAAATTTCTTTTGCAGGTGGTGGTAAGCAATTGTCCAAAAGTGTTGAAATCTGTCTTATTCCAAGCCACTACATTAATTTCCTATTGCAGTGATTTGCAAACTATAATTTATCAATTTGTTTTGATTTGTGATAGTCAGTTGTGTTCTTCAGCAGAGACATTGTCCAGGTTGCCTTGGTTTCATCATAGAAAGGACACATTTCTGTTTTCTGGTATGATTGGACAGATTAGAAGGCCAAGGAACTGGAACAAGAATACCCAGCAGATTATTTGGATTTTAAATACAAAGAAAAAAAGAAAGTCATCTGACCCCACCCACTTGAATAATGATGTTAATCTGGTGTGATTTAATGAGGAAGTAGCAAATTTCAAGTTATGTGGATGACCATGAAAGATTGGCGTGGGGCAATGGATTTTACAAGACTTCAAAAAAAATCTAGGAGAGAAAACCTTAGACTCAGTAGATTAAATAACGTAAATTGAATGCATGCAGTGTTTTCAGATGTTCCTCTCATTTATGAGAAAAAGCAAACAAAACTAGGAGGCAATGCTGGAACCCCCAGATAAATATACTCTTTAGACCAGTGAAGAGAACGATTAATTTCATCTAAAATCAGGATCCATTTAAATGGATCACAAGTTACTCTTTAAATATTTCTATTTTTCAGAATAAATAAACCATATTATCATTATTCTAATTGAATTTCAAATATCTTTGGCCCCACAAATACATTCGACAAAGTGGAAGAGGTTTGTTGATCTGTTCTATCAAGACAATGAGCTATTATAAGCAGATAATCAATGAGTTTCAGATATGGTTGTCAGCTGCTTAAACACAAACAGAAAATGAAACTTTGGAGAAGAACAGAACTGATGTTGTTATCCTGTGACCCTAACTGAAGTTGATTTTTCAGTCACTATGAATATAAAAAATACAAAATAAAACTACAAAATGCTCTACAGCTACTGCATTTAAAATACCCCAAGGTTCATCTTTTTGTCAAAAGGCTTTTAAAATCCATCTACATTGCAGTAATGGAAGCATGGAGCAATTAATCACAAGTTAATTTTTTAAATGGAAGGCCTAGAGGATAAAATACTGACTCCTTCACTGACATAAACCCCACGTACATATTAGCAAGTGACATCTACAAAATTCAAAAGCTACAGAATATTACAGTCTCTCATCATTTTCTCTCCGTCTGGCAATCTGTGCAAAACACAAGCACTTATGAGTCAGCAGTTCATTTGCATGTTACCCCAGAAGATGAGAAAATTGTTATTTTTGTTTGGGTTTAGGGTTGTTTTTAAGGAGACTAAAAAGGGAAAATTATAATCAGGCTTGATTACTCTAAAACAACAAGTGCATTCAGATCATACACGAATCAGTTTATCAGACCTGAAATGAAAGCATATAAAAATGTATGCATGGTTAATGTGCAAGATTTCTAGGTATTTTAGTTCCACAAATCACCTAGGACACTGTATTGTGAATTTTGAAAGACTTCTATATTCACAATTGCAATACCAAGTTGATCACATTCTGATCTGCGTAAGTTAAAAGCCCTAACACATACATTAGGTGTGTTCCTTTATCCAATGCAATTGGAGGAGCTAATCTCTTTTCAGGCCAGGTCTTACCTGCACATGCACAGAAATCTACAGTATCTAAACTTCAACTTCAAACTGGCCTGCTTGTAGCTCCATATCCAGACGTTTCTTATGGGATTTTAGGTTACTCTACAGGTTTTCAAACATGATAAGCTCAGTCCCCCAGTACATCCCTAAATCAGAGGAACAGATGAAGTAAATAGCCTGAGTGGGAGCACTCAGCTTCCCTGATTCCAATTTAATCCAGCCTTGCTGCACAGCAAGAAATGACCATGTGAAACAAGGTGATGGCACACTGGCCAGGAATGCAATATTTCTCCAAACCTGGAAGAGGAAATAGCTCAGTTCCCCAGATCTCCCAGGCCAGAAACCGTCAGCTGTTTGTGCTTTTTCTTCAGCACTGCCCTTCTCTGGCAATCTGAGGTTGAAATAAGACAACAGGCTAACCTGGTCACAGCTATCAAAAAACATGACTGGTTTTAGACTAATGCCTGAGATATTAATAAATACTTCCAGTCAGATTTTCCTGCCTGTCAGGCCTTACTGTGTTTTCAGACCACACAGTATTGCTATATTCCAGTTACAAATACATTTTTGGTTACTAACCTTTATACCGGATCAGGCAGCGTCCTGGAGTGCAGCCCACTGCTTTTTCTCACTCCACATCATTTCATGCTCTCTAAGCCAACACCTGACTTTTGCCTCAAATTCAGTTCTACCCTTCTTCCATGGGCTGGGGTTATTCTTTCCTCCTAAAAGTGGGGGAAAGAAACACCAGAGAAATGTTCCTTTTTTTTTTTTTTTCTGCATTAAGGGACAGAAAGGAGAGCAGGATGTGGGCTACCCTCTGGTCCCAGGATATGGGAAATCACAGCAGAGTGGAGGTAGGGTAAACACAGACTTCAGCTTTCCTTCCCTTCCCTCTAAATATGTTTTGCTGCTCCAGGGTAGAAGAATACCTATCAATGTGATTTAGATAGGTGACTTTACTGTAACCCCTTTTTGCAGTAATTCCGAGCTCTTCTTCCAAGAGAAGAGGTGATCCTCATCAGTGTTAACAACTATACCATGCTCATTTACATGCTAAAGTCGGTGAGCTCGTGCTTGCCAGACACCAGGTCCCACCTTCTCACTTGCAGATTCAATTCACAAGTTGGCTAACAAGCTCCATTTTTTGTCTGTTGACAATTTGTCAATAATACTTAGAATTATTTTAATTCTAGATTAGGCAGTCATCATACTTGCCTTTTAGAAAGAAAAATATTTTTTAATACAATCCAATCTATGGAAAACAGTTCGGTTGACTAATTTTATTTAAAACATCATTTATCTTGTCCTAAGCAGCTTGTACTCTGCTGAGAGGTTCTCTTTTATATTAATGAGGAGGAGGAAGAGAGGGTTTTGTCTTCTTTGAAGACATTTGTAAGTAGATTTACTTTTCTACAGAGAGAGAAACAAGCAACACACAGAACAAGATCTGCTTCTCAAAAGGTTACTGCCTGTATCACCTTCCTGTGTCCTAAAACTAGCTAAAGCAAGAGCCAGTGCCAGCACTGAGAGATGAATTAGTCTTTAAAAGAAATAAAAAATGGACTGTATGAAGCTAGACTCAAGGGTGGACCACAAAAAATGACTGAAAACAATTGACTGCCCTGCAGACATTGATGCAAAAATATGAAACATGATAAAGGTGGAATTGTCTATTTTTCAACATTAGGTGCCCACTGGTCAAACCCTGTCTGTTGCTCTCCATTAAAGTTGATGAGGTGGATCATATAAGAAGGAGAAGTAGATTTTGGCCATAATTATTCCATTCCAACATGGAAAAAAAAGGAACAGTACTTATAATACGTATTTCAAAAGTCAATAACTATAACTTGACTCAACAGAATATTCAGGATTATGCCTCTAAGAGCTGAGCACTAAAAATCTGAGTGTCCTGAAACTGCCTCAAACTGCATGTGAATTGTTACTGAGCTAAAACCTCACTGAGGTTTCAAGATGGAAGGATGCCAATAAAAAGATGTCAGGATTGAGCCCCTCCAGACATATTTAAAAGGATATGGTGAAGTCAGTGTTTCTATCAATAATTGCAATTAAAATACAACAAAAACAATACAGAGCATAATACTTATTCATTTTTCCAGTGGCAGGTTTGCTTGAGTAAATAATATTCTTGATTTTGTATACAAGATAGTACTGCAACTTTAAGGCTTCCTAATTAGCGGGATGTGTGGGTTTTTTATTGGTGATGTGAAAAGTATTGGGATTTTGTGCCATTTTAAAATCTTATTTCAATTTGGATTTTATTTCCTGCTAGTAAATCCAGAATAACACTTTTATGTTGTTTGACAAAACTATAAAAGTGCTCGTACATATATCAGCTGCTCTTCATTAAGAAGGACTTTCACATCAGCATTCCTCTGCCCCCATAGAACAGATGTCATGCCATTTTACAATATATAATTCTAATTTATCAACATCAGTAATGCTGAATTACAAAAACAAGTAATTGTTGGCAGACAATATAAACAATTCATCTAAAGCATTTCCCCACTGCTATACTTCTAACTCCTGCTTCAAAAAAACACTTAATCTGTCATTGATTCTCCAAACCATGAATTCAAAATCAATGTATTAGTCCATTTTGGGAACTGGAGGAGGAGGAGTATTGCTCTTGGGGTGTCATTTAATTTTAAGGAATTCAAGTCTCAGTGCTGCTTCCACTGAAGTCATTGGGAGTTCCAGTAAAGACTCTGGTAGGAGAAAAAACTAATTAAATATGACAGAGATGGGACAGGTTCAGATTTCCAGACTTAGATTCTTTACTCCTAGTGAATACAGGTACAAAGAGGTCAGGTCCTCAGAGCACTTCCATTGCACAACGTCATACAATGACATGTACATAATAAAACCAGAGCTGGTCATGAACAGAAGATGCTTAAATATTTATTTATATTAATATATCTGTATACTCTTTTCTCCCATCAGCTTTGTTTCAGAGACAAAGTGACAAAGAGTTACTTGGTGTTGTATTCTGTTTTGGAAAGGAAAATAATGGAATCACAATTTCTGGTGAAATGGAAATTACAATTTCTGAAGAGTTCTAGAGAGAAATAAGTGCCATGAAGCCTTTACCTTGGATTGTTAGTGCCAATCACTTATTTGGCAGAAAGAAACTTATCTTTCTTAGGGAGGCAGAATTTCATATAGAGATGCCACCGAAACCTTCATCTGAGAACAAATGGTCATTTTTACTCACAAGTAGGCAGTCTAGTTGCCCATTCAACGTCAAGCTTGAAATCAAGATTCCTCTTTCTCTTTTGCCAGGCTCTGGACAACTTTCACATACAGTACAATACGGGCCAACAGTCACCGTGAGGTCTAATAGTGTTTGGTATTTGTCCCCCCAGGCCCCTTGCTTAAATTCATTCACTGTATCAACGACAGTTAAAAAAGCATGGTCTGGGAATCCATCTTTCTAAGCTCTAGTGCTACCATTTTATTTTCTTGTTTGAGACTCATTACTTCATGTACTGTTTTTAACTCCTCATAAATGAAGGGCAACAAAACTCTCTGCCTCATATTTTGGTGCAAGTATAGCCCCAGGGGGGCTCATCAGCTGCACCGCTACCATTTCTGAACCACGACAGCAAGAGGACAAGTGCTTCTCTCTTTGGCTGCTGCTTCTCTGAGGCTCTTCATAGATGCAAGGGGAAGGAACTAGATTTTGCCTCATAGTATCCTATAGCTGCAAATGAGTAGAAACACTGATTTGGAATTCTTTAAAACACATGGCTCAGCCCAGCCCATACTTCTGATACGTAGGGCAGGGCTAATCAAGGACATCCTGCAGTGGTCTTTCGATCTAAATGCCAGAACTGATTTACAAGTAACTATACAGTAAACATTTTTTCACAAACTATTCCATAAATGTTATTTGTAAAGAAATTAACACATGATACAGGAACATGACCTCTGATGCTACAAATATATTGGGAGAAATGTAATTGGACAGTTTTGATGTGAGATGTGTAATTGATTACATACACAGGCCTTTATATTAATTTCAAAATGCATAGACACTTGTAGACTTGTATATGCATTCAAAGTGATTTTTATATCCTCCATGGATTACTGATAACTATGCAAATAAGTAACATTACTGTAATGTTTTTGTTTTGTCTTTTGATTGCAATCAATTGTTTATCTTCTTCATTGTCTGTTGGAGCAGCACACACTAGACCTAGTAAATGTTTCCATCCAGTATAGGCAACATCCACTGTAGGTAGATTTAATTTGTACTGTCAGAAACAATACTGCACCAAATGAAAGTTCCCTCCATGCATTTTTGAAGCACGATAATGAATGTTATGCAACTGAGATTAAGAACAAGCTCTCCACATAACACTTGTTCAATCAGTTCTTTTAATTTTGTAAGAAATGCTTCAGGTTTTAAGGGCTTAACTTACAATATGAATAATTTGCTTTATGTTTACTAATGGGAATGTTTCCATTGACATACAGAATACTATCTGGGAAAGTAAACAATACATTGAGGAAAAAGATTTACAGAACTTCCCTTGAACCCATGATTTATCTACTTATTTATCCTACTGGGTAAGTCTCCCATTTACAAAGGACATACTTTTCCAAGTCTTGCATGCTCACCTGTAACATTTTCTTTCATTCTTTCTACTCCATTTTTCATTCTTCCAGACAGAACTAATTGCACAACAGTAATTAAACTAATACTTGAATGAATATCTTTCCTATCTTTGAAGAAGCGTTCAGATTTTTTTCTTTTTACATCTAGATGATTTATTAGTTCCTAACTTAGCAGGGGGTACAACTTGTGGCCTGTGTTGTGCATAAATAAGTTTAGAAACAGTTGTAGATCTCCACTCCAGAGAACAGTAGGGCAAACCTGGCTTTCTTCCTCAGTAAAAGCAGAAGGTCATTTCAGTAAGTAGGTTGCAACTATCTGCAGCACTGATTGGCACAAGCATCTCCATATAGGTAGCACACAGGCACATTTTCATGTCCTCTGCCAGGCTTCTTCATGTGGTAGCCCATGAGCCAAACTTTGTCCATGAGACAGTGCCATTGACTTAGATCACTGCTTACACAAAGCCGAAGTCAGGACAACCTATGGAGACACATCAAACAGCCATACACTTCAAGGCTCAGCCTCTGGCCTACATAGTGCATATTATCTTTCCCATCTGCCTGTCTTCCAAAATCAGTAAGAGTCCTGCACTATGCTCTGCATTTCCCTTCTCGCAAGTCAATTTTCCTGTTTCAGCTCTGTTCTCCAATCACTTTGCTACGCAAGTGATACCACCTTAGACTCTCTAGCACGAACACAAGAGTGTTGCTTACTCCCTCTGTCTGCTCCCATTTATGTCCCATCTGAATTGGACCAGTTGTATCTGTTAAGCTCTATATGCTATTTCGGGAACATCCCCTACTTTGCTGAGTTCAAACAGCCTGCTGTAAACTATCCACTGTAGAGAATGCTTCACTCACTGTTCAAGCAGACCCTTCCCACCACTCATTCGCTAAGATATTTTGCAGTTCTCTCTATAATACATGACTTTTGACAGAGTCAATTATTACCTTTACAGGTAACTAAGTGAAGAAGGATCTAAGATGCATGGAAAAAAACAATTGTGCTGTGTCATCCATGAGGATAACAGTGCGCAATAAAGTATTGAGCATTTCTGCAAGCGTCTGACCTGGCTGCCATTGAGGAAGAAGTAGTCCATGGGAAATGCGTGGCCAAATCCAGTTAATCTAGTCCAGCTTCACACAGTTCTCTTCTCTATGACTATGAGTCCCCAGCTTTGCAAGTACCACAGGAGGAATTAATGAACCATTTACTGTAAGATTTCATCTACCATCCCTTTGTCCTCTGGTGCTATTACATGCTATGCTGAGAGGCAAGGGAAATATTTCCTTCTTGGAGCATTATTTTTAATGAGTGGCATGTTTGTGGTTTAACAGCATGTTTTGGCTAATTGATTCAAGATGAAAAGAAAAGGTTTCAGGTTTTAATATTGCATCTTGAATTATTATTCTTCAGCCATAATGAGTCAGGATTGTGATTTTTTTCCCTAACTCCCTGTGTCTACTTGTCAGTTTTATATTTGACTGCCTCATTTTCTTTTCATTTTGACAGCTGTTGTGTTTATATAAGTGTGTGTATGTATGTGTGTGTGTGCATTTATATGTAAAAATAAATACTGTACTTGTGTTGTTAGCCTAGATTACCAGATTATCAGCATATGATTTTTTAAATAATGTGGTGTTTCAAATGTTTAAAATTATGTTATGAATAGAAATCTTAGTCACAATGGTGGCATTTTTCTAGCTCTGTTGGTCTTGTCACTTGTGTAAAGAGATGGTATCATCTTTCATATGTCACTTGGAGGAGGGATTTACTATTTTTTAGTAGTTATTTGATGAAAACAGTCAGACTTTTTCCTAAGTCATAATTTTATATATTTTAAAACTCCAGAAGCCAAATATAGACTCATTAGAATACCATTTAATGAAAGTATGGTATTTGTACAACCACATGTAGTGAGCATTTTATATGGCCAAGCTCAAGGAGAAATGGTTTCTGCTGCTGTCCACAAAGGCTTTTGAGGCTAGTGTTTATCCTGTGGAGGGACTTTTTCCACCAGAAAATGCTTCATATTTTTCACTGGTTTATGATTGCCAAGACCATAGCTTGTATGGGACCTGGGACCCAGTCACTGGCTTTACTTATCCTGAGGGGGCAGAACGACAACTGGGTTAATTACACTTGAATCTGAGTGCTTTGATGTGCAAAGAGAAAGCTTAGGTTCTTTGTTCACTGATTCCTGGGAAAAATCACATCAAGATTTTAATGGTAAGAACTGGTATAAAATGCAGCTATTTGTTTCACAAAATGGTGAGATAGTACATGTCAGGTGCTTTGATCCTGTGGCTCACTGAGATCAGGGTCACCTACTCAATCATTAAAACCTTTTTTAGATACCTTAGTTTCCCTTTGAAGATCTCTTGTGCAAGCTGTAGTGAAATCCGATCTTGTACAGTTAGTAGCAGGTTCACAGCCCAAGGTCACATTTTATATTTGAAGGCTAAGATATAGATGGATAATAAGACATTACATTTAATGAGATGGGCCCAGTAGGGCAATTAGGAGTTGACTGTAGAGCACATATTTCCTCTAGGTTCACATGAGTGTTTCTATAGGGGTTTGAAAAGCAGCAGTGCCAGGGAAATGGATGCATGAAGAATGAAAAGAATCATGTGGAAGATTTTCAAAGAACTAGTGGAGACTCAGGAGCCTATTCACTGGAAACATCAACCCAGTGAAAACCAGAGAGAGACTGGTTTTCTGTCTTTAAAAACCTCCCATGATAATGCAAAAAATAACTGAAAGTCCAGAAGACTCACTACTTACTTGAACAAAAAAAAACCACTTGACTTGGGAGAAAGAAAATAATTCTCTGGACTTTGTCAGAAAATAATTTTCTGTGGGAAATATATTAGATTCACAATGATAAGAATAATATCTGGCCTTATAATCTTGTAGAAAATAAAATTGTCTATGACAACACCCTCTGAAAACTCTAAGTGCAAATGCCTGTAGTCACACTAGCTAAAGAACAGACTGCAGCTGGGCTACTTCAAAAGGAAGGGTTTGAGTGGCATGTGAAGAGTTACAGAAAACCACTGCATTATTCTGGTATAGCAAAGAACCTGCCTTTCAAAGATTTTCAGTGTTTATCTTCTGATGCATAACTAAACTGCTCCCTTCAAGAAGTGATACTGACTTTAGACAGAAATACAATCTTAGAAAATAATGATTTATAAGAAATGCCATGTATCAAGCTATTATATTGAGAGCATCAATAGCCAAGTCACATAGATAAAGAAGCCTGCTGTGAAGGATTTCAGCACAGGATTGCTACTGCCACAAGAATTTCTTAGTCTGATATAGTAGCTAAACCAGAGAAGACTTTGGTTCAAAAGACACTGTGACAAGCAACATCCATTGTAGAGAGTGGCCTCTGTGTTCCAGATTAAGTTTATTATATGAACATCTGAATCCATATCCTTGACACTGGCTTAGTTTTAGAAAGAGATTATTTCACATCCCTAAATTACCATCTAGGTGGACAGAATGGCTGTTCTGCATGAGTAACTCTACCCCTCAAAATCTTGGAAAATGTGCCATTTCAAAGGCAGTTTTCACTGTGTGATCTCTGCCCTCCCCCCACCAAGAATCATTTATTTGAGAAGCACAGGCAGTACAAAAGTAAGATTCTCTGAACCAAAGCATCCCATTGCAGCAAAGTTTACTTTGAAAGAAGATGAACTGGATCAAGACTTCTGCTTAGGCTTACCTAAGCATATAGATGGTGCATTATGTGCTAGAAGAATGTATAATAAGTGGAAGAACTTTATCAGATATATTTATCTGCAGTATCCTTTCAGTTAAATAAATACAAATACAAATAAGCATATATATATTCCAGAAAGAAATATATAAAGAGAAGCCCTTTTCCTTTTAAGAGTCTCTTTTTTTCGGGGAGATCCAACAAGATGCAGGAGGTCAAGATTAGTTTTTCTTTGACATGTGCTGGAAAAAATAATGGCCGTCACTAAAAGGAACTGAGTATTTTCACTGAATTCATCCATTGAATGAGGACATGACTGAATTACCGGCTGTTACCTAACCAAAAAATCTCAGAGGGAGAAAAGACTCATTACACTTTCACTAAGCATGTGAGGCAAGGTACGCTCAGGCAATAAATGTTGCCCCATGACAGGTTTGCTCTACTAGTAGCCACCTCAAGAGTAGTATTATCCCTTTATGAGGCTAAAGTCTCAGTAACATATCAGATACTTCTGGGAGAAAAAGGGAGAGGTGTTATCACAGTCTGCAAAGCATCAAAGGTAAGACAATAGGAGAAGTTCTTGGCTCTGTGTCAATTGTGCAGGAACTTGTTAACTGAGACACGCTTGCCTCGCAAGACCTTTTCCTTGCTAAACCCTGTGGGCTTTGGGAAACTTAAACAGCTCCATGCTTTTGGATGGAGCAAGTTGGAGTGAATCCTCTTTGCTCTGTGCCACTCGGCATTTGGGTAGCTAGAGAGCAGCTTTCACAACTCCCTGTGATTTTGAACAATTATTTAGGTGTTCCTATTGCTTTCCACCCAAAGTGATTACAGACAGTAGCGTATCATTGTTGAGGGCTGAACGCTACCTAAGAGACCTGAGAATGGACAAGAATACAGGTGATGGGTTTGCTGTGCTGTCCCCCATAAGAGAGGGAATGGTCCTTTTCATCTCGTTTGCATTCCAGGAAAAAAAAAATCAAGTGTGATTAACTTGTTAATGGTAAATTGCCTGTCTCTTCTGTGTGCAATTCTACATGGTTGTTTTATAAAATGAGACTTCTTCTCTAACAAAAAAATACATCCTTTGGTTGACAGTCCCATATAGATCAAATAAAGTGTTCTTTTAAGCCCTGGGCTTCTCAGGTGATAAACGCTGAACAATGAGGTCCGTGAGTAACAAATGCTATATACCACAACAAAGTACAAATCACTTAGCTGTGTAAAGAGTCAAAAGGGGAAGTGAATATTGATCAAGCATTCCCAGAACTGTTCTTAAACAAAGAAGAATTGATTTGGCTCCCAGTTACAATGGTCTGACAGGAACGAAACTACTGAATTTGAGTCCTTAGCTACCCCAGAGGAACACGACAAAAATCCTCCTGGCTTACAAGCATTGTCCTTGAACTATTCATTTTCTGTACGTGCCTTTCAAGGCACCGGTTCTACTCGATACAAATGCATGCTGTCTTTTCAGCCTGTCCTCAGCCCAGCCCCATTGGATCAGCACATCTATTGGTGAGAATTTCTCTGTTTTGGCTCCTGTTTCTGAACCACAAAAAAATCTGCTTGTATTGTCCCAAGCAGTCACAACGCCTGAATAGGCCAGTTACCAATGGTTACCCTGGCAGGATTTAAGAGCGGTCTTTTGCCATCTTAACACACCATTTCATGTCGAGGTCCACAGGGTGGAAAAGCGTACCTTCCTGAGCAACACCAACCTGCAGAGCTACGAGCTGCCATTTAACAACCGCAGAGCTCCAGATATTTTCCTCTGATGCACTCTCTCATTATCTGTGCTTTCCTTTCAAAGTGGAGCACAATGCATGGCACAGATCTATACTCTGATTACTCAGTAAGACTAAAGAATATCTTTAAGGCACTTACTTAGAATTATAAACAAATAAATACTGGCTCCTGAAAGTTTTCTGCTTTGGACCAGAGGCTAGCTGATTTACACCCTCTGAGCAGCATACTTCTCATCTAAATTCAGTGAGGTTATTTATAGGATAACATTTTCCAGCCAGAGAAAAGTTTTCCAAATGCAGCCCCTGGGTTTTAGCTATTCTATAGACCTTCCTGTTCCTCACTTCAGAAACTTACCCCTAGAAGAAAGGACTAGTTTAATTTTCCTCAATAAAACTGTAATTTCATTGAAAGTAGGCTATTCAGATCTGACGATAGAAGAGATTTTCACAGACGTGCAGTAGCAACAGAATTATTGTTATTGCCATTATTGGTTTCTTGGCTTGAACATTATCCCAAACTGGGGCCTTTATAATGTTGTTTCTACTAAAGTAAGAAACAGATTTGTTTCTACTAAAGTAAGAAAGAGATTATAAGCATTTTGGTTAAGTGTAATGCTGCTTACACACATGCACAAAAAGGAAAAAGAAACCAAAGGTAACAAGTCCTGTTTCCCTGAATGCAGCAGAAAGAAAGAAGAAAAACAAGCAGGGTTTTCTTCTGATCAAGTTTTCTATTCCAACAAGCCCTGTGCCCAAGAAGTCCTCCCTTTTTCTTCTTTTCAGGGTCACACTCACAGATTCCCATGCTGGCTTCTTCTATAGCCTGCAGCTGGCATTTCTGCTAGCAAGCACGAGCCACAGTCTGTGTATTTTCTCTCTAACATTTCATTCTACCCAAAGCCTCACATCAAGCCTTCAACTAGTACTATTTAGCTGCATGCAGGGGTTGTTTATTCCTGCTTCCGCTGAAAAGTATTGGTTTGTACACTCGCAGACTTTCATAGGTGCACTAGTGCCCTGGGATCTGAGATTGCCTGCCTAATAGCTGGGCTGCTGCCATGAGTTCCCTCCAAGGTTACCCTCTAGCTGACCACATCTTCTTGGATCACCTGTGTAATCCTGAAAGAACTAGTCTTGACAAAATAAAATGCCTGCTTTTGAAACACATGTTTGTTCACCTTTGCCCCTGCTCGAGAGAAAGAACTTTCCTTGGTTTCTAAGATATTTTTAGTTTTGTTTATCTTAGCACCTCTTCGCATTTTTCAGTCAGTTCTTTCTTCTTGTTGCATAACCTAGTTGACCGTTGCAATCCAGTTTTATAGACATAGTGCCATAATTAAATATTTTATTTTAGGAAAGATTTTACCATCTGTACGTGCAATATTTGCTGCCCAAAAGAATACTTCATTCTTTGATTTTAGCACGTTTCTTTTCAGTATATATGTGTTTATTTTTCATGTCTCACAGAAGACACCTGGTACCATGCAAAATTCCATGTATATTTTTGTCATCAGTTTTAACCTTGACATGTTCACACTTGGACACAAAAAATAACCTAAAATTATCAATTAAATTATTTTAAATTAAATTAGATTTTCTTATTTGCTACAAGAATAATTGTGCTGAGTTTGGCTGGGATAGAGTTAATTTTCTTCACAGTAGCTAGTATGAGGCTATGTTTTGGATTTGTGCTGGAAACAGTGTTGATAATACAGAGATGTTTTAGTTACTGCTGAGCAGTGCTTACACAGGGTCAAGGCCTTTTCTGCTTCTCCTGTCACCCCACCAGTGAGCAGGCTGGGGGTGCACAAGAAGTTGGGAGGGGACACAGCTGGGACAGCTGACCCCAACTGACCAAAGGGATATTCCAGACCGTATGACATCATGCTCAGCATATAAAGCTGGGAGAAGAAGGAAGGGGGAGACAATTGGAGTGATGGCGTGTGTCTTCCCAAGTAACTGTTACACGTGATGGAGCCCTGCTTTCCTGGAGATGGCTGAACACCTGCCTGCTGATGGGAAGTAGTGAATGAATTCCTTGTTTTGCTTTGTTTGTGTGCACTGCTTTTGCTTTACCTATTAAACTGTCTTTATCTCAACCCACCAGTTTACTCACTTGTACTTTTCCAATTCTCTCCCCCATCCCACTGTGGGGGGAGTGAGCGAGTGGCTGTGTGGGGCTTAGTTGCTGGCTGGGGTTAAACCATGACAATAATATAGCCTATATATCTACCATAGAAAAATATCTGTGGATACAGTTCATGGGCCTACAACCTCTAGGGAATGTTACGAATCCATACAATGTTCCCAAACATCCAAACAACTATAGGAATTGAAGTATACGTAAAACTGCCTGCCATCAAAGAACTCTTTATATTGCACACATCAGTAAGGACATTCATGTAAATTGTTTATCCACACAGTTAAAGAAATATGATATGTGAAAAACCAACGTAAATACTAGGGGAAAAAAACCCCAAACCTTCACACAGGTAAGAAAACCCCTACCCCATTCTAAATCCCACATTTTATTTTCAAAGGAATGTCTAGAGCTACTATGTCTACCAGCCAGGACAAAACCCAAGCTTCCAAAACCACAGGAACTGTAGACAATGCAAAATGAAACAATGATCTGTCCTTCTATTATACTTCATAATCCCTTTTTTGAGAGCAAATTGAGGTTCAGATGTGCAGTTTTTTATGTCTAGTTTCCATCAAGCGATCTTGCATGCATTTGAAGACATTATTTCTTAAGTTTGAAGAAAAATGCCTATATCTTATCTTCACTCTTACCATATGTTGTACTACATTATTAAACAATTGATAGCAATGGGAGTTGCTAAAAACACTGGAATTGATTGCTTAGAGAGATTGCGGGGTCTCCAACTGTGGAGATATTCAAAACCTGACTGGACAGGGTCCTGGGCAACCTGCTCTAGCTGAGCCTGTTTGAGCAGGGTGGGTGGACTGGATGATCTCAAGAGGCTCCTTCCAACCCAATGATTCTGTGATTCTGTGAAATAAAAATATGTATGTTTACTGCTGTAAGCCAGGTAAGTCCTTCGGTACTCCCCCTGTTTTTTTTAATGACATAAACAGAACACAAGACTGCTTTTGCACTTAAAATTGGACAAACTATTAAACAATTTGATATATCCTCATATCTCATTTCAGTGTAGAGATTTAACCTGCTTCACTTTGCTGATGCATGGAAAAATCCCAAGGTATAATAACCCCTTCAAAAATAAATCTTGTTAGCTGCACATTAAACATGATCAACAATTAAATAGAGAAAATTTTATTCTTAAATTTACCAATAATCTATGAATGCCTATATATGGATACATGCTGAGATAACCACCTACTTGTAAACATATACATATTGTGTCATACTGCACTGTGTGGCTGCAATCAACAGAAAGCAAAATATATTAATCTGGAGAGAATTGAAACAGCTTAGACTAGACACTGAAAATTGGGTGAGGTAAACCCATAATTAATATATGGTGGTTATATGTGGTCAGGTAGTCCTAAATATTTACAGAATGGGCTGGATTCTGTAACTCATATATTGAGCTGTAGTTGTGCAACGAGACCCATTTCACTCAAGAAGCTGCCTGTGTACATAAAGGCAGTTTGATTAGTTTGTAGGGGCCCCAGCATCCTGCCTCCTTCCTGGAGCTGTCCAAATGCAAAAAAATATGTGCTGTAGAGCTTAGCAGAAAATGCCTTCTGGTTCTATATGGATTACCTCTGGAGTCAAATAATTTGCCCATCTAGCAGCACAAAAGTGGGAGGACACAGTAATATAAATTATCTTTGGATTATTGTTTTGTGCTGTAATTACTGAGGCTCTTGTTTGCTTCTTATTTTATTAGTAGAAACCAGTAGTGTTGTTACAGTGCTAAAAAAAAAAAAAAAATTCTTCCCTAAATGGAAAGGCTTTCAAGCAGTAAGCCTAGTATCTTCATCAGTGCCAGCAGTATAAATACCAGAAAGAGTGACAGCTAATCCACATGCACTCAGAAGCAAAAATGAAAAGGCCAGTTACACGCACTTGTCAGTGCTAGTCTCATCCACACCTACTAGCTTGCAAGACCTTCAGACAATCAGTCAGTAATGAAATGAGTGGGGCGGAGAAGAACAGAGGAACAGGACAGAAAAGAGATGGAACACCAGCAAAACATCATTCCCTATTCATATAAATGGGAACAGGACTTTTTAAGTGGAGCTTTATAAAGTGGCTTAAATAATTTCAGGACTAAATATCTCTCTGTACTATATCAGCTTCTCAGGATCACTGTTTATTGTGTTTTTTGTAATCCCCTACCTCCTTTTCCACCTCCCTTTCCTACTCCCCACCATTGTCAGCATTTCTGTCTTGGCAATATCAGAGCAAACAGAGAAGGGACTGAAACAAGAGAATCACATAGAAGAGATTGTTTTGGCAGGGCTATGCAGGGCTGCCTTCCTAATCCAGCTCACGCAAGGTATTAGTGACTTGTATTCTATTAAAAAATATTAACAGAGTGAAAAAGCATCCCATGCCAAATCCAAGGGCTGCTGAGCTCCAGGTGACGTTCTCTCTTACAGGCTTTCACCTTTCACTCTCACTCTGCAAAATGCAATAAAGAAGGAGAGGCTGCAGTTTTTGTTTGCCTAAGAACAACTTAAAAAAGGCAATATGCATACAGAGCTACTGTGCTCAGTAACTTGATCAGCCAAGCCCAACTGACATATGTGTTCTCCCAAACTGTTATTTAAGTTACAGGGCATCTATGCATCAAATGGGAGCGTCGCTATCTTCTCTAACAGCTGTGGGATGAAAGTACTGATTGACAATGCAATTTTACACAGATATATAAACAAGGCACATAATTCCTTTAGGCTCCTTGAAAAATCCCATCTGACCGTATTCCTATGGAAGAATCTTTCCATGATTACAGTTGAGGGATCTACTGATTTTTCCATTGAGGTTTCTGAATTCACTCAAGGCAGAAAATACGGCCCTGAAGCTTTGCAGTCACAAAGCTTGACAGTGTTTCAGAAGTACCATTTTTACAAACTTTGTCATGATGTCGATATCCATGAACAATGATCAGCATGATGGTATTTGCAAAATGAAAAAAAAAAAACCAAAACCCTGTCTGTGGTGAATTTGTCAGTGAAAACATCATTGCATTTTTTGCTCAAGCAGGCTATTCTTTGGTGAATCTAAAGGATAATGTAGGACTTCCAGAACTGGTCTTCAAATCCTGATACATTTATTGAGTAAAGTACATACAAGTAAGATGGAAATTTAAGGAGATATTTAAGTAAAGTTATACTGTATCATTAACATCTGACATTTTGTAAAAAATATAAGCTGCTCAGTAGTACATATATGCTGGATGTAATGCTTGGACTGGCAGATAGTGGGAGAAAAGAAATGTCAATTGTCACCTTATTCAGCTTTATCCTTTAAATTCCCGTGTCTTAAAGCATGATGGGCACACAAATTTTCGACTGTAAAAGGTCTGTTAAAGTTGCTTTATTAAACACTTTTCAAACTTCTGGGAATTATTGTTCTGGATAGATATTACAGTCTTTTCAGTTTTTTCCTGGAGACTGTATTCTCCAGCCTTAAAGAAGATGGTATTCCTCTAGCTATTTATGAAGAATATAGAAAAGATTCATGTGGGATTAAATTTGCTCACCAAACAAGCAGAATTCATGATAACCCAAAACCTGTTAGCCTTTCCTGTGCAGAAACAACAAAAACCTACAAATAAAAAAAAAAAAAAAAAAAAAGCAGGGGGTGGGGAGGGAGGAAACAGGACATTAATTATGCAACTAAGTTTCAGCATCATGCTTATTCTAATCTTGGACTTTTACCAATGTCTCAGGAAGAGATGAACAATAGAGATTTAAGATGCAACTGTCAACTGGTTGAACCCTCTCTTTTCCCACTTCTCCTGGATGTTACTCTTCCTGTAACAAAGCTGCCTGTTCTTTAGAGGCTCCAGCTGACAGCTTGGTATATTAATGCAATGGCAGTGGAAGCAGGTACATTGGACTGTGATTTGCAGTGGCTGAGAAGCTGATACATGCTCCCTTCTGTTATTTCTGCTCCAGGGCCCTTGTCCACTGGAGGATGGATGGCACAAACCATAGGACGCTATAACCTTTTACACTGCTGGAGTAATATCCAGCAGAGCTTGATCCACTTGTGGCCCTATTAGATTTGTCATTTTAAGCATTCAAACCTACAGCTGGACCAATCATTATCTAGCAGTTTGTGATGGTACTCTCTAAAAAGAGGAAAAGCCCCCAACTTTGAGGAAGCCACGGTCTCTTGGCAAAGACTTGAGCAAGTGCTGGCAAATGGGTTGTGCTTTGGTCTCTACCAACTTCTCGAGGGGCTGTGTTTGCTTGAATATGTTATAACTTGCTGCTGGCACAGATCAGTGTGAAATTAGAACTCCTAAGAAAGCAAAAAAAGAAGTACAAGATGAACTAAGCTGACTGGACACTTCAGATTCACACTGACTGAAATTTCTCCCAACCTCTGCCAAACACACTGACCCACTGACAACACCAACACCAACTAGTCTTAGCATCCCCTTTTCTTCAGTCATCCAGCCTTTTCTTTTGTTTTTAAAGGGCTATTTTGACCTGATTTGTTTCTTATCTGTGTGACACTAAAGGCTATTCACATTCAGTGAAAAACAAAACCCAATACAAAATAGTATAAACACAAAGCAGGCTGTGTGCATATAAATGTGCTATTTTATTGTTAGACAGAATGAAAGACCAGCCCAATGAGGAAAATAAAGATATTCCTCAAAATGTCACAGTGATTTTTCCAAGATAAAATTTTCAATGCAATGTATGAGCATCATGTGATGGCTAACTGCTGTACAGGGAAAGGCAAAGGGGGGAAAAAAAAGAGACGAAATTTGGTTTTTTAATATGATTTGATTAGTCTCAATGGCCCATGTGAGGACATCGACATCATGTTAGAAAGACATTTGCTTTTTTTTTGCAACATGAAACAAATGCTGTGTTGCAAAAATAGTCAGCATCTTTAAACTATGCTGCAGAGAAACCTACAGTAGTATGGCCATCTGTTTTAATTGAAAGGTACTGTTGGGTACTGCACTACTGAGAATTCATGGAACAATTGAGTATATTGAAAAGAAAAAAATGAGTCAAAGGATGGTAACAAAAAGCTTATATTTTTTTTAAAACGTTCAACCTCTTTGGGATACCACGTCCTATTGGTTAAATAACACTGCAACCTTTCTTCATTACATTCTAAGAATTATTTTCTCTTTGGCTGACTTTTTTGCAAGTCAGCAGGAATAAAGGAATTTGTCATTCAGGATTTTTTTTTCTGTCTGTCTCCAAAGTGGTTCAATGCCCGTGTAGCTGTGCCACTCATAAAAGCTCAAGAAACAAAACATAAATATGCTTGTCCAATTTAGTGGCTCAGAGAATATTTTGAAGTTTGATTCAAAAAGGAAAATCAAACCTTCATAGTTCATCTTCTACTTTCTTTTAAATAATCCAATCTTGCAAGCATTATATTCCGCTCACTTGCTTTAATCCATTTCATTTTCTTTTCTTATTTTTATCGCTTATGAATGTAATGATCATGAACTAAGCTGGTATGAAAGCCCCAGTGAATGAAACTCACTGTCTGGGTTTTGTATCAGTGTTCAGTGCAACATTCTCTTTTTATCCATGCTGGACACACCAAGGGCGATGACAGCAACAGATTGCTCTATCACTGTGATCAGTCCAAATCCAGCAAGAACTGGATCTGTTTCAATTATGCCTTTTGCCTTTTGGTGTCATCTACCAAACAATGTACCATTTATCTATGCAAAATATGATTCTATGATTCTATGAAAATAATGATAAATTCTTTCTAATTATACATTTTATAGCCATTTGCTAACACAGACGCAAACACTTGGGCCAGATACCAGACAATCCCGTAACACCAAAGCAAAGGGGAATCAGGCTCCCATCTCTGAACACAACAGAGAACTCGGGCCCCATAGAGCATGGGATGCTTGCAGGTCCTAGCAAGAAGGCTAGCAAGGGAACTAGTTAGTGCTAGGTGTAATCCTTTTTCTATGGCCTGGATATTTCTGTGTTAGGAACTGGAAGAAGGTCATCAGATCCCACAAGCCCACTTTTCAGAAGAGCTCAGCACCTTGCATTTCACGCTCCTGGAGTCCAAAGCAAGTTCATCCTTCTGAGCATGTGACTGTGTGAAGGACATTCATTTAAGCAGCCAAAGGGCCTCACTCTGCTTCCATTATAGCCACTGTACACCCACTGAAACCTACTCGCCTGGTCTGAGGGCAGAACAAGGCTCACTTCTTTCTTTTTTTCTCACATGTTTCAGCTCAAAAGTATTATTTTTCCTTAAGTACGTAATCCATTTTCAAGTGCTGAGGGCAGCTGTGACATTGATCAGGGGCCATACTGAAGAAATGAAAACCTAATCCTCATCTAGTGATGAGGAGGTGCATGCCACTGCAGGCAATGCTAATAGGAAGCACAGACGGTGTATGTCCAGCCCAGAAACAGCAGCAGAAAGGTTAACATTTTCAGCTATCAACCCATTCACCATCACCACAACATTTTTACAAGCCCATGATCTATGTTCGTTAAGAAAGGCATGCTTTCCCCAGCGTTTTGCCAACATGACCAGCAGTTTGATATCTGCGAGGCTATCTACAAATTGCTACCTTTCACTTTTGTTTAGAGAAAAAATATGGCTTCCTTTTCTAATCTGATTTAAAATCAAAAGCTTCTGTGCAGCGTTACCTTATTCAAATGTCTTAATTGCAAGGCTTTTGATGCAGTATAATCTCTCTGAGAGAGAAATCACTTTAAAATGTAAACGATGAAAAATCTCTATCAGTTTCTAAGAACTAGAAGCCCACAGTGCCTAGGTGGTGTAGGGTTTCCATTAACACTTGATAGATAAATGAACTTTCAAAGTCTTCTTATTCTGATCAGAGGAAATATCATATTTACATTCAGATAATCCTGAATGGGAAGCTAACCTGCACAGAAAAACATCACAGTGAACTGTATGCTTGAATTTATATCCCCCGGTGAACATAAATAATGCTTACAATATATTCAGGAGAGGTACCCTAGAAAGCAACACAGTGGAGGGCAGAAGAAAAAGCAGTGCAATCGTTAAAGATGCCTGGCAGTTGTATCCTCATCTGGGTGACAACACTTACTCTCTTTCTCTCCATTTGAGTCAGAATGAAAAAGCATATGGCTTCCAAACAAAGGTTTGAGAGTCTTCTTACCAGTATTATGGATCTCACCTTATCCTCTGATATCATAAGAGGTAACCTCATCTTGGTAGATGGTTGGTATATCTTGTAAAATGAAATCCTGACTGACTGAAGACATTGGATATCTGGTAAGGTCACTGCACTTACTCATGGAGCTGGAGTGAATCAATATCCTCACAGGAATATACACTGTGGGGCAGCAGAAAAATCCTGTCCTGGTGGTCTGATACAGAGCATGAAAGGATTAACTTAGGAGTGAGAAACGGCTGGCAGGAAAACCACCCATACAGTCTTAGAGAGTACCAAGGCTGTTTTGGAAGTTCTTCCACAAGGTACAAATAAATCTAGGGGCATACTAATGCAAATTGTTACATGTCCTGCAGTTGGTATTAACTGTCATGTCCGAAAAGAAGCAACTTTTGCCAATGTGCAGTCCAGGACCTCACTGCAATGAGCACTCCATGAGAGAATTCTAACACAGCAACTATGATTTTCACATGTACACAAGAGCTAGACTCTAAAGGGGATTTAGGACCCCAAAGATGCACACAGGGGCATGTACAGTTTTGTGCCACTGAAATCAGCAAACTTTTTCTTCCCTATGCATGCAGCATGGAAGCTTAATTTCAAACAAATCTGCTTTAATGGAAGCTCTTTAATTAACTCAAGATGGGGAAGCTTTCACATCTCAGCTGAGCAAGATATGAGAGAGAAGTGCAAATCCAGGGATCTCATTTCAAGCATGGTGACTCAGTGAGTTGCAACACAATGAGAATAAAGATTTACCTCTGCTAGCATACTTTCATCTTTGCCTTCTTTTTTTTTTTTTTTGTTCTCATCCCTATCTCCAATGTAATCTGCACACATCGTTACCAACACTGACATTAAAGACATGTTGAAAAATCTGGCAAATGAAATGACAGACAGGGGGATACTTGGTGCACCCTAATGAAATAAAAGACTATTATTATCCAGACATGAATAACTATTCTTTCCAAGGTGTACTTGAACCCTTATGTCCCTTGATGCTGCCTAACAAATTAGCAAGTGCCTGGTAGGATATATGGAAACCAAGTGATATCCTATACAAGGTCTATTATCTCTCTAAACTTTCAAGATGATGTGTGCTCAGGTGTCTTGAGAAGTCTTATAAAACCAGATCCCACAGTTCCTATAGTTCTGGCAATACAGCAGGTCCCAAACATTCAAGCCTCTTTTGTTTATTCATGATGAAGCCGTGGACTGAATTGTCAGTATTGCACTTTGCTTCTACTCCGTCTTACTCCTGAGAATTCATTTAGAATGAAGAGGTCTCTTAAAAATGAATATTAACAGGCAAGGAAGAGCTCAAAATGTTAGAAACCTGATATTAAGCATCTAAAATTATCAATAGTGGGTAAGTAAATAACATGCATTGCTCTTTATTTTTGCAAACCTGGGAGTGCATCTCTCTCGTGTCTGCAAAACTTTTACATACTGGTATGAGAGGACCTCCTTGCTGGCATCTGCCCCAGTCACCAGTGACCATACTTCCACAGCAGTGGAATTATAGTCTCAGTCAGCAGTTACAGTCTGCAATTATAGTCTCAGAAGTAGCAAGGAGGTTAGTTGTTCTCCAAAATGCACCCACAGACAGACTGCAGCATATCTAAACAAATGCTATAGACACTGGACTGCCCAAGCCAGTCCATATTCTGGGTCCTGCACACTCTGGAGGGAACATTCCTCAGGAAATACCTGGGACTTTGTCTAAAAGATCACCATCTATCTGGATTGACAAAGAATTTGGCAGTAATGTGTGCTGTCTCCGGGCAACTTTCAAAAGGCAGCACAGGCATATGTATTCTTCTTTACAAGACATGAGGAACATCCACAGTAATTTAGTGGCAGGTGCAGTTCAAACACTTCTCATACAGCATTCTTTGCTGTAGGCTAAGATATAAATATAAACTACCTATTAACAGTTGAATGCAATTTTAGACTCTGTTTTGTCTGTCTCTGGGCTACCTGCTGCAATATGACTCCCAGTAGGAGATCTGCAACACTGCAACTCAGTAAGCAGATTCATGCAAAAAGTAACCATGTCTACCAAAGAAACTGGACAACAAATAGGTCTTTTCATTTATGCTCTCAATTTTATGTGGGCAAAGGTTGCCAATGCAAGAGAGGACTAATGAAATACAAGATTTAATATTTAATTAATCAGAGCCATGTGCTACTTCTCTTAATGAAATGGTGAGCTCAAGCTTAGTTTAAAAAAAAAAAATCAAACTCATCTATCTATAGAAACTGAATGGTAATTCTCTGGGTACAATGCCCTGATTTCAACAACATCATGATACCTTTGTGCATTTGTCTCCAGAAAGGAGTCACATGTGTCTCTGTAGAGCAGCTCCAGACTCCAGCTCTGTCTTGGCAATACAGTTGCTAAAATACTCTGTGAGAGTTTTCCCCACACCTAAGGTAGCTGGGAGAGAAGCAGATTAAAGAAGCTATAGAGAGTTACTGTGCAAAGTAGTGTATGTCTAGAAGGACTACATAAAGGACAAACTTCATATTCTTATTGTTGAGGAAGAAGTTCAATATACATAACAATAGATGCAGAAAAAAAAACAAACAAACAAACAAGAAAATTCTTGGCCTAAAGATAAAACTAGGAGAAAAACTAGCCCACAGCCAAAGCCCTGGGGACTATTTTGAACCCTGATGTAAAATATATGTTTCCAACAATCCAGAGTCAATTGGGATATTCTTCTGTAGATATTGTGCTAATAAATATTCTGATTGATCTTTTTAATGCAAACATTGTGCTAATAGAGAAAGAACATGCTGCTACTTAAAGTCTGGAGCACTTTCCATTAGCTATCTGATCATGGGTGGAGGATTTATTGAATAATAAATTGCCTACTCGTAATAGGCTTGCAAACGCTCAATACGTCCTTATTAGTGCCTCAAAATTTTGCTATACAATAATTAGGATTTAAGTAGAACAGAGACATTTCTCTGCATTCTGCAAAGTGTCAACTAATGATTTTGTGAAGTTCTGGCTGTTCTCAGTTGCAGTATACTCTTATTTGTTAAGATCCATGGGACTTACACTTGCAAGTCTTGATGAGTCAAAAATGTCCTCTATTGGAAATTTTGACTGAGTAGACCATGCAGAATTAGACCATATCCAGTGTATAACAGTGAACATTATTCATTTCATACATAATCTAAACAAAAAAAACCCTCTCATAAAAATGTAGGATACGTCAAACAGTCTCTTAAAATTCAGTATTTCTCTATGTCTGCTTGCCAGGGAATAAAACAGCACATTACATGGAGCTTGCATAAGCTGAATAGGTCTGCAAAAAATGTATTAGCCAACAGAGTGAATGTGGACCATAAATCCCATTTCTAGCTACCTCATAATTTTTAGTGAGTGGTCTTCTCAAAAGACCCAAAAGGGCAAAACTGTGCTTTAGATTGGAGGTGTAAATAAATTTAGCACACAAAAGAAATCATTCCAGTATTACAAGCATGAAAACATAAAACCCAACTTAGTTCCAAAGTTCTTTTGCACAGTCCAGCTATATATTACTTCAGCTTCTGCACGGATTTATTTTGGAGGTGCTGGCAGATGCTGAACTAATGTATAAGGACAAGACATAGCTGATTTAAGCAAGGGCAGATTGCCTCTTCCTCTAAAGATGTAAAGAGTATCCACAAGCATATTTTGACTCAGATAGCCTTTCTTCTGATATAACACAAACCTAAATAATTAAGAATATTCAGATTCAGCCAGTAATTAATTGCTTTTTAGGGGGTGGAAAAATGCCTCCAGTTCCATATCAACCAGAAGAGAATAGTGACTGGTGAAGTGAAGACAATTCCTGCAGGACTCTTGCTCCTACCATCATGCAATTTGATAGCACAGAGGCTGTGGTCACTTCCACCTGACGTGCGCTACCACTGTTGTGAGAAAAACACTCAGTGCCTGGCTGTGTTACAAGTAGCCACAACTAGTGTCATCCATCCACAATTTTAATAAAAAATTCTATGCACACTGACACCACATCCATCCCAAACTAATCTAACCCCATCCTTCTGCCCTGATTCTGTATCTCCATTGAATCATCTGCAAACTATTAAAGGTTAAGGGAGAGTGCATCTCTTCTCCTAATTACTGGACTCTATAGCATACTACATCCACACACACACACACACACACAGAGGCATGTGGGTCTGGGTTAGATGATTTTCTTTCCTCAATCTTCCTCTGTCCCCTAGATTTTCACTGTTATTGTAAGGATACCATACAATATCTAAAAAGCATGACTAGGTAGGCAGTGTATGCAAATTAAAAGACCTGAAATCTTTTCCTGCCTTTGACCTCCGCATCAAGCAACTTCTCTAAGCCTTATTTTCTCTAAAGATAAAATGTCATACTTAGTAACGTTCTTAGTAAACTGGCATGACAGCTACAGATGAATCATGCTACTTAAGCAGCAAAACACAAGGAATGAGCTGTAGAAACATGAACAATACAGGAAAATGATGAGCATGACACACACAATCTGAATAAACTACTGCAAGATCAGAGTAAGTGGGCAAAACTGGTTGGTATCCAATACAACTGGGGTTGCATGATAATCAAGGAAAGGATGGAAGAACATGTTGTTACAGCTGGCTTTATTTACAGAGATGAAACTGTAATTATGACTAGGTAAAAAGTCAATTTTGATGCTAAGAAAAATAAGCTAATCATATAAAATACATGCCTTTCTGCATAAATCTAAATCTATCTTGAGGCAATGTACACTATGAAGCTATTCTTTCCAGCTTTATTATTTCCCCATTTTATCAAAACCGGGACAAATAGTCTATCCACTATATGCCTCATATCTGTAAGTAAAAGAACTGATTTACTATTTATAACACATGCTCTGGTTTGTTTTTAACACAAAAATGTTTTTCCAACTTTAAAGCCTTGAAATAGGTAGGATAATAGCAGTCTGTGTAACATCTACAGCATTAACTTCGACCCATTTAACCATTAAATAGCGTATTTATATAGACTTGCTCTGAAGGGCAGTTTCTGTGAGAGTACATGAGTAACCACCAGAGAAGGTCCAGTCCAGCACATATTCCACAGAAGTAAAAGCTATGGTTTGTTCACTTCACCAGCAGAAAGACCCACAGAAAATTGTATTTCATCCCCCATGAATTACTAGCAGTGGTGATTTGTTTTGAACAAATAACGACTTTTTCTTGTGTTGTATCTGACATCAGCGCAGTACAGTACATTACCAACATGCATTGTACACTACCTGGGAGGCAAAAAGCAAATGACAAATCCTAATCCATTGTATTTTAGGAACCTAACTACAACCAAGGCCGGATATGCAAGTGAGGCAGGGAAATTTTCTGCAAAATCTTTTAAATCGGATTACAAGTCGCTCTGTATGTCCTCTAATAATTAAAGACCTGTCTCTAAAGAGGACCAGCAAAGAGCAGGGAACCAGGCTGGCATTTTGTTCTGTTTCTTTGCCTCGTGTAAAAAATCAAAGAGGATGAAAAAATCTTTTTTTTTTTTCTTCTTTTTTTCTTGAGGAAGAATGAGCTCTACTTTCCTACTTTTTTCCACTTAAAATTCAAAGTTTGTTTACCTTAGTAAAATACAATGACAAGGCAACTCATGAAAAAAGGACAGTATGAAAACCAGGAAATAAAAGTTGGATAAATAAAAGAATCTTTTGTTGTTGTTGTTAGACACCCAGATTCTTTGTTTCTTTAGAAAATTCTGCAACTCCAATGATTGACATTTTGGAGAAGAGATTTTTTTGTTAACACTTTTGTCTCTCAGCTTAAAGTGTGAGAACTTGCAATATACATCTTTAAGATTTCCAGTAAGTATTCCAAAAATAATAATCATAACAGGTGTTTCTGACATTTCTTATTTTTAAATAGCGGGGGAAAATTCAACATTTCTAAGAACCTTTCCAATCTTTCTTATTCATTGCAAGAGAAGAAGGAGAGGGAAAAGTTCAAATGGTTAAAAATCATCTGATGGCCACTTTGTATTGAGTGAGCATGTACAGAGACAGCAAATGCATTTTTTCTGTTATCCTGGAAATGGATTTCCAGCAAATATGTGCAGAAGACCTTGGATTTCATCTGACCTCTGGTCCTTAGAGTAACATAGCTACAGCAGAATTAGACTTTAAACTCTAATTGTCAATATCTGAATATTCTGTGAAATAAACTAATTACAACAGGCTTTTTTAAAAGAGGTGATACTTAAAGTGGAAATATAAGTAACTGACCCAATTTATCCTGCTTATAACTAATTTCTAATGTTACATGAACTAATACTTGAAAACAGGGAAAAGCAGTGCTTGAAGTTATTAAGATGTCCATCAATCCATATGAAAAATATGAAGCCTTGCTTTCTATCACTGTTTATCCCGGAAACTAGTATCAGCAAACATGCTGGCGTACATATGTGACCACATAAGCTGATCATGAGTCACAATGGTACATCTTTCCTTTAACACACCAGAATTTTGCCATGGTGCCAGGTTATCCCTAAGCAGTAAGCAGTGTTCCTTAGCCACCTCCAAAAAGTCCAGATGCTCTTGCCTGTGGTGACCAAATCAAGTTCTTCCATCTACCACTCTCTAACGTGAATGCAATGTTTCCCTTATTATGCTTTATGTAAGGGCAAGGAAAACATGTGCCTATGGCTTTATTTGTTCTGATAATTTTGGAATTTTTCCCACAAATGATTGTGATGTTTTCCAGTGAAGTCTTTTAAGTATCTATGCCATATTTATAGGGGTAATTGATCTTAAAAATGCCTTCTGGAAGACTTAGTGGCCATTCCTTAAAATCATCATTATTTGATAATAGTTCCCAGCCCTCAGGAAGTTGGTGCAGGCTTTGGCATGGACCTGAATAAGGTCAGGACCGTATTCAACTTCTCAGTTTTATAGAGTATCCACATAAAGCTTGATTATTTAACTCTGAAAACAGATTCATATGCCAAAGTGCATACTGAAATAACTCCCAATAATAATTGTTATACTGAAGCTACTGAGTGGTTATTGATTCAACTAAGAATTGAGAAAACCAGTCAAAAAGAGTTAGATATTCAGCCTTTGTTTGCTCAGAATGATACCACCACCCACTGCCACCACCACAAACCTGTAGAAATATTCAGCACATTTGGTCTATGGGCATTTCTGTGGCAAATGCCAAACTGTGTATTAAGGCAGCCTCTTAACTCTGTAATGCATGTACTATCATCCCACCCAAATCACATGGATGAAAAACACGATCAGCAATTCATATCTCAATGTTTCAGTCTTTGAGCATCTACTGCAGGAAAGGAATTACAGGCATTTCTGAAGCCACTGTGGTGCTGAAGCCAGCTTCACAGTGAATCATTGAAGACCAATGGCCAGGGCTTGGGAAAAGAATAATTTGAAATTCTTTATTCAATAAAAGGGACTTATTTTAAAAGGCCTGGACAATATCCTTGGATTATTATATTTCATCTGAATGACTGAAAATATAAAAGTCAGTGGATGTTTCTTCATTTTTGCCTTCTTTTATTACCTTGTTCTTCTCTGATAAAAAAAAGAGACAGTAAAAGAGAAAGAGAAGTGAACAAAAGCCATCTAATTGAAAAAGTAAGAATTCTAAAGGTCTGCAGGTTTAAAACAAGTACCTGAGAATGCACTCCAAATCCAACTTGCCAGTTTATTAAGTGCTCACAACAATGAGTGAAAAATTTCATCATCCAGTCCCGTATTGATAATAAACAGCGACTGCAATTAAACTTGACACTTGGCTGTAGCCCCACATGTTGAATAAATGACTGGCAATGTGATAGGTTTGAAATGCCAGGCTGTGAGCACTCCTTCTGTCTGCAGGTTATTCTCCCATATCCAGCTATAATAGTTTCATCTATAAACTTAAGCCTTCCAGGCTACATATTCATAACCTTTAAAAATCTCCTTGCCCTAAAAGTAGTTTTCTCCAAAGCCTCTGTTTCACCACAAAGGAAGATGTAAGGGTTGTATGTGTCAGGTCTGAGATGCCTAGAATCAGTAAAATCGTAGCTTTTCATCCTACCAGCTTACTACAGATGAAATAGATTACATATAGCCTGCCCATGTGTGAATGCATCCATATGTATTTAAAACTGCATTTCTTGCTTTCTCTGCAGCATTTTTCTTTAGAGGTTTATGTCAATATCTTTGGCAAAATTCCCCCTCCTTCCCACTGTTTTGCAGTATGCTATGAAACTGTTACCTACTGCCCATCTGTAAGGTAGCTGAATTTGAGCGAACTTGTAAGCACGGAGTGAGCAATGTAAAGAAATGAGTGTGCCAGAAATTTGCAAAATGGCATATAAATTAATGACATTATTCTGCGTTTTCATTTACTAAGCCACGCAATCCTATTTCAGCCAGTAGAAGAGCTTAAACATTGCTTTATGACAACTAGGCGTAATTTGCTATTCATTACTTCTTTATACTGCTGATCCTCCACATTTATGTTGCTCTTCATATCTGATTGAGAACATCTCCAAGTCAAATGTTCTGTTGCCTTCTGGTATATATAAAATTATTTCATTTTTCCTATATGGCATCTGTCTTCAGTTTCTTATCCACAATGCTGGAGCTCTGTTATGTAGCTGGAAAGTCTTACAGGCAAAAGGTAGAACAAGAACTGTAATTTGTGAACTGAGTGAATCAAATGTAAATATTTCAAACCGAGGTTCCCAAGCCATCCTTAAGTTTCAACTCTGGAAAGCCTTTTATTTTCTTTTTTTTTTTTCAGGAGCAATGGGCAGGGAAAGACCTTTTGGTGACTACAAGGAACTCTGAATATATTGCAGATGGCACTGCAAAGGAATGGACCTTGTGAAAGCAGGAGTCATTTTTCATAAAATAAAATAAAAAATAAGCCTAGCGTAACCTTAACAAGCAGGCTGCTGCATGAGGTTTTGCCTGATGGAGACTATTCTTCCACAGCCTTCTACACGTATGACCCAAATTCCGTCTGATCAATACCTGCCTGAAAATACCAACTTTCCACCATTCATGCAGAAGTGCTCAAGGCTACATTATTAATTACTAAGAACACCTAGTACTGTTAGAAATCTCCAGGTTTTCATAGCATTATCTAGACATTATAGGTAATAACTTGATCCAGAACCTGTATCAGAGAACAAAACAGTATTAGAGATCAAATTACTCCCAGGGAATAATTTTGCCCCATTCAAGACCTTTAGTGGTTTTTTTTTCACCTTGATTTCAGTGGCTGGGGTTTCACCTGTAAGTGTGTAATGATTGCAATGGTTAGAATACAATGGAATTTGATTTTAATAATTATTACTATTAGCCTCCAGTCAGTCACTCTGCATATTAAAAAAAAAAAAATAAAATTCCTACCTCTGCACATAAGATCATGGCTTCAGACTGCAAATAATTTTTTTATTTTTATCTTTTCAGTGTCACACTCTTTTGCCTGCCTTTTGTTTGCAATTAGAGCATATTACTGTTAGGAATATCCACACCCCCACCCCCCAGAAAAAAAAGAGAAATTAACTTTCTTTGGTAGTAAAATTCCTAGTGGAACTCTCTGTCCATTGGTAAGATTTTGTTTCGATGGAAGAATATAAGTTGGAGACATTCCGAGGTGCAATGATCATTTCACTTGCATGAACAAAATGGAATTTACCCATACCATTCCTTGTGACAGTATTTCAACATTTATTTTAGGAAAATTAACAACAGAGAACCATGTCCCTGAAGCAGTAACAGATGCAGTACATACAAATTAGGGAAGGTTAAACAAATGTATATATGAATAATCAGTGTTATCCCCTACTGTAGGAACACGGTAAATTTTACAACATGGAAATGTAATGCGTTACCAGTTCCACTAAATATTTCAGTAACAGAAGGATCCTGTCCAGCGATAAAATAAAACAGAATGTGGCTCACAGATTAAGCAACTTTAATACAGTAAGCGCTATCTTATACATCAGATTTGTTTAGTTTAGTAGTAAACATCTTTATACAAAACACCTACTAGAATTGCTTTCATTGTAGCTTTCCCCTGGGTTCCTCTATAAAGATAATGCTACTAAAAGGATAAACTGTATAAAACACAGTTTCCTCATAGGATTTGGACTGCAACATGTCCTGAATAAAAGCTTTCTGTTGAATGCAACTTGCAGAATTCCCTGTTTACTTTCTTGACAGACATGTACCCTACATACGCACGTGAGTCTCACCCCATCTGCATTAATTCACATTAAAGTGTAACAGTAAACTCCACAATTAGAGAATTACTGGAGGATGGGACTGGCTGCTCTTTTGTCTCAGGACCCCAGGAGAGGTGACCTTTCGCTGAGAGCCCCACACTGCCCTCCAGAGAGCTTGCGTTGTGGTAGTCAGCACTGGCCAGCAATGCAAACCCACCAGGCAGATGGGTGGCCAGGACGAAGGACCTGCAAAGGACCTGCTCAAGACCAACCAGACACCAGACGAGATTCGGTCCCTATCCTCCACCATCACTCTCTGACCTTGTGGTCTTCGGCAGAGGGGGCTGGTACAGCCTTCTCTGAAATGAACATGCAAACTGGCTATACATGTGCACCTCTGGCTATGGTGATCCTGAGATAAGTGTGCATATTTACATAACGTATTCTTAAATTATTGTCCTTTCTCTGCAAATTCAAAAGTTGTGAAAGGAATAGCTCCTTCCTGAGTAAAAACTATGAGCTCCGTATTTTACAAATTCACACATATGCACTACTTAAAATGCACAAGGTCTTTTTGGACGGTAAGAGTGTATGGTGCAGAACAGGGGAAAAAATCGGCATGTTTGAAAATTATTTCACATGTTTCCTTGGCTATTCGTCATGCCATTACATTTATTCTCCCCAAACTTGTAGTCATCCTTCTTTGTCGTTCTAGGCTGCTCACAGACGTCAAAATTTATTTAACATTCTACAATGATTTTGACAGTGCACATACACATCTGACAATTTCAATATGAATACTGAGGAAAAATTATATTGCATTCCACAGACCAATATAAAATGAAAAACAAATACTTTGTTTTCGTCAAATTAAAAAAAGTATTCAAGCTAAAGTATCACTGTTATATTCACAAAGTACAGCAAAACTGTCAAATGAAAAGAGCAGGTTGCAAAAGTAATCAAAACAGATGCAATGAATTACAGTACTTGGGGAAGGAAAAAAAAATCTTAAGAGTATTTAAAAATATAGTTATTACTACCATTTCTTCTTTTTGGTAATTGGATCATTTAATCATTGAATAGTGCTAGATTACAGTTCTGAAGGAGAACACAGCACCCCCAGCAAGGGTTTTCCATCTGTTTCCAGCTTCTGGTCCTTTCAGAGTCAATTTTCAATATTTTATATCTCCAACTCCAGTCATTATTCAGGGGCAGCATTAATATAGCCAGTGATAAAACTGTTTAGAAAAAGTGGGCAGGGTGGGTAAATACATTAGGAGTGAATGAGAGAAGCCATGGGGAACCAAGCTGCTTTTGTTATACATGCCATGGGAGCTAGGACCATACACCAGGGAGGACCTTACATAGCCAGCTCACATTAATGCAGCACTAGTGGCTAATGGATGTGGAACAGGATTAAATCCGTATGGTAATGGCACTGGAAAGGGAAAAGAGGGAGTAATAAGAAAAGAAAAATCATAAAAAGGAACAGTCATCTCCTCTCAAACAATTTTAAATCTCAATCCATCTTCTGTTGAAGTAGACCAATTTGCCATTGGCTTTGATGAGAGTAGCACTGGTCTCATTATTGGCATTTGGTATATTTACAATATATTACATAATCCTCCATAATGTGCTCCCAGAAAAAGTGGCTACCCCAAAAACCCCCAAAAACATCCACTAAGGGAAGGGCTTCCATTAGTGCCTAGCGTGCAAAATCCAGCTCAGTTCTCATGTTGTCTAAAAGGCAATGGTCAGGGTCCTTGGTCCAACAGCTGATCTCTCCTTTCCATTCCTCCTTTCAGTAAAAAATGGTTGGGATACCTTCACATCTAAGGAGGCTGCTGCCAAGTGAAAAGCATTAACAGAACCCTCCTCATGGCACTTCCGTGGTCACTTAACTGCTCATTCAGGCTTGATGTGCCAATACTTTCCAATATACCTAATGTTAATCAGGAAAATTCCTCTGCCTGGATGAACATGACTATTACTAAGCTTAAAAATTTAGTACTGTGGAATTATTGGCAGGACTGAGACAGCTGAGGCTCCTTCTCTTCTCCTCCTCCTTGGTCAAAAAGTCAATTTTCCCATTTTCTCTCAAATTGTGATCTGCCAGAATGGAGTTGCAGTGCATGCAATTTACAGGATAATTTCTAAAGTGATTTAAAAATGTAAGAAAGGAGAAATGCATTTGCAGTGTATTCCCAGTGAGCACAAGAGCTACTGTTTACAACAGCATTCAAGACTGAAGTGCTCGATATTTTACTTCCACAGCCCAGTAAAATATTTGAGTGCCACCCACAAACAATTAGGACCTTGAATCAACAGAAATCCTACTGCTCTATCTTAAGGAAGTTTGGAGGCACAGCAATTCTGACTCTACAGTTTCACAACGTTACCCTGAAATCACAGAGGTACTCTTGTATTATTTCTGAAGGTAGTGGCTTAATGGCATTAAAAGGAAAAAGGTCATGCCTTTTCTTGTAGCATTGCATTAAATGTAACATTGAAACAGAGGGGACAGAAACAGGGGACACTTCTGCTGCAATGAAGAGGAGCACTACTACCTCAACTTACAAAGAACTCTCTTTTTAGCTAAGGAGTTTTGCTGAGCTCTCTCTTGTTCTCACTTAACTAATCCCCTTTCCTGACAGATAGACAGTAAGGTCTTCCTTTTTAATGCAGCTACCAAAAAACTGATGGGGTGTTTCCCTTAAAGGCTTGAGATGGGAACTGACAGAGAAGAGGAGTCTGTCCTGGGCAAGGGAGCACCATATGAAACAAAAATGGTGGCACATTGCCCCACGGTTCTTCTGTTCTCCTAGGACTAGGAACTTGCTTGTCCTGCTAAGCGCCACAGATGGCTGAAAAAGCCCTTGTTGCTCACATAAGAGAACCACAAATTGAAAGTGGAAAAACAAGCCCAAGAAGACATATCTGGACCTGAATTATTCCATAACTTAAAAATATTGGAGCCAGGACTTTGATTCACATCTGCCCATACCAAAGAAGCAATATGAAGCTTCTTGTATCAAGGGGATGGCAAGTTTGCTGGACTGAAATTTGCTTTTGGCTTAGAGGGTTGTAATGGCTGACATGGTGAAATGCAAACTCTCATTATAAAGTATGCATAAAGAATCCAAAACGTCAAGCAATGATTAGAGAAGATCACAGAACAAGTGTGATGGGACACCTAAATGTCAGAAGTATCAGGGATTTGTCATGCCATTGGATATTGGTAGTGATTGATGTCTAATGGATACAGAACTGCTCTCTCCAAATGCTTTGGAGATTTGGGAAAGCTCTTATTTTAGGAAGACTTCTGCAGAAAGAGCAGCAGGTTATCTGTGGTGTTTAAGGAATTTGCTGTTGTCTTCCTGAGCTGAAGCTGTACCTCTGGCCTGGGTACAGAAGTGCATGGCTACCTCCACTGATACGTCTGGACTCTTGAGATGTACCAGGGATGATAATCTATGGCTTCTATAAATATGCTCACCATTCTGTTCTCCTGTCCTGCCCAGAATATTTTACTGCTAAATCTTTCTCTTTTTGCCCTCTAATGAGTGCCCAGTTTGGCACACTCTGAGAAATGTGTCCTTGCTTTGCTTTTGTGATAAAAAGGTAAGTGAAAACCGACACTTCCATCTGATTCTCAGCCACAGAGACAGTGTGAAATTTTCCTCAGCTGAAAATAACACTTACTATACTGCCATCATACCCACCATGCTTTGAGACCTCCTGCCAAAATGCAACTCTGACTCAAAAGACCAGAACATAAATATTTCTGTTCTTTGATTTTCATAACACACTTCAAACTGCTTTTTTTTTTTTTTTTTTTTCCTAGATACAGTTCCATGGCCTGTTGAAGAAGCACAAGTTTGATCCATCACACTAAAAACATCACCACTTGGGCGAGATTTACAAGTAGCCTACTCAGCCACTGTACAGGAAAGACAACTGCAGGAAAGGACACTCTCTCTCCCCAAATTGCTGTATTTGGAGAGGTTTCTTGGATGGCTGTCAGCAGCTCCCCCTTTGGGGAATGGTGTCAGCAGTTGTGACACTGACTTCTGTAACAAGATCTAGTGCAGCTACACTTTTGCTTTAAATAAGCTTTCTGAGTATCAGAAGAATTTGTACTAAGCAGCACAAACTCCACACATGCTGAAAATGGAGTTATGACCCTGAACTGAGCTCTGTGCTTTTGTGATGAGACTGCATTGACTATTCAAGCTAGCTATTTAAAATTCATTCTAGTATCTCCACACAACACTAAAATCTATAGCACAGATGTGTACAGGTCTGCACAGAGATCAAGCTCTTTCTTACAGGTAAAGCTGCTCAACAGAAACCAATTTTTTGCACCTGTGGGTAAATAACTATTTAAAATCATTAAAAACCACCCTAGATTATAGGTGTAATCTGCTTGCTTTATACAGGAATGACTCCCAAATGAAGTACACAAGGGACACCAGTCTTCATTACCATTGAAGGCAGCCCAGAAAATCTGGACACCCCTGCCCCCCCATGGTAGGGACTTGTATGTTTACTCAGCAATAAACAACATTTTTTTAAAAATTATGACACAGGGAAAAAGATGCACAGCAGCAAGATTTTCCATCACCTTTCATCTTTTTTGCTACTGTAATGCTAGAAACTAGTGAGCTACTCCTGAGCTATGTTGGTGTTGACTGAGCTCAGCATCAGGTGCTTACAAAGAGAAGACATCTATGCTCTCTATCTAAAATAAGAGGATGTAGTAGTTTTAATATTAAAAAACCAAACAAACAAACCACCCTTGTGTTTCAACAGTATGCAATAAATCCTTTAGCAGGTCAGTGTGTTTAGGGTGGTGACATGCTCACTAATGGATAAAGAGAATGATATTATATCATCACAGAATCAAAGACTTATAGAATGGTTGAGATTGGAAGGGACCTCTGGACCCCCTGCTCAAGCAGGACCACCTAGAGCAGGTTGCCCAGGACTAATCCAGACAGCTTTTGAAGATCTTCGTTAAAGACCTACTAGATGTTGCACTGTTTTATTCTGTAATACATGTATAGCATTTTGCTGACTGGCAGAAAAGAAGAAAATTATCTCTGAACCTCCTAAGGAAGAACTTGCTTATCATAATTATTACTGTGTTTGGGTGGACATCTTAAATTATACCTGTGAGTGAATATTAGAGTATGCAAAACTGTGTAAAACAGAATGAGAAAGTTTATCCAACAGACAATTCGGATACTGCTGCTCATTTTTAAACCAAATCTCAGCTGAGCAAATTGACTGTTTTAAAGCATTTGCTAACCTAGCTAAGAAACTTACAATTTTGGAAAAAAAATATAATAATAATAAAAAAATGGTGGTAGGAAGTTGATTGAACAGAAAATTTCAATACCTACTCATTTCAATAAGCAATACTTAAACAGACCTTCAAGTCCACTGCAAAGGGAAAACAATTTAAAAAACAAACAAACAAACAAACAAAACCAAGCGTGGGTGGAGCAGGATTTCCCCCTAAAATTACAGATTAATGTAACAAAAATGTAACAAAAACATGAATAGTCAGTGTTGAAACTTTCCGTCTTGTCTAATGGCTACTTTAATACATACTGCTTAATACATGAGATGATGTGTTTTAAAACATTACTGATTTTTCTGTAACCTAAACATAAAATCACAGTCTGGCCATGGAAAAGCATGTCACTGGTTGTCACCATTCTTCATCAGATGCAGCTCTGATGTTTATACTTTCTATACAGTATTTCTTTAAATGTTCTACTCCAGCGTAGGAAGCAATTACAGCTACTAATGATGTCTTTCTCTGCAGGATCTGCACATCTATAAAAGATAGCCTGATAAGGAGCTGGGGCTGCGAGAACGCCGCAAACAGACTGCTTGCTGCTCCACCAATATGCTGCCGTGTGCTGTACCCTTCTCTCAGGAACTGCACTGGATCTTACACATCCTGCTGGAAGTACTTCATGCCATCATCTGTGTAAAACTAGGTGATCCCCTTATGATTACTCCCTTTAAAACACTTAATTCCTCTTGTTTGGACTGGGAACAAGTGCCCATAGCAAAGCTTTTGTTTTCAGTGCCTCCAGGGTATCTGGTGTATATGCAGATAGATGACAGCGCTGGCGTGGTGAAAGAGAACAAACAATGAAGACTGCTTCCTGAATGAATTATTTTTGTGAAGGCGTGTATTCATAGTGGTCTAAAGACTGAACTAAATCACAAATTATCTGACATATGCAGGACCTCATGACATGGGGCTGCAGTACCATCTCCTGAGATTAATGGTGGGGCACAGAGCTGTTTCTCAGCATGAATGCTGCAGTTGCTCTGAGAAAGAAAATATCATCTCCTTTTCCCAAGCTTTTGCATTTCAATGCTATCTTGTCCCAGTTACACTCAAATGTGTTAGGCATGCAATAAGAAATACGGAGTTGTTGAAACTTTTATTTTGAGATGGGCAGGATGGCAATTCAAAGTCAGGTTTAAAATAGAAAGCCCGTTGATTCCTTCAGTGTGGAAGCATTCCTGTGACTGTAACACAGATTGCTCGTATTCGAGCAAACCTTACTGCTAAAGAGCCAAATTATGCTATTGGTTTAAAGCAGACTCCCCGGTGAGATCAATGGAGACGTCTGCTTAAAAACCAGTGGTACAACGTGGCAAAGATATTTAATACAATGAGTTTCCCATCTAAGTAGCAAATTGTCGTGGTTTAGCCCCAGCCAGCACTAAGCACCACGCAGCCGCTCACTCACTCCCCCTGTCCCAGTGGGATGGGGGAGAGAATCGGAGGAGTGAGAGTGAGAAACACTCCTGGCTTGAGATAAGAACAGTTTAATAATTGAAAGAAAGTAAAATAGTAATGATAATAGTAACAGTATAATAATGATAATAACAATAATAATATACGAAGCAAGTGATGCACAATGCAATTGCTCACCACCCGCCGACCGATACCCAGACAGTTCCCGAGCAGCGATCACGCTCCCCGGCCAACCCCCCCCCAGTTTCTATACTGAGCATGAAGTCATATGGTATGGAATAGCCCTTTGGGCAGTTTGGATCAACTCTTCTGGCTGTGCCCCCTCCCAGTTTCTTGTGCACCTGGCAGAGCATGGGAAGCTGCAAAGTCCTTGACTAGCATAAGCAGTACTCAGCAACAACTAAACCATCAGTGTGTTATCAGCATTCTTCTCCTACTAAATCCAAAACACAGCACTATGCCTGCTCCTAGGAAGAAAATTAACTCTATCCCAGCTGAAACCAGGACACAAATCCCCTAACGGGGTGTTTCTGCAAAGGTACTGGTGGTTTGAAACCAATGAGGTGGAGTGCCGAAGGAGAACAGGAAGATGCTGGCTGGCTCGGGAAGCGAGTTGTTTCTGAGCGGCAGTGCAGCGGCCTTCCAGCTGTGCGGCGTGCGCTGCCTGCCTGCCTGTCCTCGCCTCAGGACAGAAGATGCCTTGCAAGTGGTGTTCTGTGGTGGCTGTTGAATATAGACGCAGCGGCTGTGGTTTAAATGAAAAGAAACAGCACTGTGCTGGATTGCTTGCTATTTTGAAAATAAAATTGGTGGTCTGAAGCGACTCCAAAGTCCTGAATACTCCAATTAGTGCTGAGGAAGGTGGACCGGTAATACATGAACAGATGAGGTAGCTATAGTAAAAAAATATAGTCTCTTACATAGGTCTGTAATTCACCACCTGAATCAGCAGCAGCTTCCAAGCTTTGCAAGGAATGGGAGGGAGGGAGGGAGGGAGGGAGGGAGGGAGGGAGGAAGGAAGGAAGGAAGGAAGGAAGGAAGGAAGGAAGGAAGGAAGGAAGGAAGGAAGGAAGGAAGGAAGGGAGAGAGGAAGGAAGGAAGGAAGGAAGGAAGGAAGGAAGGAAGGAAGGAAGGAAGGAGAAGAATGAGGATGGTATCCAACGCACTCAAGCTTAAGGTAGCTATTCTCTCTCAGCTGTCATCCATGGTTAATGGAGACAGAGACACTTCTCCAAAGGACTGTGCCAGCCACCCGGTTAAGTTGCCGCTCTACACAATAACCCAGAAGCACAGGGGGGTGTAATTTAAGCAGTGTAAAATACCCTGTCCTGATTTGTCCTTCTGCCGAAGAGAGGGGAGGGGAGTGAGACATAGCCTTCCACACTTTCATCAGAAGCTCTGCTCTATTTTAACAGAGTCGCTATGGAAAACAGTGACTAAAAAAAAAAAAAAAAACCCAAAACAATTTATTACTATGAATCCAGCTTCTGAAAAGACCTCTGGTTATTTTCCTGGACTATATGCCACCCCAGACTACCGTTATAAGTACATAGCACAAGTAAACCACAAAATAAGACAGGAATTCTGTGGACCTTTGTCTCTTTAGATACAGCAGTGATATTACTGTGATTCACACATTATTCACCTTGACACGACATAACACTTCCAAAGTATCAAAAAGCCAAAGAAAAGGAGATAATGTTTCAAGCTGTAAAAGACATTTTTGACTTCCTAAAATAGCATTAAAAATATCTAATAGATATTTCTGTGGTCATTTTAAAAAATATATGTGGAATCAGGTTTCCAAGCTTTTTTCTGTAACAGGGATGGCTAAAAATGTGCTTTTTCTAAAGAAAGCTGAAGTTACAATGGGCATCAGAGGAAAAATCATGAAACATGGAAATACTATGTTGGTTTACAGGACTTAAACACCAGTGCTGCCAACAGGAAGCTGGGAGTACAAACTGAATGCAGTACCTTTACAACAGCTGCAGACGGGAAAATGTTAACACACTAAGAATGAGGGAAAAAAAATAGAATATAACAGACAAAATAAGCTGTTTGGCATGGGCTGAATGTATTTAAAAATACAGTTTGATTCAATTTAATTAACAGAATGTTTTGAATTAAAATGAAATTATTTTCTTCTTCCCATTATGCCAATGGTGGGTTGAAAAAAGAACAGAAACAAAGCAATTTCTGGCTGAGCTGAGGTGATGTTTTGCCTTTGAAATTTTCTGGTTGGAAATGGAACTCAAAAGAAAATCTCTTTTATCATAGCATTCTAGTCAATGGCCATGAACGAGACCTCCAAAGGTAGCTTCTCTTGACGGTGTTATATTTCCTCACCTCCCCTTATCTTATGCTCTTCAGTGCATACAACAAAGAGAGTGTTCATTATTCATCCCTTACACTGTTAGAAAAGATGCTTTTTTACTTCAGGATACAGAATTTAATTTATGTCATTATTCTCAGTGTTTCTTTTACAAGATAATCCAATGATTCAGCAAGTAAGAAAATCTTTTCCACTATATGTCACAAAGAGTAATATTAGCTATTACTGTTTGTGATACGTTAGGACGTTATCTTACTGGATGTACCTAATTCAAGATCAGGCTGCTGCCTCTCAGGAATTCTGCAGATCTCTTCTAAACATAAAAAAATAAGTAAGAATGCTTCCTAAATTAGCATCAATCCAGTAGAACATTCATCTGAGGCTTAGGCTATCTCTGATAACTTTTTAACTTGCTTTTTGTTCTATCTACCCATCTTACAACTTTTCTTGGGAGTACAAAACAATTTTCTTTCTTAAATGCATAATGAAACATACAGTTTATGACAAGGATTTTTTCAGCTTATTCCAGAAAGCAAATATACTCCAGAGTATTACGGAGGCATGAGTGAAGGACTAGCTGGAGTGTAGATAGGTCTTTTTGCTCCATAGTTTTGAAAAAAACCCAAACTCCCAAACTACACCATTAAATACATTTAAAATCATATCCCCTGATGCTCGTGTAGTGATGACTGTTTGAATTTGCAGAAATTTCAGAACAATCGCTTTGAAGTCTGAATGTCCTAAATTCTCTTAACAGATGCTAGCTAACTCAAATGTTACCACTGCAAAGCAAATGTTACCTTTTTTTCATGAGTGAGAGATTTTAGTGATGAGCACATATACAGACATTCACCAAATTCAGAAATACTCACTCTTCTTTAATAATTGCCAATCTGATAAAACTAACATACTAAAATTTAATTTTAGTCACTTAGAATTTTCTTCAAAAAATACATTGGTTGAAATTTGTCACACATTATGATTATCTCTGTTGTGTCAAGATAATAATAATCTGCATCAGTTTTATTATAATAATAATAATAATAATAACAACAACAACAACAACAACCACCACCACCACCACCACCACCACCACCACCACAAACAGAAAAAGTCTATCAATTTTTTGAAAATTAAGATGAGTTAATGTATAAAGAGAATTTTGCTAAGAACTGATTTTATTAACACACTTTAAAGCCTATGGTAGAGTACACAAAGTATTAAAAAGACCTCAAGAATTAAAAGCTCTAAAGACCTCCTGCTTCTCCCCTCCTGGGACATCAGTTCCACCCAGTAACACCAGATCAAGCCATTTACAAACACCATAACCTTCATGTTAAAACTAGCTGGGTTTTTTTCTGCTCATATTGAAAGTCTTTTGCAGAAACCCATTCCTCTGATAGCTAATAATCTTTAAATTTGTTTCCTGTTCATACCCACTTTTTCTTTGTGCCAGTGCAGTCCCTTAGTTCATTCATCTCAAATGTTTACCTTCTTGATGTTATAACAGAGAATAAAAATGTCTCCTCTCAGCCTTTGTTCTCGTAGACTAAGAAACCAGGCTCTTTAAATATCTCCATAGAAAATAGATTTTTTTCCTGCCACTTAGCCTAATATCTCTTCCAGACAAATTCAGATCTTTTTATAAGGCCCTAAATGCATAACCTTGCAATTCTCACTGTTAAATTCCATTCCACTGATGATATTACTTTACCCCTTAAGGTGATCCCATTGTCCTCCTATATTGTAATCTTTCTCTTTGTTGTTAATCTCTGCAAATTTAGAGTATCAGGACATTTTTACTTTGTTTTTGCTAAGGTCACTAATAAAAATACAGTAGGATAAATGTTTAGAACATTCCTTAGTAGTTTCTGGCATGATTTTAAGAGGTATTAATTTCTGCCAAAAAAAAGCAGGTAGGTGCTTGCTAGAATTTTTAGCAGTACTTAGATACCTAACTTGGACTAAATTCTGTGACTCTTGTACTTTTTTTTATTCCGATTATGGGCCTACCGTCTTCTTTAGGTACTTTATACATCCCTACAGTCTGACTGGTTGCAACTTGAAATTTATCTACAAATTTTTTGAGGTAGAACTTCTATAGACCTAAACCATGTAAACTTAGTGATCACCACTCTATCTGCAAATTTGACCCTGAATATATGGAAAACCTTCTTTGTCTGAATATTTTCTGAAATACTTTTTTTTTTATGCATTCAAGTACATGATATCAATTTTCCCCATCACTACTGTGTTTCATAACCTGGTCATCCAAGACTTAACATGCACAGTTTTCAAGTGATTAGCCTGTACTATAGCATGCAGCGAACAGAGATACAAAAATTAGTTCTCTCTTCAACAACGTATGTGTCTGAACAGAAAGCCTTTCCTTGAAGATTGCAGCATGCAAACAGAGGGGTTACCACAGCTTCTACTCAGAAGCAAGGGGAGTCCTGATCCCACAAGGCCACAAGCAGAAAAGACAGCATGTCTTCCACAACTGAAAGAATGACCCTCTTCTCCCCTCTATGTTCTTGGGATTTTTCTCTGAGACTAGAAATTGAGTCCCCTTGCTTTTAGGCATCAAAGTGGTACATCAGTCTTTGACTTGTTAAACAGATTCTAGATTTAATGTGAAAGATGACCAATTTTTTTTACCCAGAAAACATGTCATTTTGTTTTATTAAGAAAGAAATTGCCTAAATTGCCCCTCAAGAGAATTATACTTAGTTAACCTATCCAAAAACCCAAAGGAAAACAGTCAAAGACTGAAATAGGAGAGCTTGCATTCCTATCTATATCTTCTTGTTAGTACTATTGTTACTCTGATCATCATATTTCCGTAAATGCTCAAGTCTTCTGTGAAGACTGCTAAGGCCCGAGCTACCACCAAAACCTGCAACTGTGATAAAATATTGGCTTTTCACCTGCTTGGAATCTGCCACATTACAATTGTTTCGTACATTTTTGTTCGTCACCTGTTCTTCACTTAAGGACCCATGTGACAGTGACAGATTTTTGAAATGTAATGAATTTTCATATAGTAGTATTCACTTTTTTTCTGTTTGTGCCAAAGCACACTTATCAGTGATGCTGACAAATTGCACTCTTGAAGTTTACAGGAGAGTTTTTTTAAAGGGTCACTAACAGATAGGTAGTAGGAGGGGGTTAGACTGCTACTCTTCTTTTAGGCAAAGTGAATTTCTTTGGCTTTTCAGCTGGCTGATAAACCAAAATGGTTTGGGCCTGGTTAACTTTTAAGCGGGAAGAGCTGATACTACAAGGGTGCTTGCGCCTGTGTTACAGTCATGGCATTCACCTTTCTTAACAAGCCTTCAAGGCAGGAATGAAGAATGTTTCTTCCATTTAATCCTATATCTGGGTTATTTTGTTGGCCGTGGCTTTGACTGATAGGAATTTGAGAGGGTGGCAGTGGTGGGAGGGGGAGAAGCATACGAAGGGAGGGTCTATTTGTTCTCATTTTCCACTCTGTATTGACTATATTTGGTCTGCCACCTTATTTGGATGCTCGTAGTTTTGTTTGTAAAACACTGATAAAGCCACAAAATGCCTCTGATATGAAGCAACAAGAAGAAAAAAAGTTTATTACAAAAATTCTTATTTTCTTGTACAGTTTCTAAGGCAAATTTACTCATATACTGTGTTTATGGGGTTTTTTGTTCTGATAATCCAGTGCCAGTGCTCTGTAAGGTTATGTACTTGACCTGGATTTTATTCCTCCTTCTGTTGTGTCACCCCCAGAGGCTTCAAGTAATACAGTTTAAAAAAAAAAAAAATCAGTACCAACCAAGCATACCAAACTGATCTAGGCTTTAATCTTTTCAGCTCACAAGAGCAATGGAATGTTGTGTCTGACCAGGGCCTCAATACACACCGTCAAAGGAAGAAAAGGAAAGGAGATGTATATACCATCATTATGCATCCCAAAGGAGATGTTCTTTGCTCTGCAGATTCTTCCTGTAGTTTTGGCAAAACTGCTTTTCCTTTGCCTCTCTGTTTCCTCATTTAAAAGCAACAACAACAAAAAAGGTTTGCAACTCCCTCCTTCAATTTTAGTGAAAAATGAATAGACCACATAGGTTGCACGCAGACAACAGAAAGTTAACAGTATCTACAGTAACTCTGACTCAGCCACACTGGAGAATTGCTGCACGAACTTCAGATATCTAGTTTAGCTTGATAAATGAGGTACCCCCTGTGGCCAGTGGAAATACATAGGCTCCTCCAGAAGAATCAGAACATTTTGTGTGGAGCTTCTCTCCCTCTTTTTTTTCCAGTGACTGAAGAGATAACCTAAATGTCAGCAATGTTCTTCTGTTTGTGTATGTATCACAACAGCACTTTCCTTATCAACCAATTCCCACTGATCATCGCCAGTCCTGTGGGTAGCTTTCACAAAGGACATCACGCCCTGGTGATCAAGGAGCCTCCTTCCAGTATGCCAGCAAGGCACCTCGTGAAAGGCAACTGGTCTTTGATATCACTGAAAGGAAAAGGATACTGACCTGCCACCAGCCTGCCCCTACTACGTGATTTAAAACAGAAGCAAACTAGGCTCAATGAATCTGTTTATGCCTCAAGCTCGAAGAAGCCTGCAGCTCTGGGGAAGTTAGAAAGTTAAGAGAAACATCTGAACAGAGCTGCAGAAACCATGAGCTGGTGCCTAATTTTAAGATCAGTATATCTCAAGCAAATAAAGGAACTGCTGGGAGCCCAGCATCTTTGTAAATAGAGCCATTACTTCAGATGCTTAATTATGAATTTGGAGTCTACCATGAGCACACAGTTCCAAATCTGCTGGACTATGAACTGCTTCATCATTTCTAGTTCTTTTTCTAGGGCTCTATAAGTGTGTTCACAAGTGGGTGACTGTGCTGGTTTTGGCTGGGATAGAGTTAATTTTCTTCATGGTAGCTAGTGTGAGGCTATGTTTTGGATTTGTGCTGGAAACAGTGTTGATAATACAGCGATGTTTCAGTTACTGCTGAGCAGTGCTTACACAGGGTCAAGGCTTCTCTGCTTCTCACCCCACCCCACCAGTGAGTAGGCTGGGGGTGCACAAGAAGTTGGGAGGGGACAGAGCTGGGACAGCTGACCCCAACTGACCAAAGGGATATTCCCCACCATGTGATGTCATACTCAGCATATAAAGCTGGGGGAAGAAGAAGGAAGGGGAAGGCATTCGGAGTGATGGCGTGTGTCTTCCCAAGTAACTGTTACACGTGATGGAGCCCTGCTTTCCTGGAGATGGCTGAACACCTGCCTGCTGATGGGAAGGAGTGAATGAATTCCTTGTTTTGCTTTTGTGGCTCTTGCTTTACCTATTAAACTGTCTTTATCTCAACCTATGAGTTTTCTCACTTTTCTGATTCTCTCCCCCATCCCACTGGGGGTGGTGGGGGGGGTGTGTGTGAGAGTGGCTGTGTGGGGCTTAGATGCCAGCTGGGGTTAAACCACAACAGTGACATAACAATTATATTATTCAAACAAAATACCGCATACATGTGAATGAGCTCTGCCAGGACAGTAGGCAGACATTTGGAAATCCAGAGCTTAAAATGTAACCGCACGACTCTGTCGTTTGTAAAAGGAATTTTCGTTTGCTATCGTTATCCATGGTTACTTGCCAACAGTCACTTGATAAAATCTGAGGTACTAATGTGTACATAGCTTGATTTAGAAAATCTAGCAAGTCATTAACCCTAAGCAATATATGCTTATCTTTGCTGGTGATGCTGTCAGTGTTTAATTTCCTGTAGATCATAAATTCAATAGAGAGTTGACAGTGCTGCCTGGAGTAAGTAGTAGAAAAATTCCCTTTTTAATATCTCATCCTATTGATCATTTTCGTTACTAGTGAAGCTCTCTGTAAGCCATTTGGACAGTAAGATCATTCCTGAAAGTGTCAAGAGGCATATGATTCATCGTGTCTCTCTGGTCAAAAAAAATGGGGGAAGGGAAGGAAATGGATTTTCTTTTCTCTCATCCCCCTTTCCTAGATTCCTTTAGTTTTCCAGTATTTTTTTCTTATGAGCAAGTCCTACATTCTTCTGAAGGATTTATCTGTTTAGTAAATGGTTTTCTCTGAGAAATCAGCTTACTAACATAATTTCTCCTTCATTACTGGGAATTTAATGCAACATTTTTGGCTCTTTGTTTTATTCAGACTGTTATCCAAACAATCACTTCTCTGCATATTTTAATGGCCCCTTAGATATACTACAACATTACGTAAGACCTGATCCTGTTCTCAAATAATCTCAAATGTCTACCACCAAGATGGGGAACAATCCAGACAGATGGTGCCTGAGCAAAAGTCTATGGAGGTGAACAGAAGTCACTCCATTGACTCAGTCCCCAGGAGGTACGAGCTGCAACCTCCTATCAAACATGTGCTCCACCAAAATATTAGGAAATGGTCCATATGTCTCATGCTTTTGTGCTGGAGATCTTCAAATTGGCATATGGCTTCACTTGGAGAGTGGATTCAAGTTTTGCACAAAGTTATTTATGTATATCCTGTAAAGTCTGGCAACTTCAGAGCAAATAGCTTTAGAGTAACTTATTTTAGACTTTTAGACTAAGCAATGTGCATCAGCCCTCTCAAATTCATATTCAACTGGGAACCGTCTGGCTACTTTTGAGTTGATATATCTGTCAACTGAAAAGAAACATCAAATAAAAAAATGCTGTGTTCAGAGACATCAGAAGTATTGTCACATTCCTACAGGGCTATGTTTATAAACCTATGAATAGTTTATATTTAGCAACATATGTAGTTTTAAAATTATATAAAACAGCACTACTACTGCAGAAGTCTACTTTAGTATTCAGTACTGTACACAAAAGATCTCACAGATTTTGGAGGAGCTCTGTTGTGCTAAGGCTTAGCATCATTAATGTTCAAAGCCATGCAGTTAAACTCTGTCTGGACGGCAACAGTCAGCTGTTCTCCATGGGCAAGGTAGCACCATGTAGCCTTATTAGTTACATTCTATATTCTTTGTGTTATGTGAACTGAAAATCTTAGTAGAAATTCATTGAGAGGAAGTTTGGACCACTTTGTAGTTTGCTGCAGAAGCCTACAGTCCAATTATACTCCTGGGGAGAAAAATGTGTATTATAAACTTCAGTGGCAGGACAGCAGTGTTTAATCAAGAGCACTTCTTACTGCATCATCCCAGTGTGATTAGTAGTTACAAAACTTTTAGGCAGGATTGAGATTTTCACCCTAGGAGCAGAACTGCTATAATAATCCAACCTGAGGAGAATTTCCTGCAGGGAACCCCAGATCTGCCTCTAGAGCTATGTTTATTATGTACTCTACCTTTGACTAGAACCAGAGTCATCAAAACTTCTTCATGTGAGTGAGCACCACACCATGACTATGTTTTGAATACAAAATAACTGGTTCTTGCAACTTCAGAGCAATCACAGGATGCCTGTTGCAAACGTAATGAGCAACGTCCTGGGTAGCTTTGCATGGATCTTGCATGGGTCTAGCCATTCCAGTTCTACAACTGGTACACATTGACTATCAACACTGATTAGAAAATGTTGACAAATAATATCCATATGTGCAGCTACAAAGAAAGAAAAACTTTTAAAAGATTACATTATTTTGTTTTTTTTTTTCCATCAGAACTCATAAAGCAAATGTGCAACTGATCCACAGGCACCTGAGGATCAGACAAGCTGGAAGGAAAAAGGCTTCCTTGGCAAGAGGATATATAGCGAAGGCTTCAGAGTGTTTTTTTTCCTCAAAAAAAATTACTTCAACAAGAGTTACATCTTTTTTAAAAAGGGAAGGATTCAGTCTAAAAAGAAAGAACACAATTTCAGATTTCCAGAAAACCCTTTAAGTAAAAAAGGGCAAATGTTATTTATGTTACTCAGCTGCTGCAGTTGGGAAATGAAAATCATAAACCTCATTGCTGCTATAGCTGGGTGGTGAGGGAATCATCCCATTTAGAAATGCTTCTTGTAAACAAGCGTATGTTTGTTTAGGCACTACAGATCTAGGGTTGCTGTTTTCAGAGAAACAGTGGAGCAAAGGGACTATGATCTATGGGAACTCTTCCACTTGGAAACTGTTGCAAAGCTGCCTGGAAGTGAAGGACAGGGTATGTCAGCCAAGGAAATGTCTTTTTCTGAGGACTCTTCAATAACAAAAAAACGACCGTACAGGACTGAAAAAAATTGATTGTGTAATCCCTATTCACCGTTACTCCTATTCATCCACCCATGATGATGGTGAATTGCGTGTATTGCCCCCCTCAGCAACTCATCACAGATGGCCGGTTATGAAAGAGCTCTGTTCACTGCCGCAAGCCCCACTGTCCTCTGAATCATGAATGAAAACAACAACAAGCTTCAAAATCCCAGAAGGTAGAGGAGAGAACCTCTAGCATGACAGATCACATGGGCAAAGATTTGCTGCCACAGCAACAGAATCATGTACAGAAAGAGTGGAAAAAAATTAAGGTAGGAGTGATGCTGCCCCTTGGTTTGTAAGAAAAGTCATATCCTTCATTTTGTAAACTGCTAGGATAGGAGATACCTTGCTGCACAGCAATTTGTTTTGGTTTAGGGCGGGGTTTTTTCACCTGTTGGTTTTAAGATGGCAAGTTATGAAAAATGGAAGTAACATAAGGGAAAACATCTTATCATGGCTCCTACAGCATTTCTGACAAACCTATTTTAAAGACTAAAGCAGTCATGAAAATCTAGAAGGCACCATCTACATTAATACAGAACAACTGAATAGTTCCTGTCAAAACCCCCACAAATCCTCCATGAGCTGTACCTTATGTTTTTAGGACAACAAACCTACCTGACCTTAATTAAAGAAAACAACACCCTGCCACACCCACAATAAATGGTAGGTCAGGATTACTGTGTTCTCATATTATCCAGTCATTTTGTATTTCTATGGAAAAAAGTCACCAATACTCTACCATGCTCCTTGCAAACAACTAGTTCGTAGATTTTGTGAATGATGCAAGAGTAAATAATAAAATGAGGAATAGCTGTAGACAAGAGTAAACCACTGCATTTTAATTGTGCGCAACACATTCTCTACTTGGTGGCACACACATCCACTACTTCACTTATGTACAGTTTCCAAACCTGCCACTTCTGTACATAAAATTCTCCTTATCCTGTGAAGAATACTTGTATCACATATAATTGTTATTAATTTTTATGAGTGTTTTTGGTACATCAGGGAGTGGTTTTTTGTCACAGATTTTGAATGAATTTAACTTTAATTTTATGATTTCTTATTAATACAATTATAACTTGGTTATGCTTTATTTCTTTTGAAAGAGTCTATTGCTAAAAGAAATTGTTTGAATTCCCCACTTGTTTTATGTGTCTGGTTGTTTTAGGATCAACAAGTAATATTAGCAATACTCTTATCTACAAAAGAATTAATCCTTTAAGAAAAAATTGTTCTGAACTTGTAGTTTAACAGCTAAAGAGTCTGTAAGTTAGAACACACATGAGTCTCATCCAGCTATGAGCAAAAATAATCTGACCCACTACTGCTTTATGCAGTTCTGGTAAAATTGTAACTCAACATGTCTAGGGTTTTGTTTGCTCCATAATCACCAAGAAACAAGTGAAATAGGAACTGAGTTCCATCCTATCCAAGGGACGGCAAGTTCCTCCTTTAATTAAATCAATATTGTGTTTATTAATTGAATTTGAAAAAAAAAAAGTTACTCTTTCCATAAAGAATGCTGACTCTTCATCCTACTAATGATTCTTTTTTTTTTTAATTCAGAAAACTGTAGCCCTGTCAACGCATCAACTGATTAGCATTGATTCACGGACACCACTGAATGTAAGCTAAAAATACTGTGTTAAAACTTATTAAAAAATCATCAAGGTATATTACTATTATTGTGATATTTAAATTTTTAAAGTAGCACAAGTTATCTAACCCCCCACCCCATGGCTCTGTCTTCATCATGCTTGAGGCCTGAAGTATGTCTGTAGCTTACATACAAGCAGCAATAAAGATGACATTATGGGATATATTCCCTGGGAGTAGATGCTTATGCCACTTGCATAGACTCCAGTAAATCTATTTTCATACTCTCCTACTCCTCAAGATGGGCCACTAAGCTGGAAATGTCCCTGACAGAAATGTGGTTTTCTGTCCATATGATTAACTAAATAAACATACTGAAATGTAAATAAAATCTTTCTGGATGTTTCGAAGAAAAGGGGAAAAAAAAGAGAATCAATACATTCTGATCACTCCTTTTATGGCTTCTCCAGTACAAAACTAGCAGTGAAAGACTACTAAGGCATTGAGGAGGAATGCTGTTTACTGAGTGCAATGGCTCTGGCTTGTCTAGGGGTGCTGAAAAGAGGCAAGATACTGCAGAAATCTTGGACAGAGTCAGGGGCAAGCCAAGGTTTTTAACAGAGCAGTCAGTATCTCTATTATTATAACCTCTCAGCTGCTCCCCCTGCTTATCCATGGGCTTCGGAACTGCTGCACAGCTTCAGCTTACTCCACGAAGGCTTGTGCGAGGCAGCAATTAAGTGACTCATGGAAAAGATCAGCCATAGGTACAGAAGACATTGGTTCAAAAATGAAAATCCTCAATCACCAAGAGAATACATCTTTTTCTATGTCCTCTATGTGGTCAAAATGCCATGAACTAATTGCTTTTTAAAATGTTTGAGATTATCTAAATTAAATAGTTCTCTCTGCCTTCACAATGTACCTTCCAGTGTCTGCTTGTGTGCCTGTGGTTGTCTATGGCAAGACTACACCTGAGTAAGCATGGCACTATGCTCTGAAGGCCAGCCGTCCTGAGCAATCGGGAGTGTCACAATTGCAACCCATTTGCAGAAAAGAAGATGTGGCCTCTGCCTACCTGAGGCTCATGTTTGATGGAGTTACCAAAATAGGTCTTGAGAAAAGGCTATGATCATTCAGGAAGCATGCTACTCTGTGGGCCTGCTCTGTGAAGCGTTTTTAGATCAGGGCCAATTAGTAGCAGAAGACCAACTGCTATGACTTCCGTGTATCACCCAGCAGCCCTGGACCTTGCCCCGCTGAGAGACCAGCACAGCCAGCTCCCAGGTCTGCGGTCAGCTGGGGCAAAGTCAGCTAACATTGGGCCTTTCCAGCATCACATTTCCAAGAAACAGCCCCCCATCCGCAACTCATTACAAACTTCAGGACAGCTAAATGTCTGTTAAACACCCTACTGGTCAGAAGGTGGCTGAGGCTGAGGCATGTGTCTCCATCTCTTTGAAGAGCCTCCTTCATGACCACGCTTGATGAACCACAATGGTCTGGCTTATCTGTCCTAGAGGAGCTCATCTGCACCTCACATAGACATTTCTACAAGCTAAGCCTTGAACTGGAGCTCCCAGGATCTTATTAGAGCTTTTCTAGATATATTTTACAAATTCAATATTTACATATTAAAGAAGAACATTTTTCTCTCATAAATGCAAAAGCATCACAACAGGAACACACATTGCTTCCTGCTGCGGTATGAAATATCTCCTTAAGCACTTTAAAATACATTTGGTCTAGCCATTTAATGACATCTTTATGAAATCATCATAAAGGACTACTTTTCACAAGAGAGATTTGAAAGCAAACTAGGTCCAGATTGTACATATTTCCTAAATAATCCATGTAATTTTTTAACTAATTCTGGCTGATATTGTTAGACAAATTTAATAAACTTTAATGGCCCTCATTTTGGTATTACACTGGTCTCAGCACTAAACGAAGCTGAGTTCATAATCTGTTTTGTCATTAGATTGACATAGATTTCCAGCTCCTCCTTCTTGTCTATTATTAGAAAATCTCTTCATCATGCACAAAGAGCTAAAGTTTGACAAAATTTAGCTTATATGATGCACCTAAGCAATCCGCTCAGGGGGTATTATGTACAGCTATTAGATGCTTTCTGTACATAATGCTTTTTATTTCATATCCAGATGAATCTTGGTCCTTTTCATTAAAAAAAAAACAAACCAACAAACCCCAAAACAGAAAAAAGGAAGTATTTTCTTAACATCTTAATGTCTCATTTTGAAGACAGCTCCAGTTTCTGTGCTATTTACAGTTGTAGTTCTAATTGTGACTCTGACTGTAATGCAGTCTGTAACTTTTGCAAATTGCCACGTTATGTATGCTAATTATCTATTAGAGACACAATAGCTCTTAAGTACTTTCCCTGCACAGGTATAGAAATGCTAAATCTTTCTTTTCCTTCCCCACCGCCAAATAATTTATTTGAATTTTAAAAGCATTTTATAATTTCAAAACATTTAACCCCACTAATACAACACAATATTCTCTTTATGTTTTATGATAAAAAACATTTCTTTGAAAGATGGTGAATCCTAGTTAAAGTGGTACAAAGTACAATCGTACAAGCTTTTCCTAGATAGTATTTAAAAAGGCATTTCTGTTGTAAGACTCATCAGTCTCCACTTCACACACTACAAAAAATCCTAAGACCTTCTAAGCATCCTCCCCCAGCTATCATGCAGACTGGGGTGGCATTACTTATCATGCAGAGCAAAGTTGGTTTTACAGAGAATGAAACAGAAGAACTAAAGGTTTAACAGGGACAAATTTACTTTCCTTTCTAGCAAGGAATATGCTGAAAAGATAGCTGGGTAGAGCACCTAGCTCCTCCATTTCCGAAAGTAAATTGGCCACTGATCTTGAATGCACACAATGCTCTTGAGTAGCACTTCAGAATATCATATGATGTCTTTAAACCATACCGCAATTTGTATTTGCTAGTTTAAAGATCACTATGTCTGAAAAAGAAAAACTCATAAATTAGTTTTAAAAACCACTGCTAAAATAGCTATTCACTGCACTTCAGCAAACTAGTGTCTTTGCAAGCATGTAAGAAAAGTCTCCTTCCCATGCTACCCATACATAACCAATTATCCACAGTGGGAACGATGTGCATGCCTGAAAGGAAGAAAGTCCCTGAACATGGATTTCACAGTAACAACAGCAGAACAGCAAAGTGGACAGAAAGTTGCTGAATGGAGCATGCTAAATTTCTCGTACCATACGAACCCAGAAGTTGTTTTGCAAGACCAGAACCAGGATGAAAATTACAAGTCTTTTTTCTCCAGTTTTGATGCTCAATTCAAAAACTCATTCAATTGTTTTGCTACTTTTTTTTTTTTGCTACTTTTCAGGGCAATGTGACAGGAGAAGCGGTACCACTACAGCTGGACATCAGGGGTAGTGGCTTGTTGAAAGTGACTTCTAAATGAGGTCCTAACTATGTGTTTCTTTAAATATCCTACGTACAAGATGTAATGGAAGACAATGAAACCTGTCTGTTAAAAAACCAAACCAACTTACTGTAACGCAAAAGATTTATAGACTGTGTTAAGTACACAGTGACAGCAACCCATTTTTCCAAGACACTTTTTCTGTGAATTCCTACGAGAACAATAACTTCTTCAGCACTAAATGACACCTTAAATGCTCAAACACCAGACTGTATCACAGAAACCTTCCTGTACAAACATACGAAGAATCTCTCAATGGCTTAAAACAATTAGTTAATAGCCAATAGCAGAACCGAGCTGTTTCTTGCAAGTCATCACTTATTGCAGTCACCTGGTAATAGATCTTACAGAAAAAGGAAGGCAGAGAAAGGAAAGCTCTACTAAATCTCTTATATAGTCCCCAGAAAGTGTCAATACAAAAATCTTCCCTTACAATCGTTTTGATCCTGAAAGAGATTAGGTAGAGCATGCGGGGAAAAAAGAAGGCTGCTACTTTTCAGGGCAATGTGACAGGAGAAGCGGTGCCACTGCAGCTGGACATCAGGGGTAGTGGCTTGTGGAAACCACTTGCACATTCAGTCCCTTGCAATCTGGAGCGCAAAGCAAATGAGCTGTAGTATGGCTACTGGCAATTAGTGGTGCTTCTGCATCTCAAGAGATACTAGCCGAAGTGTGATTCTGAACACGAGTCCTTCTCAGGCCCCCTGGGAACTGAACGGATGATAGCAATTTCCAAGGATTTTATACTCTGGCTTTGCTCCAAATTACTGCAAAACTGAAACACTTCAAATAATCTTGGAAGGAAAATTCCATGGCTCTCCTGTTTATTTGTTGATTGTTTGCACTTATTTCTAAAGAAATCAAAATAGATAGAAAATGAATTGAAAGAATCATTTCAGAACTGAGAATTAAAAAAGATGTATTCCAAAACATTAAAATGTGCTCCGTCTGACAGTCCTTTTCATTTTTTTGAAACAAAAGCCTACTGCAGTTGACCTGCTTTTGTGAAGTATTTTGATTTCAACAGAGCTGCATTTTCCAGGAGAGCTTTCACACCACCAAAATTTGTAGATTTCTTCCATCTGTCTCTCACTTAGCCAAGATATGCATTTAAATTTTATTCATTTTTTATCTTCAGCTCATTAAACAGCCTTTGTCATTCCCCAACTGATTCCCATTTTTCCATTACCCACTGCTAACCTATTTATCTCTTGCCATGTGAAAGTGCACGGATACAGGGTGTGCCAGAGGCGGTTTCAGTGTGATACCACACCTTGGCCCAATAAAAACAGCGATACATGTAGCACATTTACAGTTCTGCAAACTTCTTTATAAACAAGTATCAAGGGTCCAGGTCACACCTACCACTCTCAGATAACTCCACTGCTTTGTCAACATTGCAGCTGGCATAATACAGGAGAAACCCCAGTCAATCAAGTTCCACGTGTACTGTCCACTGCTACCCCCTGCTCTCCAGTTAGGTAATTTATTTTCTTCCTCTCTGCTATTTATCCATCTGATCAAACTCTGCCCTCACAGATCTGTACACAAAATGCGATACTTTTCAGACAACCACTGGAATTGATCTGAAGGCACAATTTCTCAGGTCTCCCCCATCACTGCAAGTGTGCAAGGATTCTTCCCTGGGGGAAAGATCAGGCACCAATTACAGAAGGTCTCAGATTTTTACTAACAGCACATGCCATCTGAACGTGGCATTCCCTGCCACTAACAGGAATGTGTGTCTCTTGTGTATCTCAACCTGCTGTTGAGCAGCAGAAAATAACTTCCCCCACCATCACAAGCTTGTTAAGAAGTCACAGGAAGCATATGAAGTTAAGGACACCTTTGATACACAGAAAATGAATCACTAGTACACAATGAATCATAGAAATGATGGTTGGAAAAAAAACCTCTGGAGGTCATCTAGTCTAACCTCCCACTCAAAGCAAGGACTATCACTAACACGAGATGATGTCAGCTGCAACCACGCTTAGCTAACTCTAGAAAACCTCCAGCAACCAGCAAAAAAACCTAAACCCACAACAGAAAAACCCTGTCAGATGACAAAACCATCAGACAAGTCAGGGTTTAAAAAAGGACAAAATACAGAGAGCATAACAACATACATTCATAATAAATATCATACAATCACATTTGAAACAGCACTGCTAACATTTAAAATGAGGCTACTTGATCACCAGCACACCTGAAACTCGGCCATGCTAACAACATGCCTCTAAAACATCTAAAACCAGGAGATGTCATGGAGGGAACTGGAAAATGTCCAAGAAAATAACAAAAGTAATGAGGAGACTGGGTGGCTTAGGTATTGCAGGATGATACAGATGTCGTTTTATCCGGGTCACCAGTTTAAAACGGTATGAGTATAAACACATTCCTCACTATGGAATAAAGATGCGATAAAACAATCCTGAAATAGAGTGAGCAAACCTTCCTTTCTTTTTGCCTACCTTCAGAAATAATCTGTCTCATGGAATTCACTCTGGTATGGCTGCACCAGCGCTTTGTGCATACACCCAGGATACCAAAAAGTACAGTCTGGAGTTACATCTTCCTTAAATCTGCCTGGAAAATACTTCTCCTGGAAATAAAAGGAACTCTCTATTTCCATATCTTAATCCACAGAAATTGATCCAGATGGGAGAAGGAAAGACATCGTGAGCGGGTGGTCACCTGTCTTTGCAGCAAGATCATGCATGTAGTTTTTACCTTCATTAAAAAATAATCCAGGCACCAAGCCAGGAAACATGAAATTACTACTCTACCCTTAACTGGTTTAGTGGTGGACTTGGTAGTGTTAGGTTAACGGTTGGACTGGATGATCTTAAAGGTCTTTTCCAACCTAAACGATTCTATGATTCTATGAATTGTTCCTATGCGCAATTCTCCATTCAGAGGTTTATTGCATTTCAGAGATGTTTTATTTGTCCATAGGTTTATCTGTAGGAGGGTAGTAAGCAAACAAAACACAGAAGCAAGTTGTCTGATGGCTACAGATACTCTTAGGAAAACTCTATAGGTAGCTGGAGGACATAGATTTGACAGTGAATTGTAGATCCAGTGTAGAAAAACACTTCATGAAAGGGTGCATAAAGGAGTTTTGAAGACAGGGAAAAAATGGAGTTTATTAGAAAAGTTTAAAACATGTTACTGACAACTTTTCTTATTTACAGGAGGACCTAAGTGTTGCATCTTGCAAAAGAGGATGTGAACCAGAGGTCTATGCATTAGAAGACTGGATGATCCTCAAGCATCCAGCAGCCAATAAACATTGCAATGGGCACTGTAGTTTGCAGGATCTGCTCTGTTCTGAAGCCTTCAAAACTACTTGTATTTAATTCTGTTCCTCCTGTTCAGTTCACACTGCTGATGACAAACACTGAAATCTTCACATCAGCCTTTCTCCCAGAATTCCAGCTCATTAGCCAAATTAGAAAAGAATTGGTGGCCACCCCATTTCCTAGCAGGCAGGTGTCTCCTCCTGGTTTGGCGTTACATGGCCTTTAGGCTTATGGCTTATTCAGAGGACAAGCCTTGTGAGCAGACAGTGACATACCCACTGGGCTGCAAGGGCAATTTCTTTCTGTTAGGGCCACAAGGTATCAGCAAGGCATGCCTGGGTGAAAGCTTGTAAGTCAGCTGGTGATCCTGTCCTATCCATAGACCAAAGATCTCTGCTTTCCAGGAAAAAAAACCCAGCATGTTTTTAATCAAAAGCAAAGAGAGTAAATAGGACAAACTTTCAAATAATAATACAGAATCTAATAACATCATGAGTGATTGTCTTGAATGTGTTAGCACATAAGATATTCTGTTATTTTTCACAGCATTTTAAAACATATTCCATTTTCTTCTGGTGAGAATAGAAATCTTAATCACAGGACTAGGAAGTGCTGATTGTATGATATCTGCAAAACTGCAGCCATGCTCTTCTGAATAATCTCCCAGTTTAAAAAAAAAGCTTTCATGTATATATTAAATCATCCTTAAGAAATGCTACTATTAACCAACGTAAATGAAGAACTGTCCTGAAGACACTGAATTGTAATGCCATTTCATTTACATCTACAAAGGAAATGCTTTTCTCCTCTCTAAGCTTAAGTGTTACTATGCCTGATTACATTTTCACATTTTTTTCCCCCTCTTTTGTTCCCCCCATTGGACTGTCTGTTTTACAAACAGGTTTAAGCAAAAACAGTTAACATTTCCATCACGTGGACACTCATCTCACTTAATTGTGTAGAGTTCAAACATTTCTGGGATGACTAAAATGTATATGGCTTTGCTTAGCAATGCAAACTTCCTTGATCTGCTTGAGCACAGCCTAAGACACAATAGCGGTTTTGTTCTGTGCTTTTAACGAAGACAAAAAATTGGACGGATTTAGGTCAAAGAAAAAAGAGCATGCTAAAATGCTGTAGAGTTAAAATTCAGCTGCAACAGTAACAACATATCCTAATTAATTATGAACTTCATGAATACTAACTCAAAAATAATGCCAGTTATTACAGCATTTGCAACATTTTTCTTCAAAATAGTACCTCACTATTCTTGGTGCCTAATGCTGCAGTGAAATTGCCTGTTTATTTCACCTCCCTAAAATTTTTCCTTTCCTCTTTGTCACAGTGAGAAGTCAAACTATCATTGTGGTGCTGTGAAGATGTCCCATTTTCCGCTAGTTAACAATGAGGCTGACTTCAAACATCAGGGGCTATATAATGAAAATATTTATCCACTTCCTGTTCCATTACTTTACTGCCAACATGTTATTTTCCGAAATATTTTAACAACAAAGGATCACTGCACATGCCAACTTTTACACTGGTTCTCCCACCGAACTTTTTCCTATTCAAAATTAGTTAGCCAATGACAAGTCCACACATTCCATTTACAAACTTCTGTTACAGGTAACCACACAAATGATGGTGACAAAAAGATAACTGAAAATATTTTCCTGACTTTTGGATTTGGGATTTGTTTGTGGGGGAAGGGGGATACATTATAAAAAAAAAAGAAGGAAAGAAAAAGAGAAGTAAAAGAACATTGATTTCTGCTGGTGTTCATACTTTGTTGAAAATTCTATTTCCAAATCAAACAAAAGTGGGAGGAAAAGTGTTTATTCGGAAGCTTTTTCATGGAAAATAGCAGCAGTATTTTTTTCAAAAAGAAAATCAAAAAGCCATTACAGGAATGAAAAAGAGCTTCATGCTCTCTGTGATACCTGTAAATCATACAACCTCCAGACATGTCTCCGGGCAGCCAGGCTGCCAGCAAGTGGCACATGAAACAGAACAGGAGTTAATAAGCTGCATGGCTTATTGGCTTAGGAGCCAGGCTGCGGTTAGTGCCCTGCTGTGGCCACAGGCAAGCAGCTGGAGATGCAGGAGGGAGAGCACACCAAAGCAAGAGGAGCCAGCAGCAAAGCTTCTGCTCCAGGGGAAACTGCGGGAGAGAGGAGCTATCGGTGAAACATGTGGTGGGATGTGCTGCCTTCATCAGGGCAATGATGACTGTGCTATAGAGGAGACCCTTTCTCTCTGCTCCTTGTGAGACCGTGAGTGCTGCAAAATTAAAACTCACTTCTGGCCCCCATTACCCAAATGCGCTGATTGATGGGCCAGTCTTAGTCCAACCAGCCAGTGAAAACATGGCTAGTGTAATGTTCTGGTCATAGCATATATTGTACCCAACCTGTTCCATGTTCTAGCAATAGGAAATACATAGAAAACCAAAATACGCTTCAGTTAAATATACTGAACATTTAGAGGAAGAGCAAAAAAAGAATTCAAGGTTGTTCCCCTCTGTCTCCCAAAGCAGTCTTCAATCTTCAAAGACAGATTCATGCATGGATCTCATATGTGACATCAAGGACTGCAGCATGCTCCTAATCAATCCAGCTGGCGATGTTAATTTCTAGACAAATCAAAAGGCAGATAGATTTCATGTTATGGTATACACCTACCAAATTAAATTGCTAGTGGTTACAGTAAAAGTACTAAATCCATGAGATAGGAAGGTGTTGTTATTAACTATACTGCACTGTGACGCTCCTGAGTATCAAAAGCATCACTGATGAGTTAAGACTTCCCCAGAATGGCAGATGAAGAATGGCTCCAAATAAGAGTAAAAAGCATCAGTAAGCAAAGAGATAGGTGATGAAGGATTAAAGGGCAGCTATGGTTAACATTCATTCATTTCAGCAGATTGCTAATGTTTCAGAGAAAGGATGGAATTGAAACTCCTAAATCAGTCAACAACTTTATCCAACAACACGTCTCACAGAGGCTTCCTTCAAGAAAAGGCCATGCTTTCTACGTCATTTAAAGCACAGGACATTAGTAATAACTTGAGCACAGTTGGCAGGAAGAATGAATTTGACAAAGCTTGTGTCAGAGGTTCAAACCACTATTTAACTTTAGTATTCTTGACAAAGAGGATACCAACTTTCTCTTTCAAGTCTTAGCTCCAGTATATAATTTTCAGTATTTCTCACAAGAAGATGAAAAAAGGAAGAAGAAAATCAAGCCAAAAATACATGAGAGTAGTAACCCTATCTGGTGGCATTCACCAGGGGTGTCAATGCAAACCAACACAGAGGTATTATTAGCTAGCCGCATGAACGAGGTTACTGAATCAGCTCATTTATCGTTGCACTGTTCTAGCCTCTGGTTCACCTAAAATACTGTTTTCCAGGACGAATCACTCAACCTAAAGTATCACTTTGTAGTACTCAGATGGATCATAACTCTGCACTGCAGCAAAAGCTGATCCTTAACCAACAAACCCTAGGGAGGCAACTGATACTGTCACTACACCAAATAAAAAAATAAAAGCATTATTACTCATAAAATAATTAAGAAAAAGCTTTTAAAATAAAGACACTTTAGGTCTTTGCACTTTATCTCAAATTTCATACTTAGCTGGACCTGATCTCTTGCTACATTAATCTGCTGTACACTGCAAAACTTCTTCACTGAAATGGCCCAGTAGCACAACGCTAATACAGTAGGGAGACAGGTTGTGAAACCTCAGATGAGGTACCTGACCGGAAGTTAAATAAAACTGAATGAGAGTAAGAACCCTAAAAGCCATATCTAACAGCTCTTCCTGAACTGCCAGTGAAATCTACAGCCTCAGCATCACTGTCACTGAACTGTGCTACTGAGCCAAATGTACACTGAAAGAAAGCATGCCGGCATGAATTATTCATAGTCAAAGTGGTGTCCTAATATGCTCTGTAACCATTACATTGCTTAAAGATTTGGAATAGTGTAAGAATATGAAAAACAACTACTTCTCCTTTGAACAGAGGGTGGACATAAATTCAGGACAGAATAATACCTAGTCAAGCATACAAGGAGAAAGTCACTATTACTAAGAAAGTAAGAGCAGTAATAGTAGTGTGGAAGATGGAAGAGAAAGCCCATGATGCAGAATTGCAGAAGGGTTAGTTTGACAAGGGAAATAACGACTTAAATTTACATTCATTCAAATTAGACACTTCTCAAGATGTTAAAAATGAGAAGTATATGAACAGAAAAAATGTTATTCAAGCCAATGAATCATTTTGAAATGTTTTTAGCAAAAAAAATATGATTCCCATCACCACCTCTGTTGGTGCGCCAGCATGTGGTGCGCCAACCGGACACATACTTATCAGCTTGACTCACAGTTCAGGACTGGACATGCAGCTTCAGTGCATCACAAACATGAGCTATCTCAATTACACAAGGTTGAACATGTGAAAGGTTAATGTAAAGCAAAAAAAAGAAAAAAAACCCAACAACCCAAACAAACAAAGCATCAAAAACCAACTACATCTTCTATAGGTCACCTCAAAACATATTTAATGAGAAGTTCGCTCAGCTGTGTTCTGCTTTATGATCCATATTATCCTTTGAAGAATTCAAGACAAAAGCTTTAACCCTTCCCTCCAAAAAAGGTTTCAAAACTTTGAAGTTATGTATGCACACTATCTCATGGTGCAAAAATATGCACTATTCTTGAATTTACAACAACTTTTCTTTCTTCAAAGTTCTATGATGGAACAAAAGAAAGCATTTATAGGTAATAAGTTAAATAAATATGTGAGTCTAGGTGTTATTTTTATTCCCATGGGCTTATTTTACCAGGTAGAATAATTTCATGGTTCTCATGACCTAAAATGAAAATTAAGTGTGAAAGCAGCAAATGAGAACCAACATGAATTTGACTGAATAATGATGATTGAGTAATAATTTTCTGAAGGCAATTTACTATTTTAAAAGACTGTGCTGAATGTGTTTGGAGATAAAACTGTACAATGTAAATGTAGAACTAAGGACTGAAAGTCTCCCTTTCTTCATTAATTTCCCCATTCAGTTTTGTTTCTTTGGTTTCTTAAACTTACTGTTAATATTTACCTAGGTTCTGATACACTACTTATAAACATCTAATCCAAGCCACTCCCCCTCAAAATGAATCACAGAATCATAGAATCATTTAGGTTGGAAAACACCCTTAAGATCATCAAGCCCAACCATAAACCTAATGCTGTCAACTCCACCACTAAACTGTGTCCCTAAGTGCCCCATCTATGCATCTTTTAAATACCTCCAGGGATGGTGACTCAGCCACTTCCCTGGGCAGCCTGTTCCCCAGTGCTTGATAACCCTTTCAGTGAAGAAAATGCCAATTATTATTTTATTGCTAGAAAACTAAGACATGATGTTCATACAAAAAACAACCTGTGACAAGAGTAGACCTCAGACCAGTAATCACATCTGCCGGAATTCAGCATCTGAACCATGAAATCATCTCTGGTTATTTGTGAGACATCCCTGATGCACCCTCCAGCCACTAAAGAAGCAGCAGCACTGCCACTATCATAATTCACTCCTAAATAGCTCTAACGATGAAACATGTAACATAACAGATTCATAAAGAACTTCACTGCAAGTGGGAAGATTCAGTGCTCAGAATGGTTAATGTTAATTAGCATTGTCAATAACCTTCATTCAGTGGATCCTGGAACTGCTTACTGAAGTGCCTCATTTAATTGAAATATGTATTAGCTGTTTGGTCTACAGTGTGCCTTCCCTTTAAGTGAAACCATTTTGGAAGGGGAAAGAAAAACCTTGTCATTTAAGATGTCCATTGACTTTGCTAATACTTGTATACAAACACCCACAGGTTTTAGAGAGGACACACTAGATCCCAAACCAGAGTAGGATTTGCACAAAACCAGGTAGTCTCTGGTGGTTTAATCATTCAAAATGTTAACATGCTCCTGATGTCACCTGAAAGCTTGCAATTGCTGCCATAAATGCTGAAGACCAGCAGCCCTGATTTAGTCTTGAACCTTGTCCTGATTTCAGCTGGGATAAGGTTAATTTTCTTCCTAGTAGCAGGCATAGTGCTGTGTTTTGATTTAGGATGAGAAGAATGTTGGTAACACACTGATGGTTTAGTTGTTGCTGAGTACTGCTTATGCTAGTGAAGGACTTTTTTCAGCTTCCCATGCTCTGCCAGGTGCACAAGAAACTGGGAGGGGGCACAGCCAGAATAGTTGATCCAAATTGCCCAAAGGGCTATTCCATACCATATGACGTCATGCTCAGTATAGAAACTGGGGGGGGGGTGGCCGGGGAGCAGCAATTGCTGCTCGGGAACTGTCTGGGTATCGGTCGGCGGGTGGTGAGCAATTGCATTGTGCATCACTTGCTTCGTGTATTATTATTGTTATTATCATTATTGTATTGTTACTATTATCATTACTATTTTACTTTCTTTCAATTATTAAACTGTTCTTATCTCAACCCAGGAGTGTTTCTCACTCTTACTCCTCCAATTCTCTCCCCCATCCCATCGGGGTAGGGGGAGCGAGCGAGCGGCTGCGTGGTGCTTAGTTGCTGGCTGGGGCTAAACCATGACAAAGCTGAATGTGGGACTCCTTGCCTGTATAGGGATCATCATGCAGCAGAGAGATCAACTATATTTTTTTTCCTGCCAGTACTGCAAGTGTAGCAGCACAGCTATCCCAACATTTTTGTAGGTTTAGGATAGAGAACTGGAGAATCATGTCACAAGTAGGGTGATTTGAGAAACTTTCTGGGGGAAAAATAAATGACTGCAAAGAAGTCACATCTTATAATGTGTAGACATAGGAATAGAGAAGAGGTGAGCCACATGAACTCTGACTTTACTGTTCTTTTTATTCTAGCATTACATATTGATGCTCAAAGAGAGGTCTCTGAGAACTGAGAAGGGAAACTGGCCAGGAACAGTTCACTGATTTAAGAGCTTACAGGAAACACTTCCATGAAAATCTAATGGGTTGCTGAAGTGCTACCCTAGAGGAAAGTATCTACCTCCTAAAGGTTTTCCTGGGTCTGTTTCTGCAGAATCAATCTATGGAGCATGCTTTCATACCAGGTGAGACCCCAGCTGGACTGCTTACTTTTATGTCCAGCTTTTTATAAAAGCTCACCAGAGTGAGCCCTGGTCTTAGTCCATGACATATGAAGAGGTTTTAGGTCTTGAGATCCTTTGACAAACTGACCGTGTGCACTTAAACCCTGCAACACACACACACACGCGCGCGCATGCACGCACCTCAACAGATTAATGACTTGCTCAAAAAAAGACTACTCATATGGCAAAAGGAAAGGAGGAAAAAGTCACAACCAAAATGACAAATCCCTCTGTCACTCCCTATTTTAAGTAAATTCAGGGATTTGCATCACTCTCCTTACCTCCATTAAGTCACACTGCTCACACATAATGTGGATTTACTCCCAGAAGAGAATTCACTGAGGAAGTCAGAGTAGCTGATGAACATTTAAGGGAAGAGATTAACAATCTGAAGAGGAGCTGTTCCAAATGACCAATCTCATCTTCCTCCACACAGTTTTGTTCAAAAAATTAATAAGGTTTTCTGAAAAATTATAAGACTACTCCATGGTGTTTGGTTATTATTGGATTACCACACCCCAAGAGCATTTCATAGCTAAGGCAGTCTGGTCTTTTTGCATAATTTGAATGGCATATCCATGTGCTAATAAGACAAGATATGAATTTGAAGGTCTCCATTTATTTCTGTACAACTAAACAGCCATTTACAAAGCATACACAAACCGAGTCAGACTACAATATCAAACATTTCCCATTTTCTAGTGAGTAGATATTTCACATCTTAAGACAACTGCAACCACATCAAAAACATTTTCATGCTCCTGAAAGGAGTTAAAAAAAAAAAAAAAAAGGAAAGAAAAATCACAGACCTTTTTAAACTTAGCGCTTGCCATACTCAAACACTGGAGATGCTGGGTCTGGGCACACTACCCAGCTGAGCACCTAGAAAAAAGGCCCACAGGCCTGCCCTGGCAAAATTCAGCTTGAATTCAATACAAAGGCTTGGCTTTTTTGGTCTGTGCATGAAAAAAAAATCTAGGCAGTTGTAAATTAACCATTCAAATATTTGTTTCTGAGTAAAATTAGCTGTATTTCTATCATATTTTTATTTGTAAAACTAGCTGTATTTTTATTGAAAATTTTAAACCCCAAAATGCTGCATAAGCACAATTTTCATTTCAGGTTAAACTAAATATTGGGGTGGGTGTTTTATTTTCCTTTGTAGATTTTCATTTTCTGAGCAAAATCCTTTTGTGTGATTTTTTTCTTATTCTTCCAATTCATGCAGTCAATAAAATAAATCAACTGCCTGTATTGCTCTACCTACACAGTTGTCGATAAAGTTGCTAATATAAATTTTCCCTCTCGGTTAGTTATGAGAACCACAGGCAGGGTAAATATGCACAAATCTGAATGAATACAAGTAGGAGAAAGGGCAATACTCTCCAAATGCTGCTGGGCAGTAAATAAAGGTGAATTGGTGGTCCCCTCTCTGACAGTATGCCCCCCCTGCAACACCTATTTAAATGCTCCTGTTGCTTTCACCAGCTGTGGTCTTCTGAGTTGAGCTGCTTCTGTCTCTTTACATGGCTTTCTACTAGTATTCATTGGCATCAGTGTGAACAGAATGAGCTCAGAGAATCAACATCTTGAAAGGTTTCACTCTTTACCTACTGGGCCATCACACACTACCGTCATACGGACAACCGCAGCACCTGACTTCAGATGTCCCATTTCTCTCTCATAAATATAAGACTGGAAGAAATGACTCAGAAACACAGACCTGTTTCAGGACAATTGGTTTTAGGAGAAACAGAGCTTCAGTTAGCCCTGTGAAAATGCAGTCATATAGGAAATAGAGCTCCCAGGAGGAAGTGGTGTAAGATCATTATGGTCTCTAGATGTGTTGACAGAACACCTTATCATTTTGAGATATTTAAGGAATATCTTTGTTTGCATCATAATTTAGCATGTTTCTTCAACTGCTAATATCATTTGGTTCTGATGCAGCAGCTGTCTGTTTTTTTCAATATATTTCTGTTTATATTCCCCAATAATTTTCTGCTGAATGCATGGATCCCTAGATAACAAAATAAAAATTTCTACCAGTGGGTTGCTATTCTTAATTACCTTTCACAGATCCCTGAGGAGTAGTCCACAGGTGCCTGGGGGTCTGTAAGATCATATTTGAAAACTAGTGTGATCCATGTAGCAATTATTATTTATGTTCCCACAGAAATGTTACTTAAGTCTTTGCAGGACAAATTAAAACACTTCATTTACAAGGGGGCTATCATCCTTTTAAAACTGAGGGTAACTCAATCCATTTAATAACTGAATGGCCCTCTGGAAGTTCCCAGCTCTCTACATCGAATAACAGATGTGTTTAAGGCAGCTGCTCAAGAGCTTAAAGAAGGGAAATGCATAATATTTATAATCAACGGTTGGCTGAAGAGGCTTCCCATACTATCTCATTGATGCTAAAACAAGCCTTATTGTGATAAAAGTTGGTTCACAAAATAGTATTTCAGTGCAGTGGTTGCTTCAAAGCTTAGGTACATCAGTTCCAGTTGGGTTATCAAAAGGGCAAAACTGAGATCCTCAAACATATTTATGTGAAGGCTCACAGAAAACTTTGTGGGAGCTTGGTGCCTTTGAGAGCTTGGGTCCTGTACACGTCTTTTTAGGTGAGTCTAAATGAGCAAAGATCTGCATTTCTCACATAGATTATGTTCAACACAGATTCCTACATAGATTTCTGTAGGCATCATGTTAATTAAAACAAGCAGTTTATTTCCTATCAGAAGGTTCAAAATTAATCAAGAATATTGATGGTTGGACATCAGTCTCTTAAGGAACTGGCTGCTTGACTGCTTATGGTACATCCTTTGTGACAACACTGCTAGGAACTCTGCTTTTACCTGGCAGGAGCACAGAGCAAGAGCAAGGGTATGAAAGGCTATAGTCTTATCAGTGGCCCATGTCTCAAACTATTCATGTTTAAGGTCTTAAGTTTATTTAGGTTTTTTACATTTGTTTTAGAATATTAGTTTTGTTTTTAAAAAAGGGAGCAAAGCACTCTCTTTTTCTAAGTGTCTTCTCCCCCTAATTCCCTCAGATGCTGAGCACCAATACATAGTAGGAAATAGATGCTGAGCAGTACAAAGCGAAGACTCTGGAAAGAAGGAGGTTGGGGTGCACACATGCTGAGAAGGTTTGAACCAATAGCTCTTAGTAAGTCTGCTTTATGTATATGTATCTTGGTTAGACATTTAATCACAAATATTGTTTTAAAATGGGAATGAGAAGCTGCACTCACTTACACTGCAGCAAGAAATACCTTGCCCAGTGTTTGTCAGCTCAGTATTTTCTTGTGGAACTACACAGTATGTGCTTTGGAGTGCTAATGTGCTCTCTCAATTGTTTTTCTTCCTACTAGCTCTATTGACAGTAAGATTTCTGTAGTACTGCTGTACACCAAAGGTCATTATTCAAATCATTTTTGCATAGCCCCTACCTTCAAAAATAGAAAATTAAGTCAAATAACATATGCCCACACAGCTTCTTTGCTAGCTACTGTACTACAAATAAAAGACAATTAAAAAGTTAAAAAATTAATAAAGAGCTGATGGATTCTTTAGCTGCAATTATTTTTTGTCTATATCCACACAAGTATTTGCAATGAAAACAAGCATTGCAACAAGATTACATAAGCTAGCAGCATTTCTCACATATGAACCCCTTGGCTTCTTGAAGGATTAATTGCCAGAAATAATGCAAACAGAAGTGTAGACTCCTAACTTCAACATTTATACAACTATTGCATTATGCAAACACAGACTGGATTGGTAGTTGTTGTAAGTTGTCATCCTAGATTTCTTGCATTCCTATGAATTTGACGGGAATTTGGGCTGGGAAATGCTTAAAAGATTAGGAAGATGTATATGGAGTGGCAATATCTTCCTCTTTATTGAGATGGCTAGGAAGGTGTTGTTTCCCTATACTAAAGTTGACACTTTCAGTGACCAAAGAAACTGCAGTTATATTAAACTATAAAAAAAACTGAAAAGTTGAGCCTTCTTTATGTCCAGGTACAATCCAAAGGGAAAGATCTAAGATCCAGATTCTGTCTAAATAAATAACATCACAAGAACATTCACTCCTAGCTATGGACTAAAAGGCAGATAAAATTGCCACCACTGCACCCATGAAGACATGCTTGCACAAGTAGAGTCGGATTGCTGCCCCAAACGAAGCCTGCAGTTGAGTCACGCAGGCACTGCAGGTGAGTGTGAAATGCCTTCTTCATGATGATGATGAAACAGGAAGGCATGAAAGCCTGGCAGAGGAAGGAGAGAGCTAGGAGCAGATGGCCTACTGCATAGCTTCAAAAATAAATATGAAAGGAACAACATTAATAAAGTAGTGGCTCCAAGCAGGGTGTCTTGTGACCTTACTTGCAAGTCTGAAATACTGGGATTCACTAATGCACAAAAAGCCTTCTGACAGTAAGCCTTGAGCCAGCATTCTCCATGTTGGCAAGACTGTGGGAGTTACTGGGGAACCCTATGGATGAGCTTCCAGGGCTCACAGGGTGAAAAAACTTACTCAGCGTGGATCACTTTGCGAGACTCTCCGAAAGGCTGTGGGAGGAGGACTAGTGCAGACACAAGAATACCTGTTTCCCTTTCATTTCCTATTCCCCCCTTGCTCTTTTCTGCACTTATCAAACTTGTGGCATTTGTGACAAAAGCAGGAGATATTGCTGGATTATGTGAATTGCTGTGTTCGCTCTCCCTGAGTTTCTTTCCACAACCTCTTAGGAAAACTCAATGCAATGAAGATGATCTGTTTCTTGTATTTGCCAGGGAACACCATCAAGTCTGCAGTTCATCAAGTCCAAGGCAGAGAATACCTGCCCAGGGTAGCTGAAATGTTCCTACCTGATTATATTGTATGCCTGGTGGTACTCATCAACTCCCATCTGAATGTACTTGAAAGAGGAGAAGAATTGCTGGCAAGTCAGAGATGGCTTTCCACACCTTACTAATCAATGGAGGAGTGAGACACAAAATGCTTACAAGGAAAAGGAAAAAAATTACTCTCTCAAAAGAAAAAAAAAACAACTTCCTAACCTATGAGCCCAAAAAAAGCCCCTGTTTCATCAGCAACTTTTCCTAGTACCAAATAGCACTGGGTAGAACTGCAGACTTAAAATAAGCAGTCCTGAAAATTCAGACCATTTCCAGTTTTGATGTGATTTTTTTCTATAGTAATCAAGCATAGATTTGGGACAGTAGCAGTTTCCCTGATTTATGAAGCTGAGGGTTTGGTCCACTGGTTTCAGGAGGAATTGATGGCAGCTGAGCAATGCTCAGCAACCTGCAAAACTGAGCTTTCAGAGAAGTGTTGAAATATACACCAGTGAGGCTGATTTCTCACATTGCCAAGTATCCTCTATCTGTAATCTTTGCAAGCCTGAGGCTGTTCTCATTCTGGTTACAGAAGTGTTTTCCAACTGGCTGGAGTTCTGAAGTCAGGTTCACAGGAACAGGAGCGAGGACTGGTCACCAAGCCACAAATGTGGCTTCTAAGAATCAAATCCCGCAGCTTGAGACTGAGGTTCAAAGTGCAGTTTTTCCATGGATAATTAGCTTTAAGGCCTTTTTATGAAAAGCACTTTCACTGGATCAAAGCATGGGACCTTTCCTGCTTCTAATTCATCCTCTATTCCTAATTTCTTGACATACTGAAACAGAAGTCTGAAGCTGAGTGGGACCTGCCCTGCAAAATCCAGTGCTTTCTAATGAGCAATAGTACTTATGTTTAATCTAAAGTTACATTAAAAGAATTGAGCAAACCACTATAGGAGATGCATCAAGAATAGCTATACATATTTAACAACAGAATCAAGTGCTTTGATGACTTTAACTTGAATCTGCATGTAAATTTTGCATAGCTTGATCATAAACAGCCATCTGCAGTCATTTTTGAGGATGTCTTTCTGAAGTAACAAAACACATCACATCCAAGCCAGAATACCCCAAACAGACTGCAGTTAGCTGCTGGGATTAAATGGTCACTTTATGAGACAAGCACATAGTTTTTAGGAAGGTATTTTGTTTCCTTAAAGATGTTTATTCAACAAACATGCTATCACCTTTGAGTTAACTAACAAAACCAGTGAGGTACAATATCAATATTTATACACTGCAACTGAAAACTAAAGGGTTTCTAGTGTGCTGAACAGCAGAATATAGGTTCTTTTTATAAACAATCCCTGCTGAAAAAATGACAGCGCTGGCACAACTCACAGCAGGAAGAGGGAGAGGTAAGACTTTTTTTTTTGTTGTGAAGAAATGTAGTCTTGCTTTGAAGAATGCATGTCAGAGAGATCATCTTTTGAACTTGCTCTAACAAGAGACATTTAAAATATTTCTGTGCAGGGAGAGACCTTGTGGTGGAATATGTTAAAGTGTTCAAAATGGTGAAACGAATAAGAGGGATTTCAACAGTGAGCTTACCCACACAGTCAGAAACCTCGGTGCTTGTGCACGTTAGCTACTAAGGTGGACCCCGAAGCAAGTATACCAGCTAAACTAAATTACACTGAATGGCAATATCTTAGTAATGCTTTGTATTTTACCCCACTGGTTAAAATTTCAGTAAAAAGGAAACCCAATATTACTTTAAAGTTTACAGATGAGATTAGGCAGAAACAGATGAGACTAGCAGAATACCATGACTCATAATAAAACTCCAGAAAAACTGTCTGTGAGTTCTACAATGAAAATCAAAACCACTGAAGACTATAACTACATTGGGGTTTGAATAAGGAAATTGAAACCTGATTCTCTACACAGAAAATACAAGCGTATTTCAATGCAATATCATTGCAGAGAAATAAAGCACACAGTGCCTGTACACGTATGTGCATTTCTCAAGCTTGAGTTTTGTGAAAACTGTGAATATCTAGGCAGATAGCAGATTGAATAAATCTCAGCTGTAACTGAGCAATTACCAAATACTGGCCTGGATTATTCTTCCTCATAATAAATCTCACAAGAGCGAGCTCAGGAGGAGGAATTGTCTCTAAGCATCTATATGAGGCACTCTTACTCATTAAGTCCCCAATTCATATGGATTTGACTACCCAACCAGTCTCCAACCAGCAGGAAATATGCTTCAGCTATTAGAGGCAATCTCTAGGAGCCCAGGCAGGATGGCAGCACTCCTTGAAAGAAATCCTAATGAAAATATATTGAGGTGACTCCTACACTCTCCCATACCCAACCATATTCTTATTCCAAAAAAGGAGGGACATTGCAGATAACGTTGCTTATTACACAATAAATATTTGAGACCAGGGTGTCTTACTATCTGCTCTCCCAACCCCAGCATAGGTATAATTTGCTGATGCAGGTGTAAATGAAGATATGCAACTAGATTTTTTGAGTGATCCCTCGTTTTCTGCATTTCTTTCTACTATTTCTGTTTAAGAGCTACTTTTTTAAGAATGAGATCTTAGCCATTTTCTTGGTGCTTATTCCACTTTGTAGTCCAGCTCTTTCACCTGCAATGAGCTGCACTGCAACAAAGTGACAGAGCTTTAATAGAGAACTGTACGCTTGGCACCTTCAAATGATTATCAAAAATCGGTACCTTCAAAATTGGTACTGGATGAGAAAGTGCTATAAAGCAGTTACTGTAGGATCTTTTCAGAGTCACCTGCCAGCACTTGTTAATTTTTCTTCAGCCAAACTTCAGGTCATGTGACATAAAAAGTAATGAATTGGTTTTTTAACAAATGCCGTCCTCTTTTCCGGTAAGAATGCCACACAAATTCTAAGCTCTTGTATTCTATTTTTCATATATCCACCTGTATGAATACATATATAATAGCTTAATGAGGGATCGCATTCTGTGAACACCTACTACCTGCAGGCATATAGTCCTATTACACTCAAAATATATAGTGATTTTTTTCCTTATTGTTCTCAAGTACTGCATTTCATTCAGCTCTCTGTTGCGCCTACAGATAAGATCCAAGGAACCTTTGGTGTCTACTAACAAGTGCCCAAAAAGGTGTGAAGCCTGGGCTTTGGCTGCTCATCCTTCTCATCCTGCTCATGTGGTGCTATGGCACAAGGGCTAGATTGAACATTTTGTAACAGAGATTCATTTCAACAGAAAAATACTTTGGTGATAACACTCCCTGCCCATCTCCACCTGCCTTTTTCACCTCACTCCCACAGAAAAACTTGCTTCCCATGAAAAAGTCCAACAGAAAAGCTTTTCCAATGTTAGCCAAAGCTGGAACACTTGCACTTGGAAGTAACAGCCTCTCCTGTGTGTGGTTTGAAATGTATATACTTCCATTTCTTTCTCTAGCTCGACTAGATCTTCCACGATGCTGTTAGCTATCAGATTCCCATGATCCACTGAAAAAGGGATAAGGCTGCTCCTTATACCAGGGGACACTGGTTGGTCAGAAAGTAAAGTTCATAGAAAAACCTAAGTCCCCTGAACTTCAGGCTATATAAGGCACTATGGAAACATTTCCAAGTGGCCACATTCCAGGTTTTAGCCACATTTGCACTTTTCATCCATCAGCTTCTGCTTTTCAGCTCTTTTTCTGAAAAGTGATCATTTCTGAAATGGGGGAAGGAACTTGAGCATAAAAACTGGCTCCTGTTGTCCTTTTCGTCTTGTATCATTGTCTGGTAACTGGAAAGAAATTGCCTGTACACATGCTCTTTTGTGCTGCTGAGGCAAGCAGGACAAATCAGAATGGAACGCATCTTTGCTGAAGATGGAATATCATTTTATAATTAATTCAATTTCACTTGTGTATCAAGAGTGATTTAGAAAGCATATGCAAAAAGTCTTGGTGGATACCCGACATGAATAAGCATGTAGAGTACTAGTGCATTCAAAGCAATGTTTTTCACTCTTTCTAATGCTCTTTTAGACAGTGAAATCATTGATGAAACTTGAACACCAGTCACAACATGAATAATACATATGTCAAAAGTTAGTCCACAAATTAACATATCATACTGCATAAAAGCTAACGACCCACTGAAAAGCAGAATCATTTAGAAGGATAACAAAGGAATTTTATATAGTCCTCCCTTATGAGAGCCTCCCTAAAACCACAAATTTCAGCTCAGTGGAAATCAAGCATTTAAAAAACCTCAAATACCCATAAATAGAAAACTTTAAGCATGCCTTACAGGGAAAATAAACTTAACTTCAACACCAGGTGATCTAAAGTCTCTCATAATTTTAATCAGATTTCTTTGATTTTTAGGTGTTTGCTGCTGAGGAACAAATAAATGACAATAATTTGTGGTGTCCTCTCCTACTTTCCTTTCTAATTCCCCCCCCTACATCCAGGCACAAAACAATTATTTTTTCATTATTTAGAATATTTCTGGTATTTCATGGAAATAAGATAAAGACTTTATGCTACTTATCCACAAATTTATTAATGTATACATATTCTAGATATCATTCTATCATCACCATTTGCGGCCTTAAAAACGGATAAATATTTTAATAGTTATACTGACCATAAAGTTGACATACTTAAGTACTTGAGTTATCTAAAGCTTAAAACTGTAAAAGAAAGAAATCCAAATCCAATTGTATGTCAGGCAGGATGCTCTATAAATGCATGAGATCCCTCAGCATCATACTGCTTCATCCTTTCTGACTCTTTGTTAAGATATTGATAAGGAAAATTCAAAAGAACATCAGCTATTCAGAAGTACACCTTCACATCAGGTTACTACATTTCTCCAATTTCTGATATCTGATTTTGCTTCTATAAACATTTCATTAGAATATCTGAAGAGCTGCTTTGTCTCTTTGCTGTTCTGCAATATCACAGTATGAACAGATAATTTGACATGTAAAATAGCGTTGCATCTCCTGTAACACCTGTACTTGCCTTTAAGACATTTATCTACTCTCTCAAACATTTGGACTGGTTGATAACAAGGAATTTCACGTGGCTGGGCACATCTCACTTTCTCTGAGGCATAAATATTTTTGGGATAATTCCTTTCTTTTTCTTTAAATCAAATTCCACTTTGCTTTATTTTCAGGATGCTTAAAGTGCCTTGTACCAGAATTATTTATTAATGTAAATGAGGTCTAAGGAGAACAGGACCTGGCTCTCTCTACTCTCCACCAAGCCCACCAGGTTCCTCCAGAAAGCTGCAATAAATTAGAGTTCATGCCAACAAACTCCTGCTGTGTGTTTAAAAACAGGTATTTGTTGAAACCAGTCCTTTACCCAGGAAATATTTGGTGAAATGGTAAATTAAAGTCAGCAAGCAAGCAAAAGCCGCTCTTACTTGTACACCTCTGATTAATTCTCCCCATAACCACAGCTACTTATTTTGACTCGAATGCTGTTCGACTGGATGAGATACAACCACTCTAGTAGGAAGGGCCTGGTTTCAAGGGCTGTATGCTCCCTGGTTAGATGAGATGCTCTTGATCATCGTCCCACAGCAATTGCTTTCGGCCCCAGCTTAACAAGTTTCCCCCAGAAAATGTGTGGCTGTCACTGGACTACCAAAACTCCTTTTATGCTCTTACTCCTGATTTTCCCTGCCTATGTAAGAAAGCATAAATTGAAAGCCCGTCTGGAATAAAGGGCCACAGCACCAGGGAACTGCAATTGCTGGCTTATTCTCTGTGGCTGGAGCGGCTCACGGGCCTGTTCGCAGACTTCTGTAGGGCAGAGCAGCAATGGTCTTTTGCACCATGGACCAATGCATTTGCAGGCCCTAAATCTAGCAGACAACAGTGGCATTTCCAAGCAGCCCATTCAGGTAAGGCCAATACAGTCCTGCCTGTATAAAAATTGCTGAAATGGTATCTGAGCGTTCCAGCAGAAGTGAAAGTGTTAACCAGAAATCTTGTATAAATCACATTTTGCAGGAATCACTCTGTTACAACAGATTGTGCTGCACTATTTTTTCCCACTCTTTCTGATACAAGCACCCTAGGCAAACTTTCTAATTAGAGCAGCAGATGTATGCAGTGCCATGTCTCGGTGAAGTTATTATGCCCAAACCAAATTTTGTCACTACCAGCCAATAATTCGTTTGTCTACTAAGGGCTTGAAGTGGCCGTATCAATTATTTAAAAACATACTAAGAAGAGGAACCCATTTAAAATCTTCTGGGAAGCCCAGTTATAAAACACTGCATGTTCAGATTTCATTCACAATATTGTCTTTTTAAAAATACAATATTACTAATTAAGGCTTAGTGCATTAGGCCATTAGAACTTGAGTGATTCATGACAGCATAACGATCTTGCTTATCATTTGTGCTTTAATTTATGGGGTACTAAGAAAAAACAAAGGAAAAAAACCTAAGCAACTTGCAAAACTGAAACTCATCCAAAAATTGCTTGCAGTAATTTCTCCTGAAAAGTGATTTCACTATCTGTAAGTGCTATGCTGGTAAGAAAAGGCTTCCTATCAATAATTAAAGTATAATGAAAGTTTCATGTGTCAGAAGACACCCTCAAAACAGGGCTACAAAGAAGAACGTCGCTTTTCATTCAGACCTTCCACATTTTAAATCTCACAATAACACCCTTCTCAAGAAAGCATTTTAAATAAACTATTTAGTGAAACATATGACTATTCAAAATGCAGCAGAAGCTGTAATGACAACACAGTTCCAACAAAAGTTGCAGCAGAAAACAGAGGTCTGCACAGTGCCAAGCATCCCTAAATGCCAAGGATAGCCATGAAAGATGTGGATAGTTACCATGTGTCAGGGTTATGAACAAAAGCATTACAGAGAGGGCATTGAAGAAGCCTAGTTTTCTACAAACTTGTGTTGATTTCAAGTGTCTTAGCTGTCTAAGAAGGTCCATCCGCTGACTCCTACAGTTGGACTATGTCAAAGGTCTGCCTCGTGTCCTCCTCGTCTGTCCAGGCACATGTTTGGATGAAAATTCTAGGGAGTGGACTGTATTCTGAGCTTTTTGAACCCTGTGGCAGATGTGGCTGATATCGGCAAATGGATACAAGAGTTACTGTAGACAAGAGGACGAGGGCAAAAAGCAGAGTGCCATCAGCCTTTCAGAAAAAAACAGTCTAAAAATAACAGTAATTCTGCACACCGATTTAAAATATCCACATGTAATACCAACAAAGACAGAAGGTTAGCAGGATTTTCAGAGAGGTCCTTGACATAAAATCCTTTTTAATATTGACAGAAGTTAGAGACAGAAACGTGTTAGAAGCAAATTTTCCAAGAGGCCTAAGTTTTCAGCCAGCTGATCCCACCGCTTCCTCACTCAGGTTGTTACTGAGCTCCACTGCCTTCACGCTACGTCGAAGCACTTAAGCAGCAAGCGGGACGACTGTCCAAGCTCAGGATGGCCAGGATTGCTGGCCTTCACCAGTGTCCCTCAGGAGGAATATAGCTCCTCTGCTGCCAAGGAGGCACTTCCACCATGACTCTGCTCCTCGGGAGGTTTGCAAACCAGCTTGCAAGTGAGATCTGGTACATTGGATAAAAATATTAAGCAGGCTAAACAGCAGAAAGCTAACCCTCAAAACACGTAGGTGGGTCTGAAAAAGGTTACTGTGAGCAAACTGCAGCCAGGACATTTGAAGGCAAGCCTGCCACGTTGCTCACTGGAAACATGATTGCAATGCAAACTCTACATGATTCCAAAGGGATGCTGGGCTGGGCATGAGGCTGCTGACTGCAACTGAGGAGATGCCTGCTTCAAAAGTAACTGAAGTCATTGTAGCCTGAAGAATTAACTAAATCTCTAACTAAACATTTTTTTATACTTTACATTTCATATTATATAGGTTTTATATTATAGAGCTACTCTTCTACATGGCATTTAGGTGATAGTTTAGAGCAACATCTGGATTGATGGAACCATTTATATAAAAAAAAAAAACCCAGGTTTGTGGTGAGAAACATTAAATTTGGACTAAACTCTCTTGGTCAGTCTCCCTAGTTCTGGCCACATAATGGACAGAGGTCAGACTGGAGTGTCCTATATTCAAAGTCCATAACTCAGGAGGGGACCAGCAGTCCTTTCAGAATTTTTCCTCCAGCATCCTTTTGAAGGAATGGAAGTTAGCCTTGTTGTGTAACAAACCTGCTCTCTTCTAATGCTGAATAAGGCAGTCACTCTTTGATCTCCTGATCTTCCGGCAGAGCCACTGCCTGTCATCTCTAGTGGTTTTGGCTACTCAGACAAACTTGGAGTCTCTGATCCCTTCTCCACCTCTTCCCTTGCATCAATCTGTAACTACAGTTACTATTTAAAAAGTGCACCAAGCAGGGCTTCCTCTCATGGGATAAGCTTAGTTTATCACATTTTGAAACATAGGTAACTTCTGTTCAGTAAATTCAAATCTCTCTTCAACAGGATCTCTGTTTAGCAGGCTGCAGTATACAAGTACTGTTGGAAATGGAGTTGCAGCAATTAGGTCTGGAACCATCTGAAGATGCCACCTGTTTTTCAATTCTCAAATACTTTGATCAATCTTTACCATGTAGGAGCTTGGCATGCCACTATAGGCCACAGCCGGTATTTCCAAGTTCCAGTACCCATTCAATTTTATCAAGACTTGACTCCTAAAAGTCAAATAGAGTAAACCTTGGGCTACATCCTCCCTCCCTGTCCCCCCTCCCCAAAAGCTAGAAATCTCTAATTTTGGGGGTTTTTAGCTTCATCTCCATTATCCCATCACATTTCCTTCTGCCTTTTTTTCTTTATATTTTCCCTCCTGATTTATGCAACACCTAAAATTTTCTAAAGAAGATGAGAATTCTTTTTTAGTTAATAAAACCTTATTGATAAAAAGGTTGACTTTCTTGCTTTGTTTTGGCCATGCAAAAGTAGACCATGAATAACAAGAGAGATGCCACCCACAGTTTGAAAACTCTTTTGACAGGGCTTCTGTAGAAACTCCAAACTGACCCTGTGCTGTCCCAGGAAATGCAAAGCTCTTACACGTTATTTGTTAGGATATTATTTGTTATGATACCTCTCCCTGATGTGCTGATTCTTACCATAGCAACAGCATGTGGAAAAAAAATTTGAAAATCAAAAAGCATCCAAAGCATCCTAGGAAAACAGGTCACACACTGCCATGACATATTATAATTTTTTTTTTCAGATCAATAGTTCATTTTTTAATAAAAAAAATCTAGTGGGGTTTTTTTAATAACAGCAACATAAACAACACTTCTGTGTGCATTGCTGCATTCTTTTCAGCCAGCCTAAACATTCTGGTTTTCTGAATAGTTAGTGCAAAGGACTCCAGGCTTCTTCCCAGCCCCAACCTTTGTGTGTGCACACGCTGGCAGTCTATTCCCCTACATAGATCTTTAATCCCTTCCACGCCCAGGTCTGCAGGACAAGTATGACTCAGAGTTTACTCCTACAAACACTCAAATGAGAAACTGCAGCCTCACTAAGTTAAATGGGACAAATCCAGTGAGTGAAGTTATTTGCCCATGTAGGTATACATAAATCTTAATGCTGTGACAACACACCCTTTTCCATGAAGAGGATGTCTACACCAGGATTAAAGGTTGCTCATTCCTAATGGACTAACATCTTGCAGATAACATGCATAGTCATTCTGCAGGCGAGGCAAATGTCATCAGCCCCAGGAGAAAGCAGAAATGAGTGTCTGGTGTTGGGCAGATATGAGTTACAGTACCAGCTGCTTCGTTCACTGTGGGATTTTACTGGTTTAGATATTGCTTACTGTAGTATTATTGTAGCATTGTTGTATTAGATACTACTTATTGTGGTATTTTAAAATATCTAATAAATAACAGAACTGTATTTTATCCATCCATATTAATATTCCAACCGAAGATTAATCATATGACAAGTAATACAGGAAGGTGGGTTTTTTTTAAATGACAAATGCAATAATTCCACATAAGGTAAATACTAACCTACCTGTATAACATAGTAATGCATAAAATAGTTTGTATGTATGTGAACTTGATAAAGACAGTGATAGTCATATCAATCTAACTATAGAGCATTCACTCTTCCTTGTGAAATGTTGGTTAAAATATTTCACACATAGCAGCAATGACTTTAAAGTTGCAAACGATTTAAAAGCTTCAATATCATGATTTTACTCCTTGGTTTTTGAGAAAGAAGAGAAAAAGCAAACTGAAAATATCATGAACTAATAGGATAGGATAGGATAGGACAGGACAGGACAGGACAGGATAGGACAGAGTATTTCAGTTGGAAGAGACCTAGAATGATCATCTAGTCCAACTGCCTGACCAGTTCAGGGCTAATGAAAAGTTAAAGCGTGTTGTTAAGAGCTGTCGTGGTTTAGCCCCAGCCAGCAACTCAGCACCATGCAGCCGCTCGCTCACTCCCCCCTACCCCGATGGGATGGGGGAGAGAATTGGAGGAGTAAGAGTGAGAAACACTCCTGGGTTGAGATAAGAACAGTTTAATAATTGAAATAAGTAAAATGGTAATGATAATAATAACAATATAATAATGATAATAATAACAATAATAATATACGAAGCAAGTGATGCACAATGCAATTGCTCACCACCCGCCGACCGATACCCAGACAGTTCCCGAGCAGCGATCACTGCTCCCCGGCCAACCCCCCCCCAGTTTCTATACTGAGCATGACGTCATATGGTATGGAATAGCCCTTTGGGCAGTTTGGATCAACTATTCTGGCTGTGCCCCCTCCCAGTTTCTTGTGCACCTGGCAGAGCATGGGAAGCTGCAAAGTCCTTGACTAGCATAAGCAGTACTCAGCAACAACTAAACCATCAGCGTGTTATCAGCATTCTTCTCCTACTAAATCCAAAACACAGCACTGTGCCTGCTACTAGGAAGAAAATTAACTCTATCCCAGCCGAAACCAGGACAAGGGCATTGTCCAAATGACTCTTAAACACTGACAGGCTTGGGGCATCGACAGCCTCTCTAGGAAGCCTGTTCCAGCATTTGACCACTCTCTCGGTAAAGAAATGTTTCCTCATATCTAGTCTGAACATCCCCTGACACAACTTTGAACCATTCCCATGCGTCCTGTCACTGGATACCAGGGAGAAGAGATCAGCACCTCCCTCTCCGCTTCCCCTCCTCAGGAAGCTGGAGAGAGCAAGGAGGTTGCCCCTCAGCCTCCTTTTCTCCAAACCAGACAAGCCCAAAGTCCTTAGCCGCTCCTCACAGGACATGCCTTCCTGCCCTTTCACCAGCTTTGTTGCCCTCCTCTGGATGCATTCCAGTACCTTAACATCCTTAAATTGTGGGGCCCAGAACCGCTCACAGTACTCAAGGTGAGGCTGCACCAACATTGATGCCCTTCACTTTTCAAAATAAAGCCATTTCAAGTAAATTCTTGAAACATAAACAGGCCAGCCACTTTTATTTCCTGTCCTCTGTTTACATTATACTTCAAGGAACAAAAATAAAATATACCTGTTTCTTTTCCCAGTAATTTTAAAATTAGACAATTAGCCCAGAATCAAAACTTTCTAATTTCCAGCTTCCCAATTGAAGTACAAGTGGTAAATCCACATGAAATCCAATGCATTCTTGATTAGGACTATTAGATAGTCTGATTTGAAAATAATTATGCTTAGAGCATAATGGCTACCTCCTATTTGAAAAATTAATGCTTAGAATATTGTATCTGTTTAAATGTTAAAGTATCAACTCTCACCAACTGAAATTTAATCCAAAGGAGAAACAGGAGGTTTTTTTCAAACTATAAACAAAGGTTCCTTCTGTCTTACTTGAACTATTTATAGTAAGAAACCAGAACTAAGCCAAATGAAAATGAGTCTGCAAAAACTTCATAGAGCAGTACGCACTGGAAGACCAAGCCTACCCCCAAAAAGAAATGTGGTTAAGGCACTTGACATATCACTCACTGCCTGAAGGTCAATAGTGAAGACTGGTTTAAGATTAGGCAAGAACTTTGCTTTTTAAGCCTGGCACAGGAAGACAGTGAGCAGGACTGCTCCATACTTTGGGGCAGTAAACACTATGCAGAAGAGGCCACTGAAGCTCAAGTACACGATTAGACCAAGAACAAAGTAATATAAGCAGGCTATGAGCATATTTAATGGGAAAAGAAACCAGAATACTGAAACAGCCTCCAAATGGTAGTATGGGAACTAAAAAAATCCTTTAACAGTTGTAAGAAGGAGTTTGATGAGTACATGAAAGGAATTATATGGTATCTTGGCTGTAAGAGCAAGGGACTGAACTGGATAACCCAGAAGAATCAGTCATATCTTCTTATGAGTATGCAATTCTCTACAGGTATGCTTAAAGGGAAAAAAAGAAGCATTTAAAAAATACGTTATGAAAAGACACCAGAACCCATAGAACATGATCAAAGTAAAATCTAAGATCATCAGCTAGCACTTGTGATTTCTTTGAATTTTAAAATATTTTATTTAAATAAGTTAGCTAAAATTTTAAAAAATACATCTTTTATTCTAGTCTAGACAGCATGACATCATCTGCCAGCATCTTATTTCTCACAGGGCTGGGTAAACTGTTCTTGTTCAATCCTTTCCTTCAAAGAGTGGAATCCATAATGCGGTTTTGTGTGTGTGTGTATTTGTGCATAATTTAATTTCCCCATTTAATACTTTTTTATAAAAAAAATCATTAAAAAGATAGCCAATAAGACCTAAGAGCTTTATATTTCATTTATTACAAAACATATTCTAATCTTTGCCTCCTTTTCTCTGAAGGCATTTTATTCTGAATGTCTTTTTATTTTTCTATATTGCTTCTTCTTATTCCAAGAGAAACTTGAAGCATACATTACCATTTAAAAGTAAGCTTAACACATGCTGCACATGTATAGCACATCACAGGTGCAGCTATGAGGCAAAAAGAGGCAGAAAGATGTTTTGTTTGGGAGCCATAAATACTGGATTAATAAAAAGCAGTACAAGCCAGTATGAAATATGCTGGGGCCCATGAAAGAGATGCACAGGAAGGCTGTGAGAGGGAAGCGTGGAGCCACCAGCGGGACTGCTGAGACCTGGGCTTTGTCATGCGTGATCCAATGAGGTGAAGTAAGACCCAAGTCGCAGGCACTACTCTGCTCAACAGGGGTGACGAGGGACAGGGCAGCCACTTGGGAGAGATCTGGTACTCCTGGAGCCTCTGCCACCCTGCCTCTCTCCAAGCTGTACTGAGGGAAAAAAGCCCCACTTGATTAGGTAGTTAAAGACTGCATCAGCAGGCGTGCCTATGGATACTGAATTAAATACACAGGCAACATAAATACCAGCTTTTTGTAACTTTTAAATGCTTGATTTTGCCTCCTAAGTGTTTTGAGCATCTCTTTTCCTTTGCATGCAGCCGTCTAAACTGCTCACTATAAATACTGTCCCAGGTGGCCTCTTCCTTTCTTTGTGTTGCCACTCCAAGTCTGCCTAGCCAGCCTCTCTTCTAAACAATTTCTAACTCAGAATCTCACCAGGACTTTCGGACCAAAAGCACAGATCCATCATCAGTGTAAGTCAATTTTATGCTGCCCTTTCCTATGTCCACCCCCCACCGCCTCTTTGCCTTGAGGCAGCTGTAATGTTAGTATGAGCAGTTAGTCAGCTGGATCAAGGATCTGATCTGGATTAATTTTTTCTTTTTTCATATTGCCAGTTGCAGCACATCATTTGGAGGAAGGAAGGAAGAGTGTGCAGGACTCTCTTGGCAGCAGCAGCTGGAACTTAGATCAACTTAAGATGGTCCTGAAACTACACTTCAAATTGACAGCGTATAGCTCCCTTTCAGCCTGTCTTTTTGCCTTCCACCATTAGTTGCACCGCCTTTCTTCTAATCCAGCCACCATCTCCAATATTTGTGTTGCGCTTTTTATCTCTCACATTCTGTTAAATCTTATTAATCCCATCCTTTCCCTCTTCCATCCTCTCTCTTAAGGACTCTCCCATACTTACCTTTTTAGTTTTTTGCTTATAAATGTACTTTATTACCCTTTTGCTAAATCATTTCCTTGATTCCAGCTACTTAACTACCCCTGATTCTGCCTCCCATCACTTACATCTCTAGGCTGCACGTATAGGTGCCGCACACAAGCAAAATCTGAGTAAGAGTGCAAATTTAGAAGTCGCTTTTAAGATTTTGGCCCTGAAGATCTAGCCTGAGCTTGCCTTTGCAACATACACTGGAAAGATCTCAGAGGAGTGGATGATCTGATATTATCCATATGGCATTGCAGATTTTACCTTCAGAAAGAATCACAAAATCTTCCCCTTCCCAGGTTCTTCCATATTGCCAGGCAGGGGAACCCTGCCAATCCCAAATGCTAATACAAGCGCTGGTCCCCACTCAAAAAGAGTAAGGAGTCTTAAAACTCAGCCAGTGGCTAGGAACAGTCAAATCTACAATTCTTTTCTAGTCTCTACCCCACATTACCACTGAAAGCTAACTAGAAAAAGAGAGGGGAAAATAAAGTCTCCTCTCCTGGTCCCTCATTTTACTATTACTGCTGCTTAAAGTTTTGTCTATATATTACAAAACCCAGGGAGGGTTTGCTGTGATGGCTAATTAGCTGATGTCCGTAGCACAGTCATAGAATGGTCTGCGTTGGAAGAGACCTTTAAAGATCATCTAGTCCAAGCCCCCTGCAATGAGCAGGGGTTGCTCAGAGCCCCACCCAACCTAACCTTGACCACTTCCAGGGATGGGGTATCCACAACCTCTCTAGGTAACCTGTTCTAGTGTCTCACCAGTGTCTCATCTCTGACATGTAAAGAATTAGCTATGAAGTATTTATCTGCTTCTAGAATTCATAAAAGTTTTTTTGTTATATTAGGTGAAAACCCAACTACAGACAAAATATAGATGGACATCCAGAAACGTGTGGCTAAAACATTGAATCTGAACTATCATATACAATTAATATATTTAAAATGTTCCTATATTTAACATGTTCTTTATTTAGACCTCAGATTTTAGAAAGGACTTTAAATTTGTTTCATCCTGCCACAGAATCGAGCAGTGACGCGTTGCAGAAATCAAGTGAAAGTGCCAAGGAATTTTAGTCTGATGATGCAGTCTGCCTGGAACATGAGCCATCTCATACAAGATAAGCTTCTCTGAGATAATAATAATGATGATACTTCACACCTTCCCTGTTGTCACTGTTCTACAAGCCTGTTTCTGAGTCTCTCACTTAGGCAGGCAATTCCACTGAAGTTAAGGAACTATTTAACATGACTAGGAATTGCTGAATTTAGCCTTAATTATCCCATTTTACAGGTAGGAAAAGCATCACACAAACCCTGCATTCAGTGCCACTTTAGGAGATGTTTGTCAGAGCTGCAACAAGAACTCCCAAACCATGGACCATGCCTCTGTAATGGTCAAGTGCAAGATAAGACTTAACTTTGAATTCCCATATTTTTCTAGTCTAAATCATTCCCCACTCATTACTAGAAGTCAAAATGTATAAACCTTTTCAAAAGGTACACAAATGAAGCAGAACACACTTCTCCATTGGCTTCACAACTGGAGAAGGAACCATTCACATTCTTATCTAAATGTATTACACTTGCAAAGTTCTCCCTTTCTGCTCCTGTGACAAAATCTGCCAGATTATATACATTTCATTAGGATTCTGCACTGCTGGTAGACCGCTGGGATTTTGTCATGTATAGAAACAGCCCTTAAGTCCAAGGAAGCTTAGAAGTACATTATGGCCACGTGCTGACCTCTCCTCCAGAAAGACAGACTTTTTTTGTTTTTCCTGAGGGGTTTTCTAAGCCCACCTCAGGGCCCTGTTTGCTTCCCAGCTGAAGCTCCTTGTCTTTCACCATGTTGTCGTTGAGTACTGGTATGTCTTTACCTGGATTACTGAAAAAACCACCATAAACTAAAGGTATTGCCCCAAACTGCTATGGCTTGTAGATACATTTTATACTGAACGCACACAGATGAAAAGGTGGCAATGGTATGACTGATAAAGGAACTATACATTAAGAGCTGTTTTTATTCTACCACAGCTCAAATAATCCAACCACTTTGATTTTATTAAAATGTTCATACTTTCACTGCAGATCAAAAAGAAAAAATCTTTACGGGAACTCCAGATGACTCATTATAAAAGATATTGTTGTATGCAAAGTGCCAGTAAGTTTGAAAAAGACCTTGTCACTACATACGTCATTTATATTAATGAAAGTATGATAACAACCAGTAGTGAAGAGGGCTAAGTTCTTGTAACACCTCAGTGGCCTACCCTAAAACCTTGTTATGAAACTAAACAATTTTTAAATGCATACAGAAGAGACTGTCTAAAATTAATAAAAAATCCTTTTGTAACCATTTTTAAGCAAACTAAGAGACAAATTTTAATCAAATAAGGTGTAGTCCTGAACCATCCACACCTCCCAAAAACAAATGAAAGAACAAATTAAGGACCTTACGCATCACTTACAGAAGATAAGCATTTTGCTTCCTTATAGCCTATTAAATGTCCACAGCATTTAAATATATCTACTGCATAGATGAGAAAGTCACAGATGTTGCAGGGTAAACTGATCCGTAATCAAATGACTGGATTCATACACCCTGTTAAAAGCATTGCCCATTAGCACAAATCAATAGTGTGTTATATATTTTGCCCTATAAACAAAGCTTAAATTTTGTTACTGATACCACTGCAGCACTGGAATAGGTACCCAGTTATAAGCATGGAGTTACAGTAGTGGATCGAATGGGAGAAACCGGCCCCACCCCACTTTAACCAGGAATTAACTGGGCTACTCCAAACAGATCCCACAGGACAAGAGTGGTCATGGGGACTTGCCGAGTCTCATTCTGAAAAGAGCATTTCCTTCGAATTGTGTTTAAAAATGTGTCTCCTCTCATGAAGTATGAAATCTCGTATTCATGTCACGCAAATTCTGAACATTTTACCTCCAACGCCACCGCTGTTCTTGCATTTGGTCGGGGTTGGTGGGGCTGTTACATTGTGTTGTTCCAAAGTTAACAATAATATTCTTTTTCCCCTTCCTACAAACACTTTCTCTGCACAAAGCAGCCTCCAGCCTACACAGGCAAGTAGGGTGTAACAGCTGGATGCAAATCCAGGGAAAACTGGCATAAATGAAAATATACCACAAAGAAGAAACACTGTAGCTGGAGACTCCTCTCCACAATTAATTTCCATTTGACCTCCTACAAACAGTTGTCATCAGAGAGCTGTGTTAGCACTAACAGACTGTAATTAAGTCTTCCACATCTATTCTAATACAAAGGGAAAACCAAGCAGATCACTGAATGCAAACCACGAGGTAGAGGAGTCTACGACTGTTAAGGGTGAGGAAGCGACGTGCTATTTGAGCCCTGAAGCACAGAGCCGCTCCAAGACCAGCCAGTTGGATACTCTGCTTTCCCAAGAGCCACGCTCTTCCTTTCCCTGCCATGCCCAAGCACTTGTCACCCCTGACACTCATCCACATTCACCAAGACTGGGAAGGTAACTGCTTGTAGCTCTGTTCAGTGCCTGGCTCTTCAGAGTTACACATAGTTCCCAGGAGGAATATACTAATTTTCTTCTACGTGTAAGGAAGTACAGCAGAAAAAACCCTATTTTATTACAAAAAGTATATTTCTAGCACACAAAATGCAAATAAAAAGTCAGCTTTGCATAAAGTAACCTCATTCATCTAAACATTTTAACATTACAAATATACACTCAGTTGAAACACACACATAGTACCATTCAAACTAGTAAAGAAAGAGGGATTTACAGAGAAAAATGGATTCATTTGTTTTCGTATGGATTATGCTACTGCTTTTTAATGTATATTGTGACTGCATTATGCATGGATATAGATAATACCACTGCACCCCATCCCCAGAAATCCCAGGCAACACTGTGATAGTTTTCGTTTCCTTTTTAAAAATTTAAGAAAATCCAAGATCAATACAGCTTCCTCAGTAAGTATGTCCAAATGAAACAGCACTTTTGCCCTGCAACAAAATGCTGCGGAAACTGATGGGTAGTTGTAGTTTAGGACAAGACAAAATGCACACATTCTTCATTTGTGGAAGCACCACATCCACAGGATAAAAACTCCTTGGACTAAGCAATTTAGACTGACATTGCAGAATAACGAAGTGCAATAATACAAGAAAATCATTTCAGTTGGCTAACAGTAGAGAGAAATCCCACAAAGTCAGAGTGACTTCTGAACTCTCCCTCCATTACTTTGCTTATAGCAGTTCACAGCTTTATAAGGCTTGTTTCAAGGGCAAAAGAAAGGCTTTAGAGGTGCATAAATCCAAGGTCTGAGGTTTTATCCAAGCCTCAAAACATAAATTAAAAGGAAGTTTAATCTGGGTTAGTACGTTAGAGAATAACCTAAGTGTTGGTATACTGCCACTCACATCAATGGGAACGAACACCAGATCAAACTCAACGTTAACCTTGCTTCAGCATTTTTATATCCAGCTGAAAGCACTCTTATCTTTCAGTTGTTACAATAAAGAAACACATGACTTGGTCTTTTTTTTTTCATGTACAAATATTCCATGAATTTGTTTTCCTTCACCAATGTCAACAGCTAGTCAACCAGCCTAAGTAACTTAGTGCATAGACTTCTGAAGCAAACACTGTTTTTTCACAAACAGCTAAAGGATACCAAGAGAATTCTCTTTAAAAGCCCATGAGAAAACCAATGCTACACTTATCCATCTTACTGACACATTTTAGTGTTCCTGTGGTAAAAGAAAATCTTTACTTGTAAACATACCATATGCACCCAATGTAAAATCTAAACAAAATGACACATTACAGATCTGTTGGCTATTATATCCTTTGGAAATATCCTGAATCCTGATACGTTTACGTAAAAAGTCCTGACGAGTGCGGAATACAAGTAACTCCTAGTGACTTCAGTAGGAGTTGTGGATGTTTCAGCCTTCTCTGGATTAAAACGAGGAGGCATGATTTTTATCAGCAGAACAAGAGCTCTCCTGTGCCACATGTGATTTTAACAGCAAACTCTATCAAATCAGAAAAATTGTATCACATCGCAGTGCGCACCACGAAAATGTGTTTAGCCAGTAGTCAGGGTTCAGGAGAACAGCAGCGGACAAGCTAACATGCATCACCCTTATTTATTTAAACTGGTAGTGCACTGGGCTGGTTTTCCATCTCTTTTTCTCACTCCTGCGTACCTTGAGGGGTGATGTACAAAGCACATCAGGTGTTTCTCCCCTCACTGCTATCAAGCGTTAGGAATGGCACAACTCACTCAAAGCATGCCTCCTGCTTTCACAACATCAGCCAGCCACAGCAGAAAAAAAAATTCCCAAGGCAAACTTGTGTAAAATATTTTAATTTAGGCTAACAAGAAAAAGAAATGATGAAATGACTCTCGATAGCACAAGACTACTTCCATGACTGCTCATTTTTGTTGAACGTCATCTACGCAGCGTGTGGAAAGATAGGTTATTTTGGAATTGCATTAACTAGACAGGCAACATTAATGTTCCTGTATCCATACAGCGTGACCGCCTCCGAACTCAGATGATAGCAACCTTTTTAGCGCGTTTGTAAACTTTTAGACCTAAAAATTATTCAACCTGTTAGAAAACTGTGTATACAAAGTGCTCTTTCATGTACGTTGGATGCACTAGATTTCAGAAACCAATTCAAGTTTCACAGTCAGACAAGTGTGATAATTTTGAGCTCTGAATATTTGAAACTGTGTATCATTGTGAAGCCAGTTTTCCTTCCAAGCACTTAAGCAAAATGACCTGCTTGTTTTGAAACAAATAAGGGAGATGTGAAAAATCCATGAAAAAGAGCTAGGGGTTGTTATTTTGCTTTATATTAAGCGACACTTTGCAAACGGCACCCTGCAAGTTATGCCTTAACTCCTTGTTAAAATGCAACTGAAATCTGTATTACCCCACTTCGCACATATAGGTAAAATGCATAGTCGAAAGCACAGTAAAAGACTGGGGGAAAATCCATGAAACAGATAAATTACTTGGTTGCCTCTGAATAATAAATCGTTCCGCAGCAGATTTATAATAGACTGTTTTACTGTAGAAACACATTTCTGTCGTCAATAGGAACAGTTAGCTGAAGAGCTGAAGAAAGAAAAACAGTCTAAACCAACTTTGGAATTGGGAAGTAAACCGGGCTGCAACACTTCTGCTGGCTGGCTAGACTAATAATGTTTCACCTCTCTTTTTTCTCACTGAACATTAATAAGTGACAGCAAATGATTCATTTGCTCTGGATCACAACACTATTTTCCCCGCTTATCCCTGGAATAACACTGTCTCGGGCTGCCGGAGGAACAGAAACGCTATCAATTCACGTTAGCCCTAAAGTTTTCCCTCTCGGCACTCCTCTGCTGAGAAGCCAGGAGAGGAATGAGAGCCATCACCTTGAAGGTGCCAGTAATGATCTATGGAAAGATGTCCTGGAGCACAAGGGACCGAACTCTGTGGAGAGCTCTGTAGCTTTCCTGCATCCCTGACCGATTTCTCCATCAGCAGTCTCTGCCGTGCTCCTCGCTCTATGTACAGTGGCTGTTTGGAAGCTTTATCACTCATCATCCCATAAGCACAAAATACAAATGCACTTCACACATACATACGCACGCGCGCACACGCGCGCACACACACACACACACTCTCAAGACACACGTGCACACGCACACTCGCTCCCCCGACATCACATGCAATTCTTTCCAAGTCCCCTGTGTATTGCTTAAAAACAGAAACCAAGCACACACGCACACATACACAAAAAAAAAAACCCCAAACCCCAACCAAAACCCAAAACCCAACCAAACAAAAACCACCCCACAAAAACCGCCAAAACCCAACAAAACACAGAAAGGAGGAGGGAATGGGGGGGACGGGAAGGGGGGGCGAAGGAAAAAAGAGCAGCTTTTTTTTTTTCCTGGTGTTGCTGTGGCTCCCAAGCATGCAGTGCTAAGGAAGAGTAGTTCCCCACTTTCATCAGCTAGCTACATCCTTGGGATAAAAGGGAGCAGTCCGGAATGATGCTGAGGCTGCAGGAGGGAAAATAAGGCTTTGCAAACATGCCTGACTCCCCACGAAATTCTCTCCTCCACATCCCCTCCTCCCTAAAACCTGCCCTAAAGGGGGAAAAAGAAAAAAAGACAAAAACAAAACCAAAAAACCAACACACAAGGAAAAAAGTGATGAAAAGACACAACTCACCTTAACAAGGGGTGTTGGATGGGGTCAGAGAGGAGGAAGGGTATATAAAAAGATCTATTTTTAGCAGAGGTTGTGATAGTATTGAAACACACAGACACAGGGTTTGGAAGCAGGGAGAAGAGTAGAAAAAAACGAGGGGAAGAGAAATTATCGAGAAGGCGCAAGTCAGTCTGGCAGGAGAAAGGAGAATCCCCAAGAAAAAAAAAAAAAATTAAGAAAGAAAAAAATTAAAAAACAACCACCAAATGCCAAGAGGAGCAGGAGGGAGAGCGTGGCGGTGCCGGGGTTTTGTTTTGTTTCCCTTCGCTGGGGGCGGGCGGAGGCGGCGGGGCGGGCGGGGGGCAGTGGGGGGTCGCGCTTTCGGCGAGGGGGCCCCTGGCTGCCTCCCCGCGGGGCTGCCGCGGCCGGGAGCCTCTCCCCGGCGGGCGGGCTCGCTCCTCGCCGGGCTCCGGCGGCTGCGGCGGGCGCGGCGCTCCCGCTCCTCCCGCTCCCGCTCCCGCCGTTCGCTGGGGCTCTGCAGCCGCGTTCACGCCGCTCCCGCCGCCGCCGCCGCCGCTCCTCGGCCACCCCCGCGCCCGCGCGCCCGCCGCCGCCCGCGGGCGCCCCCCGCCGCCCGCCGCTGCGGGCCGCGGGCTGGGGACGCCCCGGGGCAGGGGCGGGGCGACAGCGGCGGGGAGCCGCGCCCGCGGCCCGGCGGGCCCGGGGCTGTGGGGGGGAGCCTCGCCGCGGCGGCGGGCTGCGAGGAGAGCGGCGGCGGCCGCCGAGCGGGAAGGCGCGCAGCTGCGGGGCGTGTGCGGGGGGAGCAGTGCCGGTGCGGCGTCCCGGGGAGCCGGGGGTCCCTGCCGGGCAGCTCGGTGCGGGAGCCGGGCTCGCCCTGCGGGCTGCGGGGCCCGCCGCCGGCGCGCCGCCCTTGCACGGCACCCGCGGGGAAAAGGGGGTGCAGGTCCCGGGAGCAAAACTTGGGCGTGCAGAACGGCGCGGCGCCAGCGGAGCGCTGCGGGTCGGCGGCACCTGAGCGTGGCTCGGTGCGGTCGGGAACAGCACCGGCAACAAGCAGGGAGGCCGAGAACTGTACTTCTTTTCATTAAAAGTAGCGCAACGGCAGCCAGCCTCGCCTTCCGTGCGGCGCCAGCGGGTGATGTTCGTTCGTGATCCAAACGGAAGCGGCTCGCAGCGTTTTGACGTCGAGCGCTAGCTAGCAGAGGGCCACGTTTGTCTGAAACGGCTGACAAAATCCAACAAACGTTTAGATGTTACGGAAGCACGTTCTTACCTGACTTAGCGCCCCCAGAAGTACTCTGCAACTGAAAACAAATCCTGTGAGAGTTGGTTTTAAGCAGACAAACAGAAAAACTTTGGACGCCTTTTTACATTTTCATTGTCTACACTGAAAAAAGTCCAAAGAAAAAAGTGGAGAATTTAAGCGCAGAGAAATAAATGAGCTTTCAAAAAGTATTTTTATTTCTATCTGCAGTGCTACCAACAACTGTACGTAAACATGTCTGTTTATGACTTGTGGTTTTGAATTGGCGTTGTCCCATAAATGATGAGAGCAAATGCAGGCCAAGCTGTCGGATCCACAACTTGCAACTGGTGTGCAAGCTGTGCCTCAGCACCGCTGTTACACTGAGACAAGCAGGACTGCATATAGTAAACAGTAGAAGGATACGCTCCAGTACGCAAACTGATGCTAAGACAGACACTTACTCAAACTAGTATCGGTTGTTGATACCTGATGGCAGTAGATGAAGCCATCTGGAATAAGAGTTGTGGAGGTACAGGGGTATGTAATGGTTGCTCCTAAATACCAGCCGTGGTACCCACTGGGAGGACGGTGTATGAACCAGCTGCCAGCGTGGCTGAAGACGTTATGATGGCCAAAGTGCCTGATACCGCACTGCTGGTGTAAAATGGCCGGGGATGAGGAGTGCCCAGTTTCATTCCCCACTCAGAGAGCGGCTCTGGTCTTGCAGGCACCTTTGGAGCACTCCCACGGGGGCTCTCAGGAGCACACCAGTTCTCTCTGTGCTCTGGCTTCCCCGTCACTATCAGCTGAAATGCAGGAGCCGGTAAAATATTTTGAGCCCAAGTCTTGGTTGGACCCGGAGCATCTTTGCTACTTTAATCATTCATTAAATAGAAAAAGACATTCTCAGAACAAAACAACAATTTCATTATCCTGTATTTGAACTCTTTTTCCTCCTCCAGAGAAAGAGGTGCTTCCTACAGGTTTGCAGCAGAGGAACTGGACGAATAACGAGCTTTCCAAATCTCTTCTATGAAGTAGAAATAAAATAAGAAGATGTAGTTTCTTTTGTGAGCTTCTCACAGGAGTCAGAGGAAGAAGATCCTCTTCTGTCTCGGTGCAGGCTCAGCTTCTGCCCATTTCTTCTCCAATTTCTTCTGTGAACCAAATTGTTCAGTGCTCTAATGACTGAACCCAGGAGTCTACAGGATTTGGATCATGTCTCTCTTTTTAAAAATCAAATATATACAAAATTATTCACAGCCACACAAAGGGGAGTAAAGGCATTGGAAATAAACTGTGCTGTTTGGAGCCTTGATTTCTGCAATAACTAAGTTGGGGAAATGTTTTATACATTAAAGTGGGGGTAATGTTTTATACATTATGTTATTAAATATTTTCTTTAATTTCAGTTCATTTTCAAGAAACTGCATCTCAGTTAACATGTATTTACATGAACTGAACTGGCTTCTAATATTTATGAATCATTTTGCACTCTTGCAGAAGTGCCAATTTACTGTAAAACACAGGTCCATCCCGTATGCAGTGTGAGGCTCTGACCATCACCAGTTCCCTGAGCCCCTCTACACCCAGTAACATCAGGGCAGTTTTTGCTGTCAGTTACAACTCTGTGGCCCTATTGACTTTGCCAAAGTTGCACAGACCTATTATTTTTAATTCCTCTTCTCCAGAAAAAAAAGCCCTTTGGTGAATGGCTGTACAGGTGGATTATGAAAAGCACACACACTGGTGGTATTTGGGAACACCTAAACGCACAGCGCTTAAATGCCAGCATATCTTTTTAAAATATACGTTTCAGTTGGCATGTCACAGGATCTGCGTATTTGATATCTGATTTACAAGCGTAACTTGGCACTTAAGTCATTTGCATGCTGGGAAACAGTTTTACAGCTTGAACATACATTTAAATGGATGGAAATCATGACAAGGGTTAAAATCAGAGTTTTTTATTATGTAAAGAGCTCCTGTAGAAATCCTTTTTCCAGAAGACAGTATACATGTTATGGATAATTGTCTACATTGATCAAAAACCAAAGGTAGTCAGAAAGTTTATTGAGAGAACAAGACAGAGCATCTAAACTGACATAAACAAAATCACTCCTCACAGGTCATTATATTGCTTCAGGGTGTCAACTGTTGCTGCAGACAGATAATGCTGGGAAGCTTTCCTCTGGTTTTCATTCAGGCAGTCCAGAGGAAGACATACTTTGTGTTTGGTTCATTATGAAACACACAAATCATGTACACTGACAGTGCAGCAAAGTAATCTTTGAGGCAGAGAGATAAAAACTTCACTTTGGGTAATGCATTCACTGTCCTTATACTGTTGAGAGGTATGAACCTGGTCACCATGGTGACCTGCCATACTTGCCTGCCAGTAGTATCTCTTTAAAATTTCTGCTGCAGGGTAGACCCAGCCAAAGAGCAACCTGCTTCCCTCTCAATCTGGTGGAGATGTCTGCAGATCTCCACTGCCGCTTAGTACCGTTCCCCCGAAAGCTATGCTGGAGCCAACATGAGGTGAACCTTTGGTGTGGCCTCACCTTGAGTACTGTGAGCGGTTCTGGGCCCCACAATTTAAGGATGTTAAGGTACTGGAATGCATCCAGAGGAGGGCAACAAAGCTGGTGAAAGGGCAGGAAGGCATGTCCTGTGAGGAGCGGCTAAGGACTTTGGGCTTGTCTGGTTTGGAGAAAAGGAGGCTGAGGGGCAACCTCCTTGCTCTCTCCAGCTTCCTGAGGAGGGGAAGCGGAGAGGGAGGTGCTGATCTCTTCTCCCTGGTATCCAGTGACAGGACGCATGGGAATGGTTCAAAGTTGTGTCAGGGGATGTTCAGACTAGATATGAGGAAACATTTCTTTACCGAGAGAGTGGTCAAATGCTGGAACAGGCTTCCTAGAGAGGCTGTCGATGCCCCAAGCCTGTCAGTGTTTAAGAGTCATTTGGACAATGCCCTTAATAACATGCTTTAACTTTTCATTAGCCCTGAATTGGTCAGGCAGTTGGACTAGATGATCATTGTAGGTCCCTTCCAACTGGAATATCCTCTCCTCTCCTCTCCTCTCCTCTCCTCTCCTCTCCTCTCCTCTCCTCTCCTCTCCTCTCCTCTCCTCTCCTCTCCTCTCCTCTCCTCTCCTCTCCTCTCCTCTCCTCTCCTCTCCTCTCCTCTCCTCTCCTCTCCTCTCCTCTCCTCTCCTCTCCTCTCCTCCCTTCCCCTCCCCTCCCCTCCCCTCCCCTCTCCTCCTCTTCCCTCCCCTCCCCTCCCCTCCCCTCCCTCTTTACCTGGGTAGGGACGCAATGAAGAAATTCTCTCAGTCACCATGCATCAATTCAATGGTGCATGTTAGTGATATGTCTGAAAGAGGCATGATGCCAGTCTTTCTGTCCTTGCTAGTGATACATGCAGATGCTAGTTTTATTAGTGTAACAGGCCAATAAGGAGATTTTTCTAATAATATTTTCTCACACAAATTGAAATATACTTATTGTTTCATTCCATTTGAGATCCTCTAACTGTCCCTCTTGTCTAGGCTTTTGCCTGCTTCACCTGAGAATGGTGAAGTCCAAGAGTCATGCTCAGGTGTGATGGGAGTCCACTCACCACTTCGCAGGTTATGGACGTTCTTAGGAACTTTTCACAGAGCATGTCAAAACATTCATTTAATATAAACTCTCAAATTTAGTACAGACATGCAAGCAATAAATAGTACTTCAAGATGGCTGGGAAGCCCCCAGAGATCACAGATATGCCAATTACTTCACACTATGCCTTTTAAGAAATGATCTTCTGGTTACCTATTGCCGTGTAAGGGGTGTAGCCTGGCGACTTTATTTTCTATTGTACAACACAATAGAAATGTATGTTCCACGGGGTTTTTACTGCATTTGTGAAAGAAGCTATTTCACAAGTGTGTGATGTTGGAATTCCAAAAATGTGACTGGGAAATAAAAGATAAAACAGGCTTTTGAATTGAAAAAATATCACACAACACTGAAATGAAACTCTTCAGACTAGATGACCAACCTGAATAGTCTTATGATCTTATATATTATCGACAGTTTTGTTAATATCTTTATCTGTTTTGCCAATTATTATCAAAGGCTTCTTTTTAAATGTTTGTATTATACTAACCTACGTCTTTAAAATGTTAAAAATTCCTAATACTGTGTGATGTTGAATGAGTTGTGTTTGCTATTTGATTGCAGTTTGATGCAACTGACAGCAATTTTAAATATCTAACTACATATTAATAGAAATGACATGCATTATCACAGTTTTCCTCTAAAATTATTAGCATTGTGATGGATCTGGATACAATTTTACATACTAGTTTGAATTAACATAAACCAGGCTAATAATGCGCACTTATGAGCAAATCTTTTGTTCCAGGCTGAGGCAAAGCAGCTGAGCTGAAAACCAGGCAGACAAATGATGGAATTATGGAGGGAAATCCCTTCTCCTTCAGCAGAGAAGTAGCTGTTATCTTAAGTTCCCTATTAGTATGAAAGTTTCTGCCCTCTATCAGAGCAGATGCCTATTGTGATCACTAGTCCAGACTCACAGCTGTATTTCAGTGTCTGCTTCCTGTCAAAACTGCTCAAAGTATTAAGGATTAGTTGTGATACCTTGGAGGGATGTCATACCTAACTTTGTCAACATTCATTTATACTGCAGCCATTTAAGTCGTGAACAGTCCTTCCTAGGATAAATTGGTAGATATGTATCTCTAGATGACAGTGATGAGTGCTTTTTCTTTTTTTTTTTTTTTCCCCCAATTAATTGCTTTGTACTATTGAATAACAGCATCAGTCTATTTCCTGCATCCTTTTCCAAGGATGTTACACAGGCCAGGACTGATGGACTTTTGTGAAAGCCATATTACTCCAGTTCACCTTCTACTTTTCAACAGCTACGTCACAAACTTGCCAGAAGCTATGCAAAGTGCCTTGTCTCCCACCACTGAACATACTTATTCCGGAAAACAATCAACAAGTTCTCAAAATGACATTCCACTTCAATGATTTCTGAAATTACAATTGCTTTCTAAAAAGTGAGCACGCTTCTTATTTTGGCACCTGGCACCATACGTACAAGGCTGACCTCTGAAAGTTCTTTCCAATACATCAGAATGACAGTAGCTCTTCCCCCATACTATTAGTTTATTTATTAAACTTTGGTAGGCTATCTCTTCAGACTTATTGGTAATTCTTATCTGACCAAGAAGATTACTGACAGGTTCATCCATTTTAAAAGGAGACTAGAATGGATTTCTCATTTGGCTGTCAGTCTGTGTTCTTCATTTGTCAGAAAAAAGTCGAAGCTCGCTCTTCATTTGTCAAGTCTGTCTTTCCCATCATATACAGTGGGTCAGAGATTACAGCTCATCTCAAGTACTTATAGCAAATATGTTGTGGACAATAAGAATAAGATTGCTTGACTTTGAAAGACATGTACAGTAGTTCATAGCAGGTGCTACAGGACACCATTGGCAGGATCAAGCCAATAAAACAGAGCAGCAGAACGTAGCAGACTCCTGCTCCACTCACAGGTACACAAGCTTTCTCTTTTTTGGTCTTGCTTTCTTTGTCTCTGATGCTTGTGACAGAAAGACATGAAGTTTCCCCTGTTCTGACACTGGGAATGTAAAAAACTATCAGCGGCATTTTCTTAAGGAAGCCGTTGTTTTGTTTTGTTTTGTTTTGTTTTGTTTTGTTTTAATTCTGGTGAGCATTTTTAATTTTTGCATTCCAAGGATATTAATTAGTCAGAAGAGAAGAATTATTTTTTATGTGTGGGTTTCGTTTTTTTTTGTTTGTGGTTTTTTTTCTTTATGGAAGCAATTTCTTAACTTCTAGGATAAAGCTAAATTTTGAAGAGGGTATGAAATATCCTAGAACTCAACAGACCAGGTGTCAAGGAGCAGCAAGGACCAGCAGCTCCTTCAAGGACCGGGAACAAGGAACCAAGGGGGATAACCTCTTCCAATATTGCAGCACTCATCCCACAACACCCAAATGGGGTGAACAAAACAGGCCTAGAAATCATGGTCAGGTTCAAGCAAAAGTCCAGATCATCAGGCAAGTTTGCTGTGAAATCAACCCGCAAGTCAGGGACAAGATCAAGCCCAGTGACTGCCCATCATGACAGAGCAGGTCTGAGATTAAGCTAGAAAATCAGACTCCAGATCAGAACCATCCGTGGCCAGGCATAACTGTGGCTAAGCTCAAGACCAGCACTCCTACAGCATAGCCAAAAAAGAGATTGAGGGCACTGGGCTAAGCTTAAAAAAGCCTCTCTGTCCATGGGCAGTGGTGTGTGTCGAGGCCCCAGGGCAGGCTGGTTAGTGCCAGTAAGACTTGTTAATGCGTTCAGAGCCAAGAGGCAGTAAAGTGATGGTGAAAATAATGAAAGTATCTCTGATTGCTTCTTTGTGTGTTTTTGTGCTAGTAAGGAGGGGCCAAAAAAGAGATGCAAACTAAATGTATAGCAACAAACCAGTCTGGAAATAAGAGAAGGTGGGGAGGGGGAAGGGTGAGTACAAACTAGAGAAAAAGGAAACAAAAATAACCTAAAAGGTGTGAGAACTGGAGGGAGAAAAGAAAGGATGGCACAAAAACGTAATGTAAGGAGAAAAAATCGTGTTCCCATGAGAACAATAGAGTTGTAGAATACTAATGCTTTCATGGAAATAAGGGAAAAAACTTGAGTATATGTGTTTATTTTACCTATTTTGGGGGTAGTTGGAGCTTTGCCCTTATGACTGTGCCGAAAAGGGAAAAGAAGATTTTGCTAAGTCATTATATTCCATCTCTTTATTCTCTCCTTCAAATTGCCTTTGTTTTTTCTGTCACTTATTCTCCTCCTTGGTTCAAGGGTCTCTACTTTCCTTAAGTGTCTTTAGAGTTTCCTGTGAAGAAGGCTATTTTACCTTCTCTTTTTCTAACTTCTGTGCCCTGAGCTGTGCCAAGAATTACCTATGGCCAAAGTAGGATTAGGTCCATAGTTGACTGCGTTTTGCTTTCTCTTTACCTAGGTATGTGTTTGGCTCACTGTTTACTCTGTTAGGAAGGGGCTGCTGACTTATAGCGGATCAGGCTTTGAACTTACTTGCAGTGGTGTGAGTGTGGTTTTACACCAGGAGAACTTAGATCAGATCATCGTTAACTGTCTTTAGTAGTTTTGCAACCCATGTACTCAATTTAAAATGCTTCTTTGGGCTTAATGATGCCACTTCCCAATTCATGGATCTTCAGCCCTTCCATCATCAGTTCTTCTGATGTTTTTCTGTCAACTCAGATTTTCTCTCTGTCATTTTTCTCCTGCTTCCTAATCACAGATTTAGGCACAATTCTCATTGTCCTTGACAACCTTGGACCAATGAGCAATTTCACAAAATGAGAATCAATTGCAATATCGTTTTATGCTTCCACATTCAGAAGTATATTTTAAGATAAATGTAAATTCTTATTCTGTTGTGTTAAAATATCTGACAGCATCTTAATATTTTACATCATTGTACCTTCTTAGTATTTCATGATCTAAATCCAATTAATAAACATATTAGGAAAAAAATAGAGAACTTATCAAGTCCTTTACAACAGAGCAAATTATTCCTGGCTCTGATCACAGATTCTTTTCCCACTGGATTTCACATCCTGCTTTCAAAATAATTGAACAACAGCCTGAACAAAAATGTTACTTAGTGGGACAAGTGAAGTGAAAACACAAAACAGGATAAGAATATCTCACTGGAACATACATACTACTTAATGGTTGCATGCTTACATTGTGTCCACTGCATGGACAGTCACTTTTGGCTATATTTGAAAAGAGGGAGTTATCTGTGAATTAATCAAAGTCAAATTCTGCTGCATTATATCTAGTTTACCCTTATACTTATAAATCTGACCCATAATCTAATTTACTGCCACTTCCACATTTAAATTCATGCATGATCTGACAGATTTGGTAATCTAAGTTACCATAATGAATTTCTCCTTTCAGAAAATAATGCATGAAGCATCAGATTTCTGGAATTGACCTAAAAAGTTTAAATCAAGTCTCATGTAAACGTTGTCAGGAAAAAATATGCCTTTTTATTTTTAAACTGACATGTAGAATGTGTGTTACTATTTCTGGTATGTGATAACAAGAACAGACAGGACATAGTCCTTTAATATGGAAATAGGAGGCACATGCTCAAGTTACTTTGATTTTAATAATAAGATATTATATTTATTATTTGAAATTGTTAAATATTGAGTACACAGAGAATTTGCCAAATGGATTTAATTACTGTATGTATTTGTTTGTATTATTTCATTATGTCAACAAGGAAGGAGCAGATTCTTTCTGTGAATAATTTGAATCTATATTTTTGCTTCAACCAACAATGAAAATTGTTTTTGTTTTCCACCTGACATATCAAATTCCATCAATATTTCAAGAGTCTTTCCATCCTTAGACCCATTCCACAAGAACCTTTATCCACTAATCTGACTTTCTTCAGCAGGTTTTTACCAGCACACAATACCAATTATTTTCACCTATGACTCCTCAGCACAAACATGCCTCAAGTAGATGAATCAGAAGTCCAGTGTCCTTTGACTGTCCTGGATCATTTAGGAGCACTTCCAAGAGTCTCATTTATGCAAATACAGGCTTCCAACCACATCCCAGACTTCTTCCACTGTGGCCCTGAGCCAGGGCCTCTCCCAGTCCCAGTGTGCCCAGGGACAGGGTAGGACCAGTTGCCCCCAGCAGCAGTGGTTAGCACTCCCTATGACGTCATGCTCAGTATATAAACTCGGGGGGGTTGGCCGGGGAGCAGCGACCGCTGCTCGGGAACTGTCTGGGTATCGGTTGTCGGGTGGTGAGCAATTGCATTGTGCATCACTTGCTTTGTATATTATTATTACTGTTATTATTATTATATTGTTGTTATTATTATTTTACTTTATTTTATTTTAATTATTAAACTATTCTTATCTCAACCCAGGAGTGTTTCTCACTCTTACTCCTCCGATTCTCTCCCCCATCCCATCGGGGTAGGGGGAGTGAGCGAGCGGCTGCGTGGTACTGAGTTGCTGGCTGGGACTAAACCACGACAGTGGTTCAGGCAAGGTCAGCTGGGTTAGTGTAAACAGTTTAAATGCATTTTCCTTCTACTGCAGCAAAGCCTGCTTCTATGAACTTTTCCACCTGTGGATTACCAGCTGTAGCAACCTCTTGACAAGGAGGCATTACTACACAGTGGGGGTTAGCAAGAGGTAGTTCCTTCCTTCCCTGGCACAGAGGGGTCTGAAGATGAAGGTTACTCATGGGTAAGTGAGTGCATGTTGGCACAGTGTACTTGTGCAGACTTCTGGGTGGGGTGGCTCCTACTCTTCTTACCTTAGATTGTACTAGGGCTCTGGAGTCTGCCCTGTGAGATTTTGGCACCCAGATTCAGCAATGGTAAGCAGCAGGAAGCTCAACACAGCTTCAAAATCACTGCAGACAAAGATAAACCATAATCAGCATTTTGTCTACTGAATTTGATAAAGCTTTGAAAATTTAATTGCCATTCTAGCTTGCCTTGCTCAGCAAATGGTAGGGGTATTTTTCCCTTGCTCTGTGTGGGGTAATAAACAAGAGATGTTAGCTATCTCCTTTCTTTGGGAAATTCAGTGCTGGGAAAACATCAAAAGCTCCTGAGAATATGCAACACGTCAGGTCTGGATTGCATAAAGTCACAATTTCTTATCTGGAAGAACCCTTTGTGGAGTTTCTGAATATTTACATGAAAGCTGTTACAGGGAGGGGGGGAAAAGTCATGAGGAAGCAATAGTGAAAAAATGATTTGAAGGTTTTCTTAAGACACAGTTTTTCTGTGAAGTTTCCATGCCTTTCCATTTCCCATAGGAAATGTATTAATGCTATCAATGGAAAGAATAGTATTTGAGGTAAAGCTCTTTTACCACTTTAAAAACACCACCACCACCAAACAGCATAGAGATCAATTCAGAATAGTTTCAGTAAAAAAAAGTAATAAAAATGCAGCAACTCTACTATTACAGACCTTGCAGGAAGCCTTAGAAGTTTCTCGTATGAATTGGTCAATGGGTTATTGTTTTATGCAGAAACCCATAATATCCTGTACTGGTCTGTTAGAACTTGGATGTGGCAAGAAACATTTCTTTGTAAAAATCCTTGGCTCAGAGTGATTGATGGAGAGCATGTGGTGCCAGAGATAAAGGATAAAGATAAATAAAAACATAAAGATAAATAAAGATAAAAATATAGATAAAAAATGAAGATTAAAAAAAGGCCATCCAGTAGTGAAACTCTGGAGAACAGCTCTTCACTCCATATCTGTGAGTAGGAGCTGTAAGGAAGAAGGCAGGTGGAGGTAGCTCTATTTCTGATAATAGCAGATTCTGAAGCAGAAAATGTTTTTCATAGTTTTCAGATATCCCAGACAGATGAGGCTGTCTATGAAACTGTGCTGCAGAAATCTGAGGAGTATTGTGTTCCATCTGAAAATGTATGAATACGTATATAGAAAGATGCATTTTAGCAGAGATTACATAAAGGAGAGAAAAACATAGAGAACTTCTTGACTGATATAAGACTGAAGAGCTAGGCTTGCAATTTTGAGTACCTGTATCTTGGATAAGAGAACAGATCTTGAAAAGAGGAGGCACAGAATTAAGCTATGATTAAAGCAAATAGAATTTACCAAGCAAAAGAAGTAATGTAATACAAGCCTTTAATTTGTGGATGGTGTGCAGTCTGGACATGACAGAAAATCCAAAACATTAAAGGAATGGAGGGTTTAGCTAGAAAGGCATGAAAAGCTCAAAGAGAGAGTTCACAAATAAATACCGCAAGAGCAGTGCAAGCTGAAAGCAAATGGGACATTTCTTATTCCTAGCTGCAATATAGGAGACCAATTAATGAGCTGTCAGAAGCAGTTACTTCCCAACTGAAAGAAAAGCCATAGGTAGTAGAAGGTAAGGAAGTGAATTTTGAATTCAAGGCTTAGGGAAGGAGAATTACCCCAATAAATGAATTTGTTTTCTGAATGTGTGGGTAAATGAATTCACGAAGATAAAGATTTTAATAGTACAAGGGAAACTTAATATGCCTTCCTGTATTAAAAAGAGATGATCCCTCAACCAATACCTCAGCTGGTTCTGAGCAAAAAAACCTGCTTTTTTTCTTCCTTTTTTCTTTTTTTGCTTTCGGCAACAAAGCAGCAATAAAGCCACACAAGGCCTGTGACCTTGACTTGGTTTGATACGGGCTGGTGGTCTTTGGCATAGGCTTGGGAGTCACTGGGTAGTTACTGAAGTTGGGGTAGGGATGTTCCTGCTTTGGCAAATATGAGGCCCAAGGAGGTGGCACAGGGCTGGGCCATAGGAAGTACAAATCAAGGCCAGGAGGTGAACAAGGTCATTGCAAGGGAAGCTTTCACAGCTTCTGACACCTCTGCATCAGTAGCTTTACCTGGCTGCTTCTCTTGGGGCCATGGACACAATCAGGGCTGCTCCTGCCCTCCTGCACATCCATGCCATGCTCCTTTCTTCCTCTGACTTTCAGAAGGATGAGGGACCTAAAAAGAGAGGGTATGTTTATAGCTACTTCAATGTACAGGCAATGGCGTAAGGTCTTAGTGAAGACAGACCTTCTTAGTCAGAGAGTCATTGTTTTCTTTTGCAGAATTAGTGTTATTTACACCTTTTAATGCTGCTTTCCAGGTGTTTTACAAACAAATGTATTAGTCGGGAATAGGATTTTATAAATACTGGCATAACAAAATCTATGAAGAATTCAAAACAGCACAAAATATTTTTTCATGCAATCTGAAATCAAGCTTCAAACCTATGGCCACCACAGAATGAGTCAATGCCAGGACAATAGCAAGATGGAGGTGAAGGTGCATATGGATATCAGCTACCTAGTGCTAGTCTAAATCTTCCATCCTATATTGCTGCTGCAGGATGGAGTTGATACCTAAGCAGCTGTGGGAGTACCATACTGGTTTGGAGAACATGCAATAGTGTCAGCAGGAGAGAATAGACATTCCTGAGGCAGTGACCTGTACGCAGGACAGATGCAGACCACAGGTCTTCCCATTACAAACGGGTCAGTGGAAGCTCAGCAGGCTTGTCCTACAACCTGCCTGTGCTCACATGTGAGCCAGTCCTGTGGTCAACATTATAGCAAGTCAGTGGAAGACACAGTCATGGAGTTGAGAAGCCTAGAGACAGCACATGCTTAACCTGGAGGCATCGCTGCTGAGCAGTTATTCATAGCAAACAAAAACAGTAGGACGCAATGTTGTGAGGAGCACAACTTGCAAGAGCTGGGACCATCTTTCAGGTCATTAACCTCAAGAATGGCTTTAGTTAATAATTTTGTGCTGATTTCATTTAAAAAATGCCAGAAGTGCCCAGCAAACTTGCACTGCTGCTCTGAAAAAAGCCTGAAATCTTAGGCTGCTTGAGGAAGATGGACAGATCAAGGCAGAAAGCAGGTCTCCCATTGCATGGAGAAATATATACCTAGGATATTGACCTAGAAAAACAGACTATCTGCATAAAGCAGGCAATCCAAACTCCAGTTCTGACTCATTACTCTCACTTCATATTTAGCATAGTTGCAACCTGAGGCATTTTTAAGAGTTCTTTTTCTCATTTGGATTCTCACTGCTGAATGGAGGGTGAGGTACCACTGTACTCAGAGTCCCCTTGCCTTTTTCCAGGACAAAAGGCAATGGGCACAAGTTGAAACACACGAAAATCCTCCTGAACATCAGAAAACACTTTTTTTTTTTCATGTGAGGGTAGTTGAATACTGGAATAGTGTGCCCAAAGAAGCTCTGGAGTCTCCATACTTGGAGATATTCAAAAGCCATCTGGACATAGTCCTGTGCAACCAGCTCTAGATGGCGCTGCTTCAGCCAGGGTCTTGGACTAGATGAACTCCAGAGGGCCCTTCCAACCTCAACCATTCTGTGATTCTGTATTTTTCCCTTGGGGCTTTCTTTTCTAGATGGCTGTTTATGTATATGAAGCTTGCACAAACGTTTCCATATTACCTACATTTCTGTCAGATTGGATTGATACTGCTTGGTGCTTTCAAATATTAGCAAGTTATCTGTGGAGGACACAACCACAACGGAGTGTGATTATATAAAGTGACAACACTTAGGAAACCAGGGTAGCAGACAAGCAAAGAAAGAGTCTGCTTTAACCCAAATGTTTGCCCTCTTGGTTTCCTCCCTATGCCCTTGTCTGGTTGTCGTGGTTTAGCCCCAGCCAGCAACTAAGCACCACGCAGCCGCTCGCTCACTCCCCCTACCCCGATGGGATGGGGGAGAGAATTGGAGGAGTAAGAGTGAGAAACACTCCTGGGCTGAGATAAGAACAGTTTAATAATTGAAATAAAGTAAAATAGTAATGATAATAGTAACAGTATAATAATGATAATAATAATAATGATACACTAAGCAAGTGATGCACAATGCAATTGCTCACCACCCGCTGACCGATACCCAGACAGTTCCCGAGCAGCGATCCCTGCTCCCCGGCCAACCCCCCCCAGTTTCTATACTGAGCATGACGTCATATGGTATGGAATAGCCCTTTGGTCAGTTTGGATCAACTATTCTGGCTGTGCCCCCTCCCAGTTTCTTGTGCACCTGGCAGAGCATGGGAAGCTGAAAAAGTCCTTGACTAGCATAAGCAGTACTCAGCAACAACTAAAAACATCAGCATGTTATCAACATTCTTCTCCTACTAAATCCAAAACACAGCACTATGCCTGCTACTAGGAAGAAAATTAACTCTATCCCAGCCGAAACCAGGACAGTATCCACCCCTTATTCTATACCATCTACGTCATGCACAGGCCCTCCCCTTTCCAATGTGTTCTAATTCATCACCACCGCTTTCCCTATCTTGATATACACACAGATATCATTCCCTTCGTCTATGGCCCATCCCTCTAAAATGTCCATTGAGTTAATTTAGCCCATGACTTTGGGTTCCATCTGTCATCACAGTCTTTCAGAGCAGGAGAGGTGGTGTGCAGTGTTGGACTGTTGCATGCTGAAGTCAGTTCTCATTCCAACATGGTTTCATCAAAGTTCATTTTCATTAAGCTGGGCAATTCTTACTGCAATACCATTGATGCGGCATATAGCAATCATAATATATAGTATTATATACTTAATATTAACCTACTATATTATTATATTAACATGCAGTTAAGAGATAACATACAGTATTATAAAGCAATTAATATTATACAATTCAGTTCATTGGCTATTTTCACCCAAAATCAAATTCCCTTGAGGTACACATTGGGCTTCCCCATCCTTTCGCATCACCCACCAAGTGCACCCAGGTCCTTGAGCAAAAGCAATCCCATGAATGGGTTTGCCTTTGCCAGAGGGGGAAGTAACCCAGACTGTCTTCCCCAGCATATTTTTCATGTGCACTACAGGAACTTTATCTCCTTCTACAGTACGTAAAAGTTTTGATTGGGCAGGGCCAGCTCGATTGGCAGATCCCCTGGTGTTGACTAACCAGGTGGCTTTTGCTAAATGCGTATCCCAATGTTTAAACGTCCCACCACCCATTGCTCTCAGGGTAGTCTTTAACAAACCATTGTATCGCTCAATTTTCCCGGAGGCTGGTGCATGGTAAGGGATGTGATACACCCACTCAATGCCGTGCTCTTTGGCCCAGGTGTCTATGAGGTTGTTTCGGAAATGAGTCCCGTTGTCTGACTCAATTCTTTCTGGGGTACCATGTCGCCACAGGACTTGCTTTTCAAGGCCCAGGATGGTGTTCCGGGCGGTGGCATGGGGCACGGGATATGTTTCCAGCCATCCAGTGGTTGCTTCCACCATGGTGAGCACGTAGCGCTTGCCTTGGCGGGTCTGTGGGAGCGTGATGTAATCAATCTGCCAGGCCTCCCCATATTTATATTTCAGCCATCGTTCACTATACCCAAGGGGCTTGAACTGCTTGGCTTGCTTGATTGCAGCGCATGTTTCACACTCATGAATAACCTGTGCAATACTGTCCATAGTTAAGACCACCCCTCGATCACGAGCCCATTTATACGTTGCATCCCTTCCTTGATGGCCTGAGGCGTCATGGGCCCACCGAGCTATAAATAATTCCCCCTTATGTTGCCAGTCCAAATCCACCTGAGCCACTTCAATCTTAGCAGCCTGATCTACTTGCTGGTTGTTTTGATGTTCTTCAGTGGCCCGACTCTTAGGTACATGAGCATCTACATGACGAACTTTTACAACCAGGTTCTCTACCCGGGCAGCAATATCTTGCCACAATGCGGCAGCCCAGATTGGTTTGCCTCTGCGCTGCCAGTTGCTCTGCTTCCATTGCTGCAGCCACCCCCACAGGGCATTTGCCACCATCCATGAGTCAGTATAGAGATAAAGGACTGGCCACTTTTCTCTTTCAGCAATATCTAAAGCCAGCTGGATGGCTTTCACCTCTGCAAACTGACTCGACTCCCCTTCTCCTTCAGCAGTTTCTGCGACTTGTCGTATAGGACTCCATACAGCAGCTTTCCACCTCCAATGCTTTCCCACAAGACGACAGGACCCATCAGTGAACAGGGCATACTGCTTTTCATTTTCTGGCAATTTATTATACAGTGGGGCCTCTTCAGCACGTGTCACCTCCTCCTCTGGTGATATTCTAAGGTTTTTTCCTTCTGGCCAGTCCATGATCACTTCCAAGATTCCTGGGCGACTGGGGTTTCCTATTCGAGCCCGTTGTGTGATCAATGCAACCCACTTACTCCATGTAGCATCAGTTGCATGATGTGTAGAGGGGACCCTCCCTTTGAACATCCAGCCCAACACCGGCAGTCGGGGTGCCAGCAGGAGCTGTGCTTCAGTACCAACCACTTCTGAAGCAGCTCGAACCCCTTCATATGCTGCCAGTATCTCTTTCTCAGTTGGAGTATAGCGGGCTTCGGATCCTCTGTATCCCCGACTCCAAAACCCTAGGGGTCAACCTCGAGTCTCCCCTGGTGCTTTCTGCCAGAGGCTCCAGGTAGGGCCATTCTCCCCGGCTGCAGTGTAGAGCACATTTTTAATATCCTGCCCTGCCCGGACTGGCCCAAGGGCTACTGCATGAACTATCTCACGTTTAATTTGTTCAAAGGCTTGTTGTTGCTCAGGGCCCCATTTGAATTCGTTCTTCTTCCGGGTCACTTGATAGAGAGGGCTTACGATCTGGCTGTAATTTGGAATATGCATTCTCCAAAACCCCACAACGCCTAAGAAAGCTTGTGTTTCCTTTTTGCTAGTTGGTGGGGACATAGCTGTTATTTTGTTGATCACATCCATTGGGATCTGACGACGTCCATCTTGCCATTTTATTCCTAAAAACTGGATCTCCTGTGCAGGCCCCTTGACCTTACTCTGTTTTATGGCAAAACCAGCCTTCAGAAGGATTTGGACTATTTTCTTTCCCTTCTCAAAAACGTCTTCTGCTGTGTTGCCCCACACAATGATGTCATCAATGTACTGCAGATGTTCTGGAGCTTCACCCTGTTCCAGTGCTGTCTGGATCAGTCCATGGCAAATGGTGGGGCTGTGCTTCCACCCCTGGGGCAGTCGGTTCCAGGTGTACTGAACACCCCTCCAGGTAAAAGCAAACTGGGGTCTGCACTCTGCTGCCAAAGGGATGGAGAAAAATGCATTAGCAATATCAATTGTGGCATACCACTTAGCTGCCTTTGACTCCAGTTCATATTGAAGTTCTAGCATGTCTGGCACGGCAGCACTCAGCGGCGGTGTAACTTCGTTCAGGCCACGATAGTCCACCGTTAGTCTCCACTCCCCATTAGACTTTCGCACTGGCCATATGGGACTGTTAAAGGGTGAGCGAGTCTTGCTGATCACTCCCTGGCTCTCCAGTCGACGAATCAGGTTATGGATGGGAATCAGGGAGTCTCGGTTGGTGCGATATTGCCGCCTGTGCACAGTTGTGGTAGCAATCGGCACCTGTTGTTCCTCAACCTTCAGCAACCCTACAATCGAAGGGTCCTCTGAGAGACCGGGCAAGGTGGACAACTGTTTAATTTCCTCTGTCTCCAAAGCAGCTATACCAAAAGCCCACCGGTACCCTTTTGGGTCCTTGAAATACCCTCTCCTGAGGTAGTCTATGCCAAGGATGCACGGAGCATCTGGGCCAGTCACAATGGGGTGCTTTTGCCACTCATTCCCAGTTAGGCTCACTTCAGCTTCCAGTACAGTTAGCTGTTGGGATCCCCCTGTCACTCCAGAAATACAAATGGGTTCTGCCCCTCTATAGTTTGATGGCATTAGCGTGCACTGTGCACCAGTGTCCACTAGAGCCTTATACTCCTGTGGGTCTGACGTTCCAGGCCATTGAATCCACACATTCCAGTAAACCCAGTTGTCCCTTTCCTCCACCTGGCTGGAGGCAGGGCCCCTCTAACACTGGTCACAGTATTCGTTGTTCACTTCCTGTAAATGTGAATCAAAAGTTCCCTGATCAAGGTCAGAAGTAAAATTAGCCCTCTTACTCTGTCTCGGGAACTGCTCACTGGAAACTGGAGCTGCAATTTTCCTGGGAGAACCGCCTTTTCTAATAGTTTTTCCTTGCAACTCACGCACCCGTGCCTCTAAGGTTGAGGTGGGTTTTCCATCCCACTTTCTCATGTCCTCTCCATAATCACGCAGGTAAAACCACAGGGTGCCCCGTGGTGTGTATCCTCTATATCCTCTCTCTTGAGCATAGGGACGTTGACTCCTAATGGCTGAGACACTGGTCCGTGCAGGTGGGGAGTAGGACAGATCCTCTCGGAGTTGTTGGAACTCTTGGCACATTTTTTCAGACAGTTTTTCCACAGCCGAGACACAGGCCTGTAGGGAGGAAGAGAGCTTTTCTTCGTAGTCCCGGAGTTGTCTAGCCACTTCATCCACCGTTGGTGCCTTGTCGTCTTTCCAGGCTAGTATTGCCAACGAGTTGGAATACGATGCTGGTGCGCTCCGTACCACCTTCCGCCACATGGATTGTGTGCACCTGACTTCATCTGGGTCTTTGGTTAACTGCTCATCATTCAGGTCACTGTAAATCACCTCCAGCACGCCTAATTCCCTCAGGTACTGGATACCTTTCTCTACGGTGGTCCATTTGCTTGGGCGGTATAAAACATCCTCCTTGAAGGGATACCTTTCCTTCACGCTTGACAGAAGTCGCCTCCAGAGGCTGAGCGGTTTTGCCCCTTTTCCAATTGCTTTGTCAATGCCCCCTTCCCTGGAAAGGGATCCCAGCTGCTTGGCTTCCCTACCCTCTAAATCCAGGCTACTAGCCCCGTTATCCCAGCATCGGAGCAGCCAGGTGATGATGTGCTCGCCTGGATGACGACCGAAATCTTTTCGCATATCTCGCAGCTCACTCAGGGATAGGGATCGGGTGGTCACCATCTCATTTATGGGTTCTTCCTCCTCTGGTTCTCGTGATGGCCCTGGTTCATCTTCATCCCTTACTAAACGAACTGATTTCCTCGTGTATTTCTTCTTCTGTATAGGGGCAACTGATACCGGTGCAGGTTGGTCCTCTGGTTTAGCCACAGTGTCTGCCACTGGGGTTGGAGTGGCTGCAGTACCTGTGGTGGGTGTTGGAGTAGCCACAGTGCCTGTGGTGGGTGTTGGAGTAGCTGCAGTGCTTGTGGCTGTGGTTGGAGTAGCCACAGTGCTCATGGCTGTGGTTGGAGTAGCCACAGTGCCTGTTGTTTTGTCATCAGATCCAGAGACCCTCTCTTTCCCTTGAGGGTACTGAATAGTGTTGAACAGGGCTCTATAAGCATGGGCCAGTCCCCAGCATGTTGCAATGAGTTGTGTCTCTTTGGAGTTGCCAGGGTGACAACATACTTCTTCCAAATACTTTACTAGTTCTTCAGGATTCTGCACTTGTTCAGGGGTGAAGTTCCAAAACACTGGAGGTCCCCACTGCCCTAGGTACTTGCGCATACGATCCCACACACCCTGCCACTCATAACTATCCAGCCTTGGGGTAGATCTCTGGATGGTATTTTTAAACTGCTTACTGACCTTTATCAAAACGGAAACAACATTCCCAAGAATTATCAATAGAAGTATCTTAACTGCCCAGGGGTGTTCAAGATACAGGAAAGTTGTTGTAATGAAGGAGGAAACATCATAGAAGAAAGCAGCAAAGGTGCCATTCTGTATTTCCTCCACAACAAGCCTCTCAGAGTAAGAAGTATAATTGCTAACTCTCTCTATGAGGTAGTACCCGAAGTACAGTAGTGACTTCTGTATGAAACCCAAATACCAAAGAATGCTCAAGGTCAGGGCTTTGATAAGGAGCCTCCCAAGCAAAAGATCATGAATCACTGCAGAGCATAGCACACTACACAAACTGACAGCAAGCTTTAACGCGTGCTACAAAAAAAAAGAACATGGTGCAGATCAGAAGAACTAATATCGTGACCGGCAACTGTTAACAGACTCCTTAATACACTCTGATTAATCTGTTGTTATCTCAAGCCCCACGTTGGGCGCCAAAAAGGACTGTCGTGGTTTAGCCCCAGCCAGCAACTAAGCACCACGCAGCCGCTCGCTCACTCCCCCTACCCCGTGGGATGGGGGAGAGAATCGGAGGAGTAAGAGTGAGAAACACTCCTGGGCTGAGATAAGAACAGTTTAATAATTGAAATAAAGTAAAATAGTAATGATAATAGTAACAGTATAATAATGATAATAATAATAATGATACACTAAGCAAGTGATGCACAATGCAATTGCTCACCACCCACCGACCGATACCCAGACAGTTCCCGAGCAGCGATCCCTGCTCCCCGGCCAACCCCCCCCAGTTTCTATACTGAGCATGACGTCATATGGTATGGAATAGCCCTTTGGTCAGTTTGGATCAACTATTCTGGCTGTGCCCCCTCCCAGTTTCTTGTGCACCTGGCAGAGCATGGGAAGCTGAAAAAGTCCTTGACGAGCATAAGCAGTACTCAGCAACAACTAAAAACATCAGCATATTATCAACATTCTTCTCCTACTAAATCCAAAACACAGCACTATGCCTGCTGCTAGGAAGAAAATTAACTCTATCCCAGCCGAAACCAGGACACTGGTCACCTCTGTATTACATGAGTCAGAAAGCCTGAGGTCAAGTTAGAAATGGAGCATATATCTCCAGAGTCCATCACTTCATCTAAGCTGGGAGAAGTGCTTCTTATGCCACTGCTGTGAATCATGGGGGTTTTTTTTAATAAATTGTATTCAGACTCCAGATAATTATCTTACAGCTGCAACTGTTTTTTCAAAATGACGATTCAAGCATTTTGTAACTTACATATGTATTTTCCCAAAACTACCTCAGCTCCTTCAGTTTATACACCTCAGTCAAGTGTAAAATTAAACAAAACCAGGAAGAAAATAATGCTTAAAGAAAGAAAAACACATCTGGAAAAATAAATCATTGTATTGTCTTAATGCATTGTAGTCAAAGGCTGAGAAGTGGAAAATAGAAATCACATTCCATTTTGTGAAAGCTCCACTGCTGGCAGAGGTGAAACTAATAAGGCTGGTAAATCTTTATGATAAATATTTAATAAAACTTCATAGGTGTATGATTTACTGCATTATCATTCTGTGAAGAAAGGAAATAACTAAGACCCTATTCTTGCAAAGACTACGCATTTCCTTTATAATCGCAAACCACAAGTCTCCCCACTGGTCACAATAGTATGGGTGTAAAATGGAATTTTCCTCTAGTTTTTTGTTGGCTGTAACCCATACCTGACCAGTATTTCCTAACCTAAAATGTTGAAAAATTATGAAAATTTCCCTGAACTAGAAAGAAACCCAAAAAATTCCTGAAGAGAGTGGATGCTTTTTGGAATGTAAGGAAGTTCCTTGGTGGAGAGGACGGCTTCCTTGCAAGTCATAAATCTCATTGCTCCTGTCAGAGCAGTCAGAGTTCATGGAGTCAGCACAGGGCCTATTAAAATTCCCATTTTAATAGAACTTCCCCATGTGCTAGAATGTCATTTGCCTAGATAACATCACTTTATTCAGTTGATCTGTATATAAACCCCCATACACTTTTTTGCATGCAATTAAAGAAATCAGTGAGCATATTTATTAAAAAAATAAAAACCCACAAGGTGCTGTATCTCTAAGTAAAGATGTTAGAAGTTGCTGTTTTAAGCTTCATTAAGATTTTTCTGAAAAAGAAAAGTGCTTCTGGCATTATACAGTTCCACAGAAAAACTTTGATATGCATGTTAGCACCAATTTATGGGTAGGTTTTAGGTGTCTGTATATTTAAAGGAATATTTCATATGCTTTTTTGGAGAGTCTGTTTAAAAGACTAACAGGGAATTTTGCATGGAAGGAAAGATCATTTGGTACCTTTGCAAGACAGTCTGCCTAACAGAGACAGCTCTCACTAGTGATTAAGCATATGAATTTGCCAAAAGTGCAGTGATTCATGGAAATGGCTTGTATTGCTTTTTTACCATACCACTCATTTCCCTGGATCGATTTATTGATGGGTTTGAGCCCATTAATAACTATATTTGAAAACTGCTGCCTCCTGTGTATTCACATCATATGTCTTAAGTAGGGCTGAACTCCCGCAGAAAAGCATCACTTCCCAGCAAGATAGGGTTTGTCACATTCCTGAACAGCCAGAATGTTGTGGGGAAAGTAAAAAATACTACAGAAAAAGAATAAATGCAACTTATTGCTTTTTCATCGCAATGTTGATGGGGAACAAGGCTCTGTAGTCTGTTACAACCTTGAGATACTGTGAGAGAAAAATATGGGAACTATAAAAATAATGCACAGTGACATTTTCTCCCAACTTCCACAATAAATATACAGGTTGTGGAATAGCTAGGTGGGACAAGAACTTGCACAGTACTCATCTGCTGTTAAAGAAAAGCCTATTTTTGTCCTACAGAATGGAGAAACTGTTCAAGAGTAGTTCATCGATGTGAAAATATGACCCAGGAAGGCCTACTAAGCAAGGTCAGTATGTCCTAAAATGATTTATAAAATAAATTCAGCACTAGGGAGGCTAAGGTGCTGACAGCTACTTTAACGAGCACATCAGGTCTCTTTGCCCAAGCTTTCCAAAACAGCGTAAGATGGCACAGGGCATGAGTAAGCAGCAAGTCCTTTCTCCATGGGGAGACACCACCTCTATCCTATTCCAGACAGTTCCGTACATCATACTGGCACAAAGAAGGAAACGGAAAAGGTGTAAAAGAAATCTTCCAGAAACTTTTCCTGGTTTAAGATGTTGAAACTCCAGACCTAGGTTCTTAAGAGAATACCAAATTAGTTGGGCTTTTGACTGCTCTTTCCCCCTTTTCCTGAAGTTTCTGTTAGAAATGTGTTTCTTTTGCTCTTGTATGGATTTTGCTTCAGCTGTTAAAACTCTCATCTAAGCTTAAAAATAAATGTCAGTCTATGCTGGCATTTGTGACAAGGTAGCAGGTTTGGAACACTGATCCATAAAGTTCCTTTTAGTGTTCTTTTCCTATGTTAAAGCAAACCTGACCCAAGAATTATGATGAACAAATGGAGGACTGCATTCAGCAGCAGGGAGTCACTAATGACCATTTCTGTCTTCACCAGTAAATAGCAGAGCAGTTAATGGAAATTACTTTTGAGTATTTCTCAAGACAGCTGAATGAAGAAACCAGCTAAAGACACATTTAAATCTCCTCTCCCTTAATTAACATGCATCTGGCAAATATATAACACTGTAAATACTATATTATCTCTGATACTGTAAAAGAAGAGCAGTGAGTGGATTGATACTGATATAGATAGTGAGATAAATTAGCTTGATAGATGGTCTCCTGGTGTTTATCACTCCCAACTACCGTAATTACAACTACATTTGAATACTTGGCAGTATGCAAATCACAATTTAAAATAAATAGTTTAAAATACATGTGTCTGTTCAACTGTCCAACAGGCATATTCCAGGAGAGACGGAGAAAGGAAAAGAGAGATTTGATGCACTCAGCATAAATTAATTTTTTTAAAAAAATTAGTGTAGGGAAAGCAATGAGATAGTGCCCCAGAGTTTTCATTCCCCCTTCCTCTTTTCATTTACCTCTTTTTTTTTCTTTTTTTTCAAACCATTTTCTTCTTTCTGTAAGAGTTGATTTCTAAGGCAGATCCTCAGTAGTTTCAGAGAAAATGAATTCTTTACAGCGTTTTTGATTAAGCACCTGTAAAACTGAAACCTCCAAAATCATGTCACTTTTGGAAACACATGCCTATGATTGCTTAACATAAAAGACCTTCAGACATGACCTTCAATGCAGTGTTAAACTGCATTGATTTTCCAGTCCAACATTGCTGAAATGCCCTGGGCTTTAAGAGAATTAAGTATGCCACAAAGTAAAGCTGGGATGGTGCCATTTTTGGAAGACTGTACTGTGGGTTTTAGTTTAGACATGTTGTGAGGAACTGAACCTTACCACTGACATGGGACTCACAGCGTTGTGACAATCAACTCTGTGTGGTCAGAAGAGGTCCTGACAAAAGGAAGGACTTGGCTTGAAAAAGTGCCAAACATTCCCAAATCACATGAAAGGTTGCATATAGGTGGGTGTAAATGGACATTGCACTGACTGAGAAACTGAAAACTCTGAGATGGGACTAAGCAAGACTATAGGTAATCCTGGTCAACAATGCACTGTTTAGGAGAAAGAACAGACAGCTTACATGCAAATCGTTTTAAAAAGTCCTGTGCTCTTTGTGGACCAGAAGGGACATAAAAAATAGTTGGCTTCTATTTGATGGTTGTTTAAAAACGACTTTTGCTGTATCTACCAAAGGACTCTGGGCAGAGAAATCCTTCTACCCTTTATGTATGTGTAGTGTCCATCAAAATGGAAACGAGATGTCTAGACCTTGGTATTGTGGGACTGAGGGTAGGCCTGAAGAGCATGCTGGTAGGTACAAGGTGATGACAGAGACTGTGATGGCTCTGAGACCTGCTCCCAAGCCTCCGTCCAGGAATTCCAGGCAGTGCCTTGCTCTGGCTACGGATCCTACAGAAATCCCTCTGACTTCCCCTTTCTAGTGCCATGCTATTAATGCCTTGCTATTCCTGCACAAGCAATGCTGCCATACTGATGATCCAACAGTTGACCCCCAAGCCCCAGCCTGACCAAATCCTTGTCTGGGGCATAGTGGCATTGGATGAGTGCATGAACACCTTTAAGTGCCCATGTTGGTGGGACTAGCACTACCATTCCCATTGTATTTTCCCATCTGCAAAAACACACTTCTGGTGATGTGCTGTTTTCTTCTACCTTACATTACCTAAAACTCCTTTGTGCCCTGTGCTGGGATTTTTTTCCCCTTCTCCTCAATATAGAAGCTAGTCATCTACGTTAAAATAAGTCTTCTAGCCTACCTCTTCCTCTAGCTGATGTCAGGACCTGTGTAGACACGTTTTTTTCACAGGATTTGCAATGCATTCACTTGTGAGTATGGAACCGAGCCCTGACAGATCAGGAAATCTTCTTGGAAAAGGAAAGGCCAAGAATCATGACTCTGAGGCAATTCATGCAGCTGTCTGACCCATAACTGAAGACCCTGTGGTCCTCGGTGTTTCTAGCTCCTTAGTAGCCTTCCTGGCTTGTTTGTCCAGATTCACATGAGAGTTTGGATTGCTGAGGAGCCACGCACTTAACAGTCTGCAGGTCAGTACTCTGAACTTCCAGGTTTCTGGCTGTCCACCATTTTGCTGGACAGTTAACAAGGCAGCTCTTCTCCAGCAGTCTGGCTGGTGCGCTATAGCTGAGGTGGGAATGCAAGATCTTACAGAGGTCCTTTCCACATAGCCTACCAGGAAGTCTTCAGAGAAAACAAACAAACAAAAGTTGAGACCTAGCTCCCAGTAGGAAGCTCAAGACAACAAAAACCAGCTCCTGTCTAAAATGCAAGTTACCTGGATGTGCTCCTTTAGAAACACCTCATTTAAGGAGATGGTTAAGCAGCAGTGACTGAAGTAATGGTAGTGTGGGAATTATCACAGCACCCTTGTCACCACAGGGCTTAGCTGCATCATCCCACTGCTGGAAAAGCACATTTCTGACAGACCACTTCACCTTTCCTGCATTAAGCGGGATAAGTCTACCACTTCCCCCTGTACTGGGACTGCGTCGTTGTCGCAGTGTAATTCTGAGTTGAGCCTAGACAGAGGAAAAGAGATTTTCTATCTAAAAAGCAATGCACTGACACTGTTTTCAGGACTTCTTTTGTTCCTAGTTACTTAAAAGTCTCATTTGCATTGTTTTTAACTCTGCTGACTAGAGGGTTTTCATCATGTTCCTTTTTTTCTCCTTTTATATATTTTCTATAGCTCTTAGTTTCTAACATTTATATTCATTCCATTCTGGTCATAGAACCACACTGCTTCACTTAAAGGCTTACTTTTGCTAAGTAAATGCTTATTTCATAAATATTAAACAGAAGAATGAACAGTTTTCTCATCAAAATCTTATTATGCGAACTATGTTGAGGGTTTACCCCATGTTTATACACATTTTAAAATAATGAACCACAGTCAGAACACTTTGAGTAGTTATGGATATATTCCCTCTGTTCCATTTTTAAAATACATATACATACGTATATAAAGTGAATATAATTTTGTACCTGCTTTTTTCCCATACTAGGTTGCTTTTTAGGCAGTGTGGATATTTTCCCATCTGTTTGGACTGTGGATTTTGAATATCATGTGAAATAGTTCCAGGTATCTCTCAGATGCTTCTGTTTATATTTTTTCTCTCGACTGATTTGATTCATAATTATTTTCAGCATTTCTAAGTTGGCCCTATTAAAGCACCAAGTCTAGAACATACTGGTTGCACAGTTATATATTTGATTCTGTTTCCACATAAGAAATGTAAATCGGTCTCCATCACTTCCATTGAATTTAGGCACCACTAGCCTGATAATCAAGCACTTTCTGTGTGTTGTTGCTTAACCCCAGCCGGCAATTAAGCACCACACAGCCACTTGCTCGCTCCCCCCACAGTGGGATGGGGGAGAGAATCAGAAGAGTAAAAGTGAGAAAACTCGTGGGTTGAGATAAAGACATTTTAATGGGTAAAGCAAAAGCTGTGCACGCAGGGAAAGCAAAACAAGGAATTCTGTCACTACTTCCCATCTGCAGGCAGGTGTTCAGCCATCTCCAGGAAAGCAGGGCTCCATCACACATAACGGTTACTTGGGAAGACAAATGCTGTAACTCTGAACATCCCCCCCCTTCCTTCTTCTTCCCCCAGCTTTATATGCTGAGCATGACATCACATGGTATGGGATACCCCTTTGGTCAGCTGGGGTCAGCTGTCCCAGCTCTGTCCCCTCCCAGCTAAGAAGCGCCCCCAGCCTACTCGCTGGTGGGGTGGGGTGAGAAGCGGAGAAGGCCTTGACCCTGTGTAGGCACTGCTCAGCAATAACAAAACATCCCTGAATTATCAACACTGTTTTCAGCACAAATCCAAAACATAGCCCCATACTAGCTACTATGAAGAAAATTAACTCTCTCCCAGCCAAAACCAGCACACTGTGGTACACAATGCCCCCAGGTCAAACACACAGGTTAGAAGATATCATCTATAGGTTTACAAGTTCCAGGGGTAGAAGCGTAGTTTTTGCTGACATCAGTCAGTCAGAGAGAAAAGCCTCAAGACAGATAATTAATTTCCGCCCCTGCATGTTATTCAAGAGTACTTTTAGAACTCACTGCACTCAGATTTGGTGGAAGAAAGAACATGCCCACTATATCCACATTGTGATTTTTCTGTTGGAATGGTGGTGCATGACAATTTAAGACTTTTTTCTCCCAGGCTGTCAATGACTTGGGAGTTGTCAATGAGCAAGAACACCCTTCCTCCATTGTTCCTGCTGTTTCATTCCTTCTAATATATCAAGTTTTTAAACATTTGATTAATATGTCCCCTTCCACCAACTTTCAGTGAATAAGTGAATTGTGTGCTCATAAGCAGCGTGAATATCTCTCTCCTATTAGCCATACACCAGCATATAGAGAGTCTTCATTTCTTGTGGTATTTTGATTATGAACTAAACAGGAGCTGTGTTTTGCTGTCTCCTTTTGTTGTCCATTTAATGTCCCTGGCTGTAGCTAGGCTATTCTCCTGAAGATCAGTTTCTTCTGTGCAGAGTAGGTTGTCCAGGCTACTCTGTTGCATGTGCTCACAAAAGGGAAAGTGATGGTCCACAAACCCCAAACACTCTACTTTCCCATATATATAAAAAAAATCTGTTAAAATATAAGACTGTGCTGTTTTTTCAGCCAAAAAAGTCATGACATATAAAGAATGTATATATATATTCGTATTGTTTCTACAAACAAACATGCGGGGCTCTAGGTCTGTATTTCTTGTGATTCCCAAACTTGTATTCCCTCCTTATAATTTATGTATCCAGGAAATAAGGTGATGCTTGTATGCAGAAAGTGCCAAATGATCTTCTAGAACTTAGTGAACTGAGTATTACCTACATGGGGTGCACATTTAGGACACCAAACTCATAAATGTCTTAGAAGAAAAAATGTTTTATATTTAGGCTTATTTAATTAAAATCTCCTTCAAACTGTTTACAAAATGTCTTCCTAAATGCAATGAAGTCAGAGAATGGATAATGAAGATCAGGGACGCATACAGCTTTCCTCTATGTTGACAAAATGTTAAACTAAAACTAATTTCATTCACAATAGCATGATACTGTCTCTGTTCATGAAAACCCCTTTATAATTTGGCATTTCTGTGTTTCCTAGTAAAATAAAGATCCTTGCAAAATTCCAATTACTTACGCTTGAAAGATTTTCATAGCCCAGCTCAGATAGATTAACATTGACGATTTATAAAATATTAAGCATTAGTAATGAAATTATGTAATATCTGGCAGTCTGGGGGCTTTCTTGTGGAGCATTTTTTTAAAATGTATATAAACACAGTAAACTCTTAACAGTACCTAAAATGAGATTTTGGTGACAATTTCACAATACATTTCAACCTTAATATTTATGAAATATGCATTTACTCAATAAAAATAAGTGTCTAGTAAGTGCAGTGTGGTGCGGTGGCCAGGATGCAGACCTATGAGTCAGAAGTTTGCATTCTATTTCTGGACGTGCCAGAAGGCTTTTTCTATAATTATCAGCATCTATATTTGTCTCTTTTTTCTCACTCTCTTTTGTCATATATTTGGAAACTCACAAGAAAGACAAGAATTTATTTTAGAGAGAGGGGGTCACCATCCATTTTGGGTTGTATCCTGACACTTGGCGAAAGCAGTACAAATTGCCTCAGTACTTTCAAATTTTGAAATATTATTCCTTTTTGAACCCTGTTCATTCACTTCTATCCACATAGAATAATGGTATCAGTGAATAGATACCCAACATTCTGTCTAGAGGTACAATATTTATGAAGCTATTTAGCCAAAATACGGAAAATTCCCAATTTTCCTCATGCAATTCTTCTACTGCATCTCTGATTTGGACAAAATCAATCAATTAATAAACCAGCCAGTCTTCAGATGAGATTTTCTTAAACCTGAGAGGCAAATATTGGGATTTGGGGTTTCCTGCTGGCTCCTGTCCCTTCAGTAACTACTTCATGCCTCCAAATTTTTTTAAGCCAGTAAGATTCTAGTAACTGATGCTACAGTGTTTCAAGTGAGAATCTAAGAAAATTGTCTACTCATAAGTCTTATAATAAACATGTTTTCACCACTAGTTTAGAGAGGGGGAAATTTGTATCTATTCTTATTCCAGGGTAGAAGGAACTGCTGAAAATTCCAATGAATTTGATTAAATTCTGTTAGGGATTTTTACAAAGTAGTATTCATTCACCATAAAGTAAGTCATATGATTATGATTTTTAAATGGGATACCTGGTGGCAGGGGTACAAAAATCAAAATATCAGCTAAAAGCAATAAACCGTATGGCTCTAAACTGAAAAAAAAAAATCTATGACATTACAACAATCAAATATCTTTCCAATGATGCCAACACAATGATAACAACGTTATACCCACTGTTGCATGAAATAACACAATTTATTGAGGCAATTTTTCTTCAATCTGTGTTGTATGAATAATATATCAATAAAAAGATGGGCATAGGCAGCGTAGCTTTGGTTATATTTTGGAAACTTCAAACGTCTATATTAGGACAGAAGAACCAGACAGGAATGATTTAAAGTGAGACACTCGAATACCTTGGTTTACCTTTGGTACCCTAACCTTCATATGCAGCATAATTTTCAAGATATTAGTCCTTAAATCAAGCTCAGTTAAATAAAGTGGAGTGTGGGAAGGATGACCAGAGCCAATTTACATAATCTTTCAGGATTTTGCTTCTCTTAATAATCAGCTCACAAATATTCACACTGGAAGTAGGCTTGCCAGTGTAAAATGTTAGATTTACCACCTTTGTTCCACATGACTAGGTTTTCTTTTCAATTTTTAATTGTAATTTTGATGTGCAACTGGACCTGATGTCTACTGTCCAATTTAAAATTAACGCATGCTCCATTTATATTCAAGGTACTATTCAAGTTGCTGGACCTATTTTTTCCACTAGAAAATCTTTAGTTATGGTATTATTATAATGATCTTGATTGTTGCTGAATCCTTTTCTTCCTGGAGAATACATACACTTTTGTTCTTATCAGTCCATTTTGTTCTTGTTTACAGCCTTTTGGAAAATTATTTTGGTTTTCACAAATATAACAACTCTGTCCAAAAGCAGGTTACTGTTTTGGTCTGTGTTTGTTTCCACACTACATGTATGCTGTACTTGTCACTCTGTTTCCATACTAAAATGTATGTTATAATTCTTTGCTGTGGTTCTACCCAGCTTCACGAAGGTATCAAATTCTTGTTTGGACTGTTCCCAGTTTAATCCTGCAGCTGTAGGTACTCTGAATACACCGGATTCCTTAGTTGCTCCAGCTGTTCTTCGATCACTTTTTCTTCTGTTTTTCTGTTTCCAGGTACCAAGTGTAGTTCTCCAGTGGCAGATAATGAACATTTTCTGTTGCAGCCCATGGATAAGATATCTCCATAATCTTAGAGCTAAAGCTAAAAAGCAAAGAGTGAGAGTGTGAGACTTCTGGTAGGATTCTCCATGGATGCCAAGCCCAAGCTCTAAATGCCTGCTTGTCAAATATCTCCGTCTTCGTGATGGAAGATATACAGTACTTAAAATACAGCAGTCTGAGTCAGTCTCTTTAGTCTTGTATTCCTTCACAATAGGTCCCAGGTTTTAGTTTCTGGACAGTTTATGCAGTTCAATCCCTGATGGAGTCTGATCCTCTGGGTCCTTTTGGGCCCATTCTGGTTTCCTATTTGTAGACTTAGAGTGCAGCTTTTTTTCTTCCTTCCTTTGGAGACATATCTGAGAAGGCCTCCTATTTCTCCTGCTGATTTGCTTTTACTTAGTAATTGCTGCAGTAAGTGAGCAGGTAACATCTTCCAAAACGCCACTTGCCTTTTGCACCCATGTTTTGCTATTCTTTTTGTATTCACTGTCTTATGGATGAAAAAGCTTTAACTTACATTACCTTTTATCACATAATCTGTTTCATTTTCTCATGGTTAATAAAAAATTTTGATACTTTCATTAGCAATAGTGACTACATAAGAGACTCTCAACTTCCTACTGAACTGTATGAAAGTATTTTATGCAATTATTACAACCATTCCCTGAAACTCTGTGGCACCAAGCAGGGATCTGAATTTCTTTCCATGGGTTTTGAAGTTTTGTTTTTTAAAAATTTTAGCACAGCTTTTATAGGGCAATTCACTGTGGGTACCCCAGACACTGGAGCATTTAAAACCATATGCTTTAGCAGAATATCAGAAACACTCTTAACAAATCATATTGTGGTCCATTATTTTTCACTACCTCACTTGGTATGCCATATTTAACAGATATTAATTTTACATGTGTGAAGCAATTGAAACAGCACAGAAGTAGTGCTCAGAGTGCTATTTCTGGATAAAGAAAAAAATAATTCCAAAACAGTGTGTAAAATTTTCCAGTGTAAACAAACAAATTAATGCTGGCCTTGTACACGGATCTGAAGTTTCCTTTAATATGCCTGAATTACAAGTAGGCTTTTCAGCTTCAGTGTCCTCCTTTCTTTAGTCATTTATTGTCACAAGTTTTTCTTTTCTGTGAAGTTTTTTAACCATTCCACAACACTTCACCTTGTTTGCTTTATGGCATTTTTCTGTCTCCTGGGGAATTTAGTTTTTCCTGTGAATGTCTACAATTTCTCCTGTATCCTTTTTTTCTTTTGGGCACCACTTTTCTCCGTCTCCTACAGTGTAAATTCCTTCAGGAAGACACTGTATATATGAATGCAAATTGTCATCATTGTTATCAGCATAGACATGCCAATTCTCTGAAGATAACCCATGCCAAAAGGTGTGTTCAGCTGTGCAAGAGTTAAGAAGCCCATTTCTATGTTTATAGCAGCATTTAAAATGTGTATTTAAAAGGAAAAATATTTGCAGCAAGGGATGAATGAACATTTAAAGGGAATTACTTAGCTGTATTTTTAAAGTAACCTTTCTAATGAATAGATGCCACAATAAATTACATTTATTTTTAAAAAAGAATCAAACTACTCTTCATAGTAGGATAATGGATGCGTTTAATGACAAGTCATATAACATGTGCATTCACAAATGAATATTCATGCTGCAAGTGTTCACAGATACTGGTAATATTTCACTTATTCTATGAGGGAGCAAAGTAATCATGTACCACATCTATTGAATATCAAAAGGCAAGTAGATCAGAGACAACTCAGGGGATGAAACTTTTTCAGATAAATCATTTGTTAAACAATTACAACTAATGAGCATATTCATAAAAATCAGGCTATTCATTGATAATACATCAAGTGACTAAAAGTCTATGTTTGATGGCTACATTATTTGCTATGTATAGTTCATCCATCTTCAACTGTAAAGCTTTAATTTTTCTTTTAAACTGTGAACAAATATGGCTGAAATTATCTCTGAAATTTGGAAAAACTGAGCTTTCTTACTGTTTTTGCCAACAGGTTTCCTACTTGACTTTGAACAAACCATTTATAGTCAGAGCCTGCTGTACTTGTTTGGTGACCAAGATTCCTCCACTATTTTGACACCATTTGTGGCAGCAATGGTTTTAAAGGAGTCCAGGGGTGTGTGGTATCCCTTTGATGGCTGTGCAGGAAGCTGGGCTTGAGTTTCTTCAGTTGCTTTAGCAACTGGCATGCAAGCTGTCTGCTCTAGCTTATGTGGGGGCCTATCTGGTCCTGTCTACTCCATACTGTCCCAAGCAGCCTAACTCTCTGAGATGCTTTTTCTCCTGTGACGGAGTCCCCTAGGCATTGTTTTCTAGCTCAGTTTATTCCAACATAGGGATCTCGTTTTTATGGTGAGATGCTAAGAGTGGGATGGTATGGAAGGAGGGGCCACACCTGCTGGGACACCCTTTGAAGACCGGGTGATGAGTCATAGAATCATAGAATCGTCTAGGTTGGAAAAGACCTTTAAGATCATCCAGTCCAACCATTAACCTACACTACCAAGCCCACCTAAGCCAATCAAGGGTAGACTAGACTAAACCATATCCCGAAGTGCCACATCTACCTGTTTTTTGAACACAAAAGGCGTTTTGAGCGTGGCCAGTGCCAACTGCTTGTCAGTGCAGCTTTCAGACTGGAGGCATACCCCAGCCCTGCACGTAAGCTCCCATGCTTGGAGAGCCAGCTGACACATGCTAGATGGCAAATCAGCAGGTAAACAGTGTCAGTGCTCAGCAGGTTGTGGTTCCCGTCCGAGTTCTGGCTCCCAAATTAAAATGGTGTCCTTAATCCCAACTTCAGCTAGAAGATGTATCATGTTGCCTTAAACTCACTTTTCAGAACCATGATATTGTCCTCAGTTTCATCTGTTTTCTGTTAAGTGTCAGCTAGAGAGGCAGCTGAAGAGGCAGACTTTTGAGCCATGTCCTTCCCAATGGCGTTGCTGCTAGCCTGACTGCATTGAAAACACCCCTGCAAGTCCTTCCTTTGCGCAGAAAATTAGTGGTGCACTGGGTGTAGCTAACTTGTTTGAAGCCCTGTAGCCTATTCGCAGCAGGGAATAACAACAGGCAAAGCTAGCAGGAGAACAGGACCATCTGGGTGCACACATAGGCTTGGACTGTGAATCGCAGGTTGAGGAGAAATTAAATTGAATTCTCTGGCCTTGGGAATGGGATTCTCTCTCCTCCTGTGTGAAGTGAGGCAAATGATTGCCCACTGGGGATCACTCCTTTTTTCAGATCTGGCTTCAAACTGTGGGATCTGGTTTGCAGATGTGCTGAATATTTGTTATTGCAGCCAGATCGGTGGTTCTTGATTTTGAACATCTGCAGAGCTAGCTAACAGATACCGGCCTCTACAAGGAGGATGGGGTGTTTAATACAAGGTCAAAGGCAGGATGTGTAAAAGAGGTGAGAGTTTAGAACTGAAAATAAGCTCATCTGAACTGGAAGCAGCATACAAAGAGCACAGTGCACTTGAGCTACTGTGTTGGATACATCACGTGTTGCAGAATACAGAAAGAATTGACACATGAGTTTGTAAGATTCATAGCAAGGAGTTTGAACAGAGCTATTATCTTGTGGGTTTGGACTGTGTGACAAAATAATAACAAACACAATAAAAGACTTTGAGACAAGTGTGTGGTGGGGGGATGTGTGTTATAACAAAGTTCATGTGTTTGGCCTTCTAGATGTCATATGTCTTAGCAGAAATGTTTGTGGGAAGAATAACTAAAAGCATAAGGTAAGTGAAAATGGGATAAAATATAACTTGATTCTGCTGAAGATACCTCACAGTATACTGACTTCACACCTTTGTTAGGGAATTGATTTTACAGATCAGAGGTACAGCATTTTCTTTGTCTTGTCTTCAGCCTGATGTCACAGAGTAAACTATTAGTTAAACTGTAGAAGATGCAGTTTTTATAGAAGAGTTATAAGATTAGTAAGGAAAAAAATAGAGAGGGAGCTCCAGATTGTGCTGAAAGAGCATCTATCTGGCTGTAGAGTGATTACTCCTCAAAGATCAGTCTTGAGACAGAACTCATTAAATATTTTTATTAATGACCTTGACACCAAAAATGGCAGTGTGCTAAATGTGCTGATAACAGGCAGTAGTGAGGCACTGATAGTATTCAAGAAGAGTTAGAATATCATTCAGGGTACACTTCAGAATATCACTGACAACTAGAGTGGCACAAATAGGGTTCAGTACAGTAGCTGGAAGTGGGATTAGGGATGTATAACACAAATTTCATCAATAAATTTGGAATTTGTCAACTCTTAAAAATTGATGAGGATAAAGAAGCCGGGAGTATTAGTCTATTATGGGAATATATGAGACATCAGTCTGACATACGTAGACTCAAAAATATATGTGAAAGCTTAAGATATAGCATCTCCAGTACTGAAAGGAAAGTATTAGTGCTAATGTGTAAGAACCTGTCTGCAATATTTTGTTCTATTCTGGATGGTTATGTTTAATGAAGATGAATCCAGAGTTGAACAGGTACAGAGCAGGAGGATTAAAATGAATGGGTAATGGAAAACTTAACTTAGAGGAGGGAGATTAGAAAGGTATAGTTTATTTAGGTTAGTAAAAATAAAAAATGCTTGCTGTCTATAAGGAAATCAGTTAACACTGGGTATGGACAATATTGGCATAAAGGAAAAGGGTATAAACTGAATCTGGTTAAGTTTGGTCCAGAAACTGAAGGAGGCTCGGAACAGCTTTCCAACAGGAAAGCAACAATATTTGATTTTTGTCTGGAGTTTGATCTGGTTTAGGAAGTAGTTTCCTACAGCAAAAATGAAAGGTGTCTGGGCCCGTAAGATCTCATCCTTTTCTTCCTGTGGGAAGACATTAAGCATGAAATCCTGAGGGACACCTAGTTTGGAACTGGGCATCAAGCTAAAGTCTGGGGAGGCAAGGACTACTCATGGGGCTCAAAAGGCTATTGCTGTGAGGTGCTGGTAAGGCTGAGTAATAGAAGGTGGCGCATGGACAGAGGCAACAGCACATAAGAGAAATTACTTGCATGAGGAATGATGAAGGGGAGAAGGTGGAGGGCCAGAGCCCGGAAGTCTGGAGAAAGACTGAGACAAGATTGAGGAGACTGGTTGTATGCAATGAGGATGTGGATAAACAACCTGAAGGAAAAAAAAAAGGGCTGTGAACAAGGCACCAGAGGTGAGAAAGAAAACAGGGAGCAAGACAGACATAATAGACTGGGGACAGCATAGACCTTTTCTCCTCAGCGCCTAGAAAGGAACCAGTGATTCCCGAGTCCTGCCATTCCTCTGTTGACACAAAATATCTGTGAAACCTTGTGTTGCTTCATGCTCTACTACAGGTCTACATCTAATAAAATTTATTATCACCCTTAATCCCAGAGATGTGGCCAGGACTCCTCATTAGCCTGTCCCAACTGATGAACACAACAACTGCCACTACAATGCTCATGATTAAAAAGATATATCTGGGTGATGCTAAAAAACAGCAAAAGCTGACAGGAGACGCACATTAGAAATTAACACTAGAAACCCTGTAGTAGCATACTGAATAGTTGTTTCAGTTGCTCTGAAGTCAGGATGCTCTGAAAAAGTCCTAGAGGTTGGGGAAAATCTGGCATAAGAAAAATAACTCTCAGTTAATTCTGGTCTAATTAAAGAACTGTGCAAAGTATCAGTTTGTTTTTAACTTAATTGTAATTATATTAGTTCAGGATAAGATCTTTCCTTCAAGACTAAGAGAGTTGGGCATTCTGGTCCTATTTTGTTTTCAAAGCAAAAACACCACTAAAATGATCTAGCTTTTATTTGCACTATTTATTGTTTATATTACTTTAGCACTACACCATGTCCTTAGTTTGGGATTCTTAAAATAAACTTAATTAAAAACCTTCACAGTTTTCATGGGGCAGTTAAGTTCTGTAGATGATCCAGAATGGATGAAGTCTGGGAAAGAATGAGGCTGGCTGCAGTTTAGTTCAGGATTGTGTTCAGAAAATACAAACCTACTGCCACATAAAATGACTGAGATTAAAATATAAAAACCAAATAATCGAAGGGATAAAAAGATGCTGTAAAAATTCTCAACATTCAGTTCTTACTGCATTTTTATTCACTGCTTTAGAAAACATTTGAGACGTGTAAGGAGGTTTATTTTTTTCCACAGGGCAGGAAGTATCAGCAGGTTGGTAAATCTTCCTAAATTCCAGCATGACTATAAATAGCCAAAAGAGAACTACTGAATATCTCCAGTAAAATGATGATGTTTTATCATATGTCAGCATCTACCTTCCTTATATTTTCTGTCTTGTAAAGAAACACACAGGTTTTAGTTAGGTAAAAACTGACAAATTACTTGATGGGTATTTGTCCTTCATCCAGCAAGGCAATTTGTGCTTGTAACAGGCAAAAAGAAATTAACATTTTTGAGATCTAAAGAAACTATAACATTTGTGCTCAGGCAGACCAGGTTCTGATATTAAGAATCAACTTTATGTATTAATTTTCCTTTGAAGTTATTTAATCCCTTTTATAATCTGACTAGGACTTGACATCTTGCATAGAGAGTGTATTTTAAAATAATTTTATTTTAGTTCTACTTCTATCCTTGCACTGTTGCCTACCATTTGAGTAATCTCCACATACTTATGTGACACAGTTTTAATTTTTCTAAATGATTACCTGGAGCAGAATGGGAATATATAGTTGCTATAGGTACCCATATTACCTTTCTGTGCTTAGAGAAACATTATGGGTGTCCTCATTTTACATTAAAAAGGCTCTATCTGTTATCTTTTTTATTCAAACTTATCTTCATTTTGGAGAGAGACGCTATTTTGATACTGCTTAATACAGAGGGCACACCGTACGCTTGTGTTTCTCCTGGACATCTACTCTCATGCAGTCTTGCCAGAACGCTTTGTCAGCCTTTGATTAAAGCAGAGTTAAACTCAAAGGATCAAAGGGCAAATCAAAACCATTGCTGCTTTTATGCACACTAAAGGGAGACATACAACAGACATCTGTCATGAGGCTTAGCACAGAAAGGAATAAAGTATGGTCGTAAGTGTGGTACTAAAGGATAACAGAATACCATAGGGTGCCCCGGGTAGTGCTTATTATTAAAGATTGTTACCGAAGGTGGAATATCAGTGAGTACAAGTGATATCCTAAGAGTAGCACAGACATAACTTGAGGCACAATCCTACAGATATGAGAATGAATTTATTAAATAAAGCCTTAAATATAGGGGGGAGGGAGGAGAAAAGGTTAAGAAACCACAGAGACATCTGATCCGTATCTTTTCTTTTGGAATTTATCTTTCATGCTTCATCTCAAGAATAAGTGTAGGAAATAAAGGTGCAATTGCATGGCAAGTAGACATGCACATATGAGCTCTGGTCCGGGGGATGCAGGTAATAGTAGTAATGATATACTGGGAGGGGTTGTTCCGTGGGTTGGCAAACTAGATATAACCCCCCTGGGAAATCTAGACTTGCACTTTGCTTGCCAGCCCATATCTTCATTAGTGTGACCTGTGCTAACCAGCTAGAATCTGTGTAGTTGCTTTCAGCCTGAAAGCTGAATGTGAAATTGAGTAAGCTTTTTGCAAGTAGCTTTCCCTGCCCTGACTATTTATGCCTGCATACTAAGTCCATATAGCTTGGCAATGCTTTGTAATACAGAATTGCTTGGGTTCCTCCCTCTCCTTATTTTGTATTTTTATAGCTATAATACTCAGTGGTTTAAGATCAGGACATTAGTTTTGTCACTGACATCACCAAGAGGCAAGACCAGTTCCTAAAATTTCTTATTCCTGGCACTGGGTTGTGCTGTTTTAAACCATGTCTACCTTCTACAGCTAGGTGATGAAAAAAAGGTACCCTCTGTGCATTTAGGTCATGAGATTCAGCATAAGTACTTACAGACAGTGCCAAAGGCACAGAAAATTGGACGGGAAGGGCATCTAGGGAATTGTCTTCTGCTTGCTGCCTGTGGCTCTGGTGCTTAGTGATTTGCTGCAGCCATAATTGCTATTTTACCTGTTTCTTCTTGTGCATTGAAATTCAGGGCAAAATACCATCATGCCAGGATTGTCCCCAGGTGTGGCCTGGGACTTCTGATCACTGCTTTCTGGAAGGGGTGGTGTGCCCTCTTCCTTGTTACAATTTGTTGTTCTGTTGCACAAACTTCTAGTTATTCCATGTTACAAAAAAATAACAAAAGGCATTAAAAAAACTGCTATGCATGTGATGACTTGTCAGCATAAAGATTTATATTCTCACAAGGTCATTATTGGCAAAAGCTTCAATTCTGGCAATATTTATTTCTCGGTTAAAAAAAATCTGATGTTCAGCTCAACAGGTTCCAATTTCTACTTAGCATTTAGACACATCCATTGGTGAAATCCAATACTTGAGAAAGCATTATAAAGACAACAGCAATGATCATGTTTTACATAATCATTCCTACTGCATAATTTTTCAACAGTGAAGGCTTTAACAAAGCCTTTTGAAAAATTAATCACTACTTCTATTCTGTGCACAGATAGGATGAGTTTGGGAAAATTAAACCCTGTAAGTGTCCCACTATTTAAAGAATAGTTATTGAAGAGTATGGGATAGAATAGGTAGTCATGTCAAGGGAATACCCTTATCACTACTACTCTCTTTGTAATCACATGTGGTATGGAAATACAATGAACCGTTGTGGAGTTCTGCTCGTTTTTGTCAAAATTATTCTGGTTTTCCAAGAAAACAGTAAACATGAACCCCATACTTGGATTCAAAATATAAATTTCAGTGCAAAGAAGAGCATTTGAGAGTGGCAAGATTGAATGTGTATTTTTACTTCAATTTCTTTTCAATGCTCTCATTTTCTTGCTTTTAATACTGATCTATAATTTTTATGTTAATTAACTTGAACCTAACTTCTTAACATTACATCAGGGAAAAATGTGCAACTTTAACCTTGGAAATCTTGGGGCCTGTGTTATGCTGGAGATTAGATTGCAAATTTAGAAGAAATGGTTTGGCTTTTCTATGGGAATAAACAGGGATATGTTAAACAAAACAGAACATCACAGGCTGTTTAGTACAGTGATGTTCAGACAAAAGCTGTCAATAACTCAGGCACTCTCAATGCTTCTTATTCATGTGAGCGAACAGGTTAGTGCATGCCAAAAAGCTGGAGACAATAAGATTAATATACCCATAGAAAGTAAGCTTTTCCAACATGTTTTATATATAAATTGCAGAGATTCACATACATTCACTCTGCAATATACATCACCAGACACCCACCGGAGTGGGACAGATATCAACATGGCTATCAGTAAAATGGCATCAGTGGCTGTTTTTTAGCTGTCAAAGATCTATTTCATTGTCCATCCAACATGTATTGCCAGGTTTGAGTGGAGGAAGCAGTAATTCAGGAAATTTGTGACAGAGATGGAAGGACTCGCCCTTCCTCCTTCAATATTCAGTGAATCTCCTCTTGAAAAGTCCTGAAAAGAAATAGTTTAAGGAGAGACAGGTGTGTTCACAGACATGCACATGTCTTACAGAATCCAATTTCATCTGCAAGGGCTGCACCTTAAGCATCTGCCTCAAGATATGCCTCCAGGGTGTGAAAGCCTTTACAACATGTAACTTGCCCCTTGACCAGCTAAAAAATGTACTTAAGCAAAAGAAAATATAATCTCATTTCCACCTATGCCCTCTAAGAAAGGAATGCACAAAAGTAATTTCTGCTGTTTGAGGCCTGAAAATAGGTTTTCACTCCTAAGCACAAAACAGACCACAGAGTTTTTAAAATATGAGACTCTCTAAGAGATCACACCCTTTTCTCTATGTAGCTGGTAAGCTTTGTCTGATGCTATGCTTATAAACTAAATTACTGAGGCTTGTGCAAGTAACTTAGTAACGTGAATTGCTGAATGAATGAATTGCTGAATGAATTAATGAAAATAAATGCAGTGGTAGCATAGCTTGGTAAATTCACCTCAATGCTTCAACTCTATTTATTTCTTGATAGGCTGAATGCTTTTGAGAAAACTACAAGATAAGCCAGTGTTGGATTAGGCGTCTTCTGGTGAAGACCCCTGCACTCTTGAGAAGATCGTGATTCTCTAAGATGAAAGGGTCTGCAATAACAAAAAAGAAATACAGATCCAGAATGAGACAAATGGTACCAGTGTAGTTGCAGCACCATGAAGTACTTTCCAGTTCCAGCTGTTCTCTATAAATAGTAGTGTCTTGTGTTCACACAGTACAGTTAGTATGTTCAGCTCATTCCACCTATGTGTTGCCACATCTGGGAAGCGTGTTATGGTCTGAGCAGAGCCTGAAGACCTTCTTCCAGCTGTCACTTCCAAGAAGGTAATAATTCATGCCCAATGAATTCAATGCTCTCATTTCTTTTAATCATCAATTTTGCCAGGATTATAATTTAGGTTGTACTCCGGGCCAGAGCCTAAAAACTTCTACCTTGGTTTGAATGGAGTTTAGCAAAGAGCTTGTTAAGACTGTTGGAGCTCTGCTTGGTTTTGGATCAGAGTCTACTTTACTGCTGAGTCACAAGTGACTGTCTCACATATTTAGGTTTTACTCACTTCCCTTAATTTATGCAAAAATTGAAAAAAGCAGCAGACAAAGCACAAGCATGCTGACATACCTTGGTTGTGTCTCAGCACAAATTCTGGAATGATGCTTTTAACCACATGAAGCTATTTTTCTATGACTATTTTTCTTGCTACAAAAGGACATACAGCACAGTTCAGGAGGACAATGTGTTGCAGTTTATTGCTGAAGTGGAAATAACACTGGAAGGTAAACATGTAGTATAGCTTGCTACCAGTTAGGAGTAATTCAAGGTTCTTGACCTCTTTTTTTTTTGGTAGTTGATGTATCTTCAACAAAGTGTTTGGGCAAAATGATGGCCATCCCCACTGGGGAAAATATGTAAATGACATACTTAAATACAGTATCTCTTATCTAGACAAGGCAACCTGTTAGGTGAAAGACATGTCAAGCTGAGGCTTTGCGCTGAGCCGGGCACAAGGGTCAGTTCTGAGCTCCAGGTAGCAATGCAATATGAACAGCAGCAGTAATACATTCTTCCTTTTGGTACTAGGAATTTAGGTCTAGAGTGTGAAAAAGTCCAGCTATTTTCCCAGTCTAATCCTGAAGCAGAGCATCAGCAAGGCTTTCAAAAGTCCCAGTAAACTTAAGCCAATGGGGAGCATAGCTAAAAAAATCCCATTCCTTATTTATAGCTTCATATGTATTACTGAATAAAGTAAAAGTCACTTTAAGTATGAGCAATCACATTCAGTATTGCTGAAATACAGAGTCAACACACTGGCAACATACCTTCAAAGTAAACTTTAATAAAGTATAGAAATTTCAGGTTAAACATCAGAGCAAGGCTGAGCTTTGCTTCACTCTGAAAAGTCATCCATCTAATGGCTGTTCTCTGAATCAGATATTTTAATCCTCTTAGAAGACTTAAAATGATCCACTCCGTGAGTTACTCTGCCATTTCTATATTTAACTAATGGCACAACTTAACAGGAAATTCACACTGTTCACAAAATTCTGATCATTCAGTCTCTTAATGAGAGAAATTTGTCCATTTTACTGGGAACCAGGGAAATAAGACTTTTAAAGTTTAGATTAAGACTTTTGAAGATGGGTGATGGATTTCCTCACCTTGCTTTCAAAAACCTGAGTGATTGGATATATAGGCAAGAAAATAAAATGTAAAACTGCATGGACTTCTCATTCAGATATCTCCACGCTTGGCAGAGCAGGCTCCTACTTTTTTAAGCTTTTTAATTTCACTGGTATTAACATGGAAGTCACAAAGGCGGGGATAAATATAGAATAATTACTATGGCGGCCAATTCCATGATCACCTCACTTTGCCCCCAGAGCCAAGTGATAATAACTAGGCACAGGCATGCTATCTTGCTCAGACTGATGGATTTTACTCAAGTACCCATGCACCCTTAATCATGGTCATGTTGTTTGTGAACATTATTTACATGAGCAATTTTTTTTCCCAGAATAAGTATATGGCAAGTAGGACAGATTCAACCTGCAATACATAGCCAGCCTTGCAACTAAAGTTTCCTTCAGTCACTGGTGTAACAGAGCGACAATTTTTCTAGTAGCATTTGCTTGGTTATACTCGCACTGTACAGACTTTACTACCACTTAAAATAGCAGCGTATGCCAGACTCCTGACCTACCAACCAGGACAGCGGTCCTTTGATTTTGCACCATTGATACACTAATGTCATACTGTTATTTTTAAACACCTGGAACATACCATGCGACCCAATCAGGTATTAGCAAATCTTGCCTAGGCGTTATTTCTTTTCATCTGCTGCTCCAGTGGAGCAGCTCATGCTGCTTTTTTCTGTCTTTATCACAGCACTAGCATTTGAGATACAATCAGGAAAAATGTTGCTTAGTTTAAAAATGGACTTGAGTTCTACATATTTTTAAGTATGCTCATTAACAATTATTAGAAATAACAGATTTCTTTACCAGTATAAAACAAGTAAGGTCAAATAAGCTTAAAGGAGAACAATGTTCCCTTCTTTGAGAGAGTACCAGCTTGGCAATGGAAACAGTACTGCATTCAAAGATAAAGATGTAGCCTTTTGTATGTTCCTTACTGAAGCCTGAAGATGCTGCAGAGATTTTACATATCAGTCTTTGAAAACAAAATACATGATAATTTATCCTGGTTTCAGCTGGGATAGAGTTAATTTTCTTCCTAGTAGCAGGCATAGTGCTGTGTTTTGGATTTAGGATGAGAAGAATGTTGATAACTCACTGATGTTTTAGTTGTTGCTGAGTACTGCTTATGCTAGTCAAGGATTTTTTTCAGCTTCCCATGCTCTGCCAGGTGCACAAGAAACTGGGAGGGGGCACAGCCAGGACAGCTGACCCAAACTGCCCAAAGGGCTATTCCATACCATATGACGTCATGCTCAGTATAGAAACTGGGGGGAGTGGGCTGGGGGGCAGCGATCGCTGCTTGGGAACTGTCTGGGCATCGGTCAGCGGGTGGTGAGCAATTGCATTGTGCATCACTTGCTTTGTATAATCTTATATCATTATTATTATTATTTTCTCTTCCTTTGCTGTCCTATTAAACTGACCATGGGTTTATCTCAACCCAAGGGTTTTACTTTTTTTTTTTATTCTCTCCTCCATCCCACCAGTTTGGGAGAGTGAGAGAGCGGCTGTGTGGTGCTTAGTTGCCAGCTGGGGTTAAACCACAACATCACTCAAATACAGACCCATGATGCATTCACATAATTTGAATGATATACCCAGACAATTTCTAACCATTGATTCATGGCCAGATCTGGTTAGGCTAACTTGTAATGACTCTATCGGCAGAACCATCATATGCAGCCCTCCTTTCTCTTCAATTAAAGTCAAATAACCCCAACACCTAGAACTAGTGTGTGACTGATGCGGCTAAGGCTATGCCTCTTTAGCAAGCCTAACCTCAGCCCCGTCTCTGGCACGAGCAGCCTGCTCAGCTTGGTTTCCAAAACTGGAATCCTCAGATGCACTGAGTCATATCTGAATCTGTGGGTGAAGATGATATTGATGACAGTGCTTCTGGAAACATCTCTAACTTCCCACTCAGTGAACAAAGTTCCCTGTTTTGTTTGGCATGCACTAAGTGAGGTTACATTGAACCTCAGGGGAAGGAGGCTTTGGGAGGCTGCCATTTTCAGCAAAAATGTGTGGTTTTCTTCCCATATCAAAGAGACATTTTGAAGCTTTCACCCATTCATCCTGCATGCAGCTCTGCCTTCTGGCCTTAACCGACAGAGTGACTCTCTTGTTTATGCAATAGGAGGTTAGTGCTCCTGCTGAAAGAGCTGCCTCCATTTTGCACTGATCTAAGCTCCTGTTTGGGTATGTGAAGGGGGTTTATGAGGCAAAATGTCTAACAAGCCCTTTCTTCCCTTGGTCTGTAACCCCTCCTCCCATTTGCAACGCTGGGGAGGCAAATCTTGGCAAATAGCAGCTGTTCAGGAACCACGCTGCGCCTTGCAGGAGCTGAGGATAGGGTATCTGCATGCGATGGGGCAGATAGGCATCTCAGGAGGGGGAGAGATGAGCTGCAGAGAGAGACCTTGTTACCCTCCCTCACAACCTCCTACAGGCCTCTAAAAATCATCCCTCCCAAACATCCCAGGAGTCTCATAAAATGGGTAGCAGATCGCATTACAAGTAGCCTTGGACCACAGTAGTGGTTGATCTTTTTTCCACTGTCTTGGTGAGGATGGCAAGTCCTATGCAGTGGCTATTTCTACAGCAGCACTAGTTGTCTTTCTCCCACCTTCTTGTATTTCTGGTGTTGCTTCTGCCTGCTGGGTTTGAAGGTGGCTCTTTCTAATGTAGGAGTCTCAGCAGTGGCAGTTCCAGTTCCATGCTTTAAGGCATTCTTGCCAGCAGTATCGTGGAGCTGCTTGGTTCCCTACAGACATGAAAGACTACAGTTTACAGATCACCATTGTAGGTTTTAATACTGTATTCATGCCACTTGCAAACATGAGACTTGTAAATGAATCACTGAAGCACAGTGAAACCTCCAGGGACTGGAGAAATCTAGGCAGGAACTACAGCAATAAAAAAATCACATACCCTGTCATTTTACAGTCTCTACAGTTTTTGTTGCATTGGTACAATACCCCTCAAATTGATAAACTTACTTTAAAAATGTTTCCCCCTTTTTTTTTTTTTTTTTTTTTTTTGTATAGACAAACAAGCTGCAGCCCTTACAGCTTTTTCTTGGAACAGAGCTTCCCAGTAAGAAGTCTGGAATCCTCTCACATCAGCTTCACCTCAGCTATGTCTGACTCAATTGTGAATCTTAAAATGCTGTATTATTGAGGTTTAGGTCATGCATGGCTCTAACATACCAGTAACTTCAGTATCCATCGATGCTTTGACAGTGGATATCCAGATAAACTTTCAATATACAGATGTGCTCGGCTTGCTGAGGCAATGAATGAAATATTCAGGGCTATGTCTCCTCTCTCTAAAGTAGGGAGCTTATCACAGTCGGGTATGTAGAGTTGATGGAGGAATTACACAGAAGAATTAATGTAAGCAGACTTATATGGCAGCAATAACTAGGGTTCCTGAAGTAAGCGTTGGTGCTTAATGTTCCATGTGAACCACAGAAATGTAGGTTACTTCAGATATAGTACTCTCAAATGTTGTCCACCATGTACAGGAAAACACTGGATGACAGAATTCCCACTCAGCAAAGCAAAAGGGGTAGAGGACATTGTACTTAGCCTCCCTTTAGAAAATATGACATGGGTATAAAATCTCTCAGTGCTTGTGCTTTACCCACAGGACTTAATTAAATCTGATGAAGGTTAATAACTAGGAATAGGTAAATCTCAAAGTTTACAACATCTAGATTTTATCTCAATGAGCACCTTTTACTTCAGAGGCCAATTATTCTGCTCTCCTAAACGGAGATTAATTGGCTGACCTGCTCCCAGGGCTTATGGCCTAGTGACCCCTCTGCTCAGCTTTGAAAGGGCTGTCTTCCAGGATGCATCATGAAATTCTTAACTGCAACCTGCTGCTTTTTTTAGTTCTCAGGGGAAAGATTTCACAGCATTGCTCTGTCTGGTGAAAGAATTTTCGCACACACCTAGCAGATTTATAGCATGTTATTTAGATGGCAAGGGCTACTGTGTCCTAGTGCACCAGAACGAGGGAATGGACCGTCTTTCCCTGTGAAGAGCTTTGCCTTTGAGCATTTTCACGAGAGACTTCGTTTCTAATCAAATGGATTTTAGTAAACCTGTTTAAATTCATTGCTTCCCTTGCATATATAACACAGAACGCCAGAAAGCAATTGGTGTCAGTAGCCTCTGTCCTGGACACTTAGTACTTTCATCCATAAAGCACTTCACAAACATCAGCTAATCCTTGTAATGTTCTTATAAAGTCCTGTAGGTAAAGCATTAGAGCTAGGTAAATAACTCACTACCAACAGTTTCAAGAATTAAACCTCTTTTTGCATGTAAACTATTGCCAGCCAGCTGTGAGACTTTTTTTCCCTCCAGTCCCCAGCTGTCCACTGCATTGTTTGCAGAACATGTAGAAGTGGGGGCTCTGGCGCCCTTCCTTAGGAGACATGGTACTATTTGATCCCTTGACCACAAATGGAAATTTTCTCTTGCTAAAGTGGATACTGCCAATGGCTCTCGTTCAAATTCTTTGGGAAACCTGCATCATCTTAAGCATACAGTTTTGTGGATCATTTGAAAAGAGCTGCGTGCTGTTCAGTGAGGGATTTCCCACTTCCTCCTCCCATTGGCCACCCGGCTCATGGCCATGCATTCCCACCACTTGTCTTGGGCTAGCTCTGGTGATCACCAGATCTGGTCATGAACTGCTATGGACCTCCCTGACAGCAAAAAGCAAAAGCAGTGACAACCCTGGCCAGCTCTCTGCTGCGTTAGCATGTTAAATTGGTTCATGGGAAAGAATGAGGAGTGCCAGAGCTGGCACAGGGGAGAACAGAAGACCTGTGTGGTCAGGAGAGAGGGCAGAGAGTGAGGAAGACGGGGCCAGCAGCAGGGCGGGAAGGCGATGACCCTTCTGAATGTGTCTGCCAGTCGGTTCTCCTGTGTGGCAATGGGAACAAGCAATGCTTTTGTATCGCTTCCTCTACACTGATGGGGTTGAGCAGTCTTAGCGTTGAAGAGAATCATGGAGAAAGAGAGAATTAAAGTAAGAACAAAAAAAGGAAAGGATTATTCTAATATATGACCAATGAGTCTTTCACCTCCTTTGTTAGAAGCAGGAAATGGCGTGTTATACTTTTTTATTTTTATTTAAGGAAACATTGTCATCTGCTGATTTCCCATGATCAATCAATGCCCTCAAGCCTTTGCATTGCCCCGTTGCTGGTAGTCCTCAGACAGAAAATTCATGAATGCAAGACAGATGGGACAGTCCAGAACTGAAGAAAGAAGAAAGTAATGAAGTGGATAATTTCCTAACGACTCCTTATCGTGTTGTGAATATAATTGAAAATCCAAAATGTAGTTATGCATAATGTGAGGCCAAATAACTATCATCTATTGCTCTCTTTAGGTTTTTGCATGAAATTTTATTTACTTTCTAGCTTATCAGCATAAATGCATGCAGAAAATAATTTTGTAAATCCTACAGCCGTTGCATGACAGAAAAATATTCAGTTAATTATATATTACCGTAAATATGTTGCTCTGGATTGATTGCCTTACTTTGGAAAGCACTTGTATATGAAATATTTGATGAACAATAACAATAGAAAGCAGGCAAACCAAAACCCAAGAGAAGAAATAAATCTGAAGGAAATAGAGTGCAGCAAATAAGGTACAGAAAAATAAAAGAGCTTTTGTCTCCAGGAAAAAATGGTGAATCTTATTAGTCAGTTGACTCATAGTCAGATCAGATTGTTAGGGGTTTTATGATTTGATTCAGCAAGTTGCTTAAACATGTCCCTCTGCATATGAGTAATCCCACTTACATATTTAAGTTAAGCATGTATTTAAATTGTTTGCTGAATCAGGGCCTTCTAAAAGATATGGTACATAAGTACTGAGTATCACTTCTTGGTGTGATGCTAAACCAGCCACATGTTCTGTGCCAGATGCAATTCTTAGAATTGCTGCATCTGGTCACATATATATGTTCTGGGTTTTGTCTGCATTAGCAACATCTGCAAGTTTTGCTCCTTTTAGCTGGGAGTGAATCCAGTATTCTATTTTGGGAATTACTTTACTGCCAAAACACCCCTAAACAACTACCTCCATTCATAACAGGAGAGTTCATATTCTGTTCTTCTAAACTTTTTCTTAATTATAAACAGCTTAAAACTCTTTGAATGGTACTATTAAGTCATTGAATCTCACTCTTTTTTAGCTAATTACTAACATTATATCTATTTTGGGGGGGTATATTTTCATCTTTGGAACTCAATCAGATTTTCTCCTATAAAGCCAAGTTTCATCATTATTCTGTGCTAAAGGCTGAATTTTCAAGCATGCCAATACAGCTGGCATGACATTGGCCTTCCTGATTCAAGGACGCAAAGGATTACCCTAAACCATAAGCAGAAAAGATCCATATTTGTTCTATTAATCAAGGTTTTTCTTTTTTGTCAAATGTGATTCGTACTTGCCTCACAGCTAGGTCTCTGAGCAACTCAGTGTTTCCTGGAAGCCCTTTGGTCAGTAAGAGCTGAGCATTGAACCATGCAGTTCGTCACGAGCCACACTATTTATGGAGCCAATGGATGGGAACAAAATAATGCAGAGCAGTAACTGTCAATAATTCACCCAGGAGTGACCGCTGACATATAAGATATCACCAGGATTTCAGCAAAATCCCATTGTTTCAGTTCATAAGAAGTAACAGGCGCTCTTTCTCTCAGTTCTTGCTTCCTCCACAGATTTTACTCCAACTGTAAAAAAAAAAAAAAAATCAAACCAAAGTTTTGGAAACCAGAATGCATTGTGTTCCCTATAAAACATGTGGAATTGTAATGGTTGATGTGGCAGGAGTGATGGGGGTCCTGGAAGAAAGAAACAACAGAGCAAGTAGTTCTTTGGTCAGAGGAAGCAAAAACCTGGTTTTCAACGTATCTCACTAACTCTTTCTCTCCCTCAACTGCTTGAGTCTCTGCTTGCCTAAAAATTGGTGATTGTATTCGTCTTTTTCACAGTGGGGAACTAATGACCCTTTAGCTTGCTGCCTTCACCAAACTCACAGAATCTTTGTCAAACTTGATTGAAATTCAGCAACGGATTAGAAAGCAGGAGACCAGCTTGTATCTACACATGCAGAATGAGTGATGAAACAAGCCTCATTTCAGTGGGAGATCAAGCTAAAATCCTCCCACTCAGTAAGATGTCTCTGAGATTTTACTCTAGGAACTGAGGCAGTCAGCACTGTCACAGAGAAAAATTCCAAATTCCAAAAACAAACAGAAAATGTCAATTGAGGCAGTCCTTTAGTTCATAAGCTGAATATTATGGGTATGAAAATTGGGTGGTGAGAATAAACATGTCACCTCACAGTGCTCGCAAGGGCATTTGTGCCATGTAGTGGGTGAGTACGGCTGAACGTGGCTGAGGGCAGCAGGCACGGTCCTCCAGGGTTGTCCATGGGGGACGCCAGGGTGCAGTATGGGTGCTGGAATTGTTTGAGGCTCTGTGCAAGACCACAGCCCCTTACATTCACACAAGACTTGCCCAACCTCATCCTCATTTTCTGACAGTCTCACTTAGTTTAATAATGAATTTTAGACAGAGCTTGCATGAAAGATGCTTTATAATATCCTGCAGTCCTGAGTGACTCCACTGAAGATTTCATGATGTCTTTGATGAAAGATCCCTGGCTATGTAAAAATCTTTCTTGATTAGTGAAGTCAGCTGCTGTTGGGATGATTTGGGTGGATTTATTTCCTCTTTTAAATTCAAATTACCTCCAAATAACTTTTCAAGGCACTGCCTATAGATTAAAGGATAGGAGGAATGTGACATGGAATATTTCAGTAGAAGATTTTCCTCAGAAAACTAATCACTTGGGATTCTAGTTCTGCTAAATAAGTTATCTGAACAGGCCCAGAACTTTTAGCTGCAGTATACATCTGATCCAAAAAGTTACTAAACACAGTCAACATCTCACAGAAGGCAGTGCTCAACAAGGGCACCCTGTGCCTCACAAGGAGTATTTGGCATCTTGGAAATCAGCTCTTTTGGTCCCTTGTGCCTCACCAACTGTCCAGCCTTCGTCCTGCAGCAGCCAGGAGGCATTTTCTCATTGGCACTTGGGGAACAGGAGAGGATCAGCAGGGCTTGGGAGGTCTCATGGCTGGTTAGCATGGCTGACTGCCCATCAGCAGCTCTCAGTCCTCCATTCCCAGGCACTTGCCAGGGTAGCCGGACTATTGGAGGTGTAACAGGGAGAGCTCTGCTGCAGCGGAAGGGATGACTGAAAACAAGAAAGATCCTTGGCAGGTGTAAGAAAAGTGTGGTGGCAGAGGAGCAGGGGACATACACACGTACCACAGAGAGACAAAGAAATGAAAGGAGGGAGACTGGCAGCTTGAGATCTCGGAGGGAAAAGATCAGGCAGAGAAACAGCAGAGGAGGTCTGCAAGCACCTGAAAAAGAGAAAGCAGATTTAAAGATTGTCTCACTTCTTCAGGGACCTGCATATGCAAGTCTCAGATTCATTTTGATTTTACACCTTTTGGAAAGTCAGAGCTGCGAATAAATTGCTATACGACGCTTTTCTAGCCTCTTGATTTATTTTCTTTAAAGGAGAGGTTTAAAATGAGGCATCTCTTTCACCACTTTGGTATGAAATGGAATAATTTGAGAATAAGGGAGGGCTGCATTTAAAAATATATTTTAACAGAAAGGAGGTAGTAAATAATAAACACATCTATATGATTGGGCTCCCTTATATAATAGAAATATTGAGTACATTTTTGTATAGGTTCAAAAAGAGTGAACTTTTTTTCTATCCTAAAATTCTCTTCCACCAATTTAAACACGTTTTATGAACTGACTTTAGGGCTCTATGTAAATCTGCTCAGGATTCTGAGAAAGGAGGGGGTTATTAATCTGGAAAAAGTGTCTTTGCTTAGAGCCAACTTCAGAATCTGTTTAAAATAGGAATTTTTAACAAGTGAATAGTATTCCCTCAGTTGCCCTTAGATTAGCTTCCTTTCATGGGTACTGGGCAGAGTCAGTACAATTTCACTCCTGGTAAAAAGTTTTTACATCCCTGAACAGATATTAAACATGATCAGCATAACATTAGTGAATTTGATGAGATTCAGCCCACACAGTTTGTTCCTCCAGAGCTGATAGAGCTTTTGCTAGCCCTTCTATCTCAAACTAATAAAAAAGAAAGACTGAATGAACTCCCATGGCTGAAGCAAATAAAGCCAAATACTAGACAATTTGAACAAAAATAATAAGGTTTCAGTCATTAGTGAACATTAAAATTCTTCTGAAATGAAATGTTCTCAGTGAGCCAAGTGCAAGGCATGTTTAATTTGATATTATTGCCAAATCTTTACTGGCTATGGAGAACCCTATCTTCAAATGTTTGCATCTTACTAGTCTACTCCAACATCATGTAGGGATACTGTCACTTACGTTACATTGCAAAAGTACCCACTTTCAAGGAGTGCTGCCTGTCTGTCAGGTTAGAGTTTTCCTTTATAAAAATAAAACAGTTGTCATGAATCTGAATACATGTTATACTGATTCAGTGATTTCAGATTTGAGCCTATGGATCTACCGATTTCTTTTATCTTTTATTTATTCTTTTTATTTATTCTTTTTTTTATTTATTCTTTTTATCTATTCTTTTATGGCACGATTTTAAATGTTTGATTGTTTAATTTACTTAGTGAAATTGAAATAAATTAGCTTGATACTATTTAAATTGAAACATCATTTTAATGGTTTAATTCATATAAGACTGGCAAATAAACGGCCTTTAGCTGTTCCTTTGGATCCTTGCGATTTTAGCCCACTAGTTTCCCACTCCTGACAGTCATGTCGGTAGCTCATATACTGTTGGCTGTTGGGTAATGTTGCATTTTCCTTTTAGTTTCCTCCAAGCTAAAGCTAAAGGGTATGCAAGAGGTAGAAGCATACCAGGTCATGGCTTATCTCCCTGCTTTCTTCAGGCCAGAGCCACCCTGATCACAGAAGCCATCATGGAATGGGAAGGTACCCAGCCTTCCTATTAACATCAGATCTGTAAAATCCTGTGCAGAGTCTGACAGTCTGGTTTATGCTATGTATTTTCAGCACTGGCCTTGAACTTAAGCCAAATAACTCCTTTGCATAAGGCATGTGCAAGCTGCTTGGGTCTGATTCCGTATAAGACCCAGGTCCTTTTCCCCTTCTTCTTTATCTCCTGTGCCCATGCTTTTCTACACTTTTGTAGAGCTCTCATCCTTCATACCTCGCACTGAACCAGAGGAACTGCCATGGTCAGCATATGTTCATCTGTCATCCTCACTTTTCTGGGCCTTCCGCGTAGCTACCTTATACCCATATTCAAAACTTTACGCTGCTTTCCTCTCTCAATGTATCAGTGTCTATTATAAGACATTTCATCCAGGTATCCCTTTCTGTTCCAGTTCCACAATAGTGGCAGCTGAGACTTTTATGTGTTTATTGTGTTTTAGCATTTAAAGAACAAGTCTTACTTTTTGTTGCATCAACTTCACAAAGAAGTGTAAAAGCTAATTTTTCCTGCTCTACATCCCCTCTTCCTTTATCAGATCTTTACAAAAGCTACAGGTAACATATCCACCCTTACTGTAAAAAAAAAAAATGGATATGGATAGTAACAGTGTTGTTTTCGCTAAGTGTTATATTGCAGAAAAACTAATTTTAGGGTAGTGCTGCATCTACTAGGGTTAGCATTTCCCTTTATACTAAAATCCATAAACAAGCTATCATTAAATTGTTGAAGATTTGTGTAGTAGAAAGGAATTAATTTTTTTTACTCCTTTGTTCACAGTTGTAGGATGTCCCTTTATGAAGGCTAGGTCAGGTGCAGCCCCTTGGAGGGTAAAGCAGATGGTTGCTGTCTATCCAGCAGCTGGGCATACGTGGGTGGAAAAACTTTGCAAGACAGCTGAGTGTGGCATGTAGAAGAGTTACAGCATGGAGCTGGGAGCCTGCAGCTCAGGAGGAGCAGACAGACAGACTTCAGAGGCTGATGGAAAGGACTTCCTAGGGATCAGGGGGGATTAGTCAAGTTTGCGACAAACTTAGAAAGTCACCGAGTTGACTGAAACCAAGCCTGTAGCTGAGGAAGAGGTGTTTAGGAACACTTTTTATTTCTGTTCTGCTGGAATTGGTCATTTTGATTTTTTTCTATTCAATTTTTTGGTTTTGGTTCAAGCTCTAATAAAAGATTGCTTTCTGAGTTTCAAAGTCTTTCGGTCTTCTTTGGGGATCTCATTATAATGAAAAGGTCTAGGCAGTTCCATTGCAAAGCCTTGGCTGACTTTGGCTTCTGTCAGAGTTAGGTAGTTAGGAGACACTAAATATCTCCCTTGCTTACATGCTTCAAACTGCTGATCATGATGAGTTACTTAAGTGCTACAAAAGACAGAACTTGGTGAAATTCAGTATTTGTACCATTTGCACAACTTAATTATACTGCCTTGCAAGGCCTATGTGGACTGAGCTCTATTCAAAAACCTGCAACAAGCAGTAATTACAGCAGTACTGCTTTTGGACTATCTGGTCTGTTTGGGATTTGGAAGTTTCTGCAGTTGGTACCTGAGGAGGAGTCTTAGATCAACAGTTTATGTTTTTATCTAGATCACTAGCCCTTTGGGGCTGGCAGTAGCAAGCCTTCACTGTCTTCATCCCTAATAACTAAGTGTAGGTAAACCTGATCCACCTAGACATTGCCTAGTTGTTGCTCGTTGTGCCTTCAGACTGCAAATTTTCCCCTGATTTGGTGTTTGCTCTTTGTCCTGAATCCTGCAATGTTGATTTAATCTCCTGGGATCTGAGTGCTGGCCACTCCTGTGGCTTGCTTTCTGGTTTCAAGTGGTTCCTGATACTGGTAGTTCATGGTGATGGTCCAGCCACCACCAACTCCTTGTCATGCAGACTGGTGTCTCCACAAGGGTGTCAGGATCTTGGCATGTCACACTGAGCTACACGCTTCACAGACTAGTGGGTGATAGGTAGACTAAAATTAAAAAGTAAAATTATTATTAGTAGTAGTATTGATAATAATAATAATAAAAATAAATAATACATAGTAGAAGTCTATGTGTACATTACAGTGAAACTTCCCCATCTGGTCCATCATTATGATATTTATGAAACATATAAAGAGTATTTTCAAAATAACATTCATTTCATTATGCACAAGGTTTCCTTCCCTCTTTGGGGCCCAACCCTAATATGTAGTTTCTGATTGACTGAGAGAAAGATCAGTTTCTCAGAGTGAGAAGCTATCCCTTATGGGTCGATTATCTTCTAATGTGCTAGTGAAAAAGAAGTGACCAGTCCTGAAACAATTAAACCGGAGTTTGGTGCTCTGGCTCTCAGCAAATGGTAGGAAAGGTGATCCACAGAGACTTTGTAAACACTGGTAAAGAAAGAAATGCAATGATACAAAAGTGGGAAATGATAACAGCAATGATAATATCCAGGTGGCTCATCTAAAAATGATATGTTTGCAGTCTGCTTTTATGTGAAGCAACCCTTAACTGGAGGAAAAATAATCCAAGCTAGGGATTCTGAGGAATAAAAGCAGAAAATGTGCCATGACTGGAAGGAAAACAAAACTAAACAAGTAAGCTCACCTGCAGAATAAAAAGCTGTAATTGGTGTTTAATGCATCCTGCACTCTGAAATTGATGCTGGTTGTGATAAATGAAGGAAGGGATATGTTTCTGGCTGAAAGATGCTCAGAACACAAAGGGATGGACTGAAAAATGATAGGTAGGTAGGTAGGTAGGTAGGTAGGTAGATAGATACACACACACATACATGCATACATACATGCACACGTATATAGAGATACTCTCCCAGCATCCAACTATTTGCAGCGCTGAAGTTTTCTTGAGCTTGGTAACCGTCAATGGAGTTTTATTCTAAATACTTGTTCAGCCTCCCGTTGTACCCATGTAAAAATTTGGCATCCAAAATATCTTTTGGGAAGGAGTCTGAGGACTCTGCTGCATTCTGTGTGAAGAGCTACCTCCTCCAGTTTGTCTGGAGGAGCTCCTGTCAGCTTTGTTTCATGACCCCAGTTACATCAGTGATGCACAATACTATTATCAACTGAGAAATGTATATATATACACATATGTATATTTTCAATAGTGTTATGTTTCTTTAAAAAGCCTGAATTGAGTGAAATTCCCAGGATGGAGGGGAGATTGATCCAGTGTAGTGGAGAACTGAGCCTGCCTCTGGGGCCAAAATGTTTGGGCCCACTGTGTGTGGCAGAAAGGAGGATGCAAGGACGGAGCTGGGAGCCTGTGGGTTATTCAGGCAGCAGACAGACAAGTCCTCCTGAAAAACGTCCCGGGGACCAGGAGTTGCTAGGCAGATTTTGCTGCAATTCAGAGAGTCTCTGAATTGTCATTGAAAGTAGGTTTGAGGAAATGACTCACCTGCAAGGACACAGCGGGAAGGAGGATTTATTTATGAACCTTTTAATTTAATTGTTGGTATTTATATTCCAGCTGGCATAGTCACTTTGGATTTTCTCTCTTCAGAAAAGTTAAGGATCTTAGTTAATACTACAGTAAAACCTGGCTTCTCTGACTTTAAAGCCTTTTGTCTTGGAGGGAGGGATAGTTCATTGGAGATGAAAGCCTGGGCAGATCCATCTCAAAGCTGTGGTGAATGTCTATTTCCTCATTAATGCTTTCTAGTTGTACTCTATCCTGCTTTATCAAAAATTGCCCCATGTTCCCCACAAGGAGATCACTGACATCTGTTGCTTATAGCTTTTTCTTATGCCATCTTCATGAAAATCTGCTCATATTAAGTGAGTTATAAGCATTTTAAAAAATGCCAGTGATACATTCTCAGTGAATACTAGGATTTTTCCAAAGGCTTTGTTTGTACAGAGTATGCTCCCTCTTGAGATTGTGCATAAATTCCCTGCACTTGCATTTCTCCATTAATCATAGAATCATAGAATGCTTTGGGTTGGAAGGGACCTTTAGAGGCCATCCAGCCCAACCCCCCTGCAGTGAGCAGGGACAGCTTTAACCAGATCAGGTTGCTCAGAGACCTGTCCAACCTGACCTTGAGTGTTGCCAGGGATGGGGCCTCTACCACCTCTCTGGGCAACCTGTGCCAGTGCTTCACCACCCTCATTGTAAAAAATGCCTTCCTTATATCCAGTATAAATCTGTTCTTCTTTAGTTTAAATCCATTACTCCTTGTCCTGTCACAACAGGCCTTGCTAAAAAGATTGTCCCCATCCTTCCTATAGGCCCCCTTTAAGTACTGAAAGGCCGCAATAAGGTCTCCCTGCAGCCTTCTCTTCTCCAGGCTGAACAACCCCAACTCTCTCAGCCTGGCCTCATAGGAGAGGTGCTCCAGCCCTCGGATCATTTTGGTGGCCCTCCTCTGGACCTGCTCCAGCAGGTCCATGTCCTTCTTGTGCTGAGGGCCCCAGAGCTGGACGCAGTGCTCCAGGTGGGGTCTCACCAGAGCAGAGCAGAGGGGCAGAATCCCCTCCCCCAACCTGCTGGCCACGCTGCTTTTGATGCAGCCCAGGATACGGTTGGCTTTCTGGGCTGCAAGCGCACATTGCCGGCTCATGTCCAGCTTTTCATCCACCAGTACCCCCAAGTCCTTCTCCGCAGGGCTGCTCTCAATCCCTTCATCCCCCAGCCTGTATTGATATTGGGGGTTGCCCCCTCGCAGATGCATTAATGAATCTGAGTGGCTGATTAAAGATTAGAAGTGTTATTTTTTCTGGCTCCTTTGTGTCACCCTTTTCTTTCATAAAATAATGTAACATTTTCATGATTCGTAGGGGCCAGCAGGCATTTTGTGTCTAGAGGCAAAATGATCCTTCTCATCTGCGACATAGCAATAAGTATAAATGTCACTGATGACATTTTAAGGTGGCACAAATATTTGAAGTGAAAAGTAATGATTAGGTGGTGCCAGCCCAACAGAAAAGTTTTACTGTTCAGTAAGCCAGGCTGTTTCCAAAAAAAGCTTGTCTCCCAAATAGAGTCCCCACATTTAATCTAGAGGAAGGTGAAAGGCCAGCCAAAACATATGAGAATTTAAAAGCAGAAACTTTGCAAAAGATGTAATGGTCACAGTGCATGAGTATTCATTAAAAGGTTGGTGGAAAATTCTGCAACTGAGACACCCTAATGTGATGCTTGGTTGTGTAGATGGGGAAATATATGGGGAGTCAGTGGTATTTCTGCCTAATGAGAATACAAATTGAGAAGCGGTTCACAACTGTTCCAGCACTAACAGATCTAAACCAATCTGATACCAACTAATATTTTTTTTTTGGCTTTATTTAAATGAGTAGTATCAAAGTGATACTTTTTCTATCTTTTCTTTTTATAAATTTCTATACATTTCTCTTTGTTACCAAGCTCTCTAAATGTTGAGAAAGCTTTCTTCCTTTATTTGGCTACTTGCTGAAACCATGGCTACTCTGGTCCTTTTTTTTATTGAATCTCCATGTTTTCCACCTTCTTGGCTGCCTGTTCTAGAAAATAAACTGTAATTGGTATTCAGTATCTTAAATGTATTCAGCCCTAGAATTTTTGAAACAATTCCAAACTTTCTGTTTTCAAGACTGTGTCTTACCTTTATGCTCCATTCACATCCACCCACTCTGGGAATAATTTCTGCCATATCATTGTTACTTTTTCCCTTATGCCTATGGTTTCTCTTCAAACCTTTCACTCAAACTTCAGGTATCACACTCACTTGTGAGATCTCCTGAGTGTTGAGGCTTCCAGGTAGCATTCCAGTCAGTGGATGTGACTTGGTTTTGAGCAATTCTACAACTAACTAATCTATTTCCTTACATATGTATACCTTTTTTTCTCCTTAGGTAGTCAGTGAGGCTGTGCACTAATGGCTTCCTTTCTTTGCAGAGAGAGCACCTCTGCCAAATGCAGGTTAGTGCTCAGTTCCATGATTATCTCTGTCCTCTTCACATCCTTTGTTCCAATCTGGAAAACACTGTTTCCTCTTGCAGGTTCACTTTTATTTTGCTTCTGCATATTCCTGGGTTTTGTTTTATTTTGCTTTTAAACCTAGTCCACTCTGGGACCGAGGAGCAGAAAAAAGAGAAATCAAAACTTGTAATCTGATCTCAGTACATTCTGCAGGCTGGCAAATTTCAGTTGCTTATTCTGTTATCTTTAAGCCTGTTTTCAAAAGTATTTTTTTATCTCTGTTCCATGTCTCTGAGGCCCATTACAATCTGATCTTATGTTAGAGATTGTACAAACCCTCCAAACAGCATGTCAGACTTGCTGAAATGAAGTCTGCAATAAATGCTTCAAAATTTTCTCCCTTTTTGATTTCACATATGAAGCCAATTATCTTGCAAACAAGTCATTCTTTCTAGGAGTGGAATATTTTCTATACCTGTGTCATGGCTTGTTCTCTTTCACCAAGTTTTAGGCTGATGAGTGAAACATGTGCCCTGGATCCTGCAAATATAATTTGTTCCATCCCAATATATTAAGATAGATATAGACCTTTGTCTTTCTATGCCTTTCCATAGTTTCACCTCCTTTTAGAAGAAAACAAAATCTTGCCTGAATGACTTCCAAGACTCTATTGTATCTGTAGCAAATTCTAGATGCATTAGTATGTTAATATGCTGTTGCATTTTGTCATTTGACACCTTTTGTCTTGTTTCATGATGCTTTTCCCTCTCCCTTGAGAACGCTAGCTAATAATTATTGGTGGCAATTTATAAACAGTCAGTGTCAGACCATGCAACTAGTATTAGCTGAGGCTGGAGCCGGGGCCGGGGCCGGAGCCTATGCTGCAGCTGCTTCGTGCGTGGATTTGTGTGCAGCTCACAAATGGGCTTTAGAGAGGATGGACCACTTTGTCAAAACTCACTGACACCCCAAATCACACACCTCAGTGGACTCAAGAGCACAGGCACTAATGACTTCACTAGTCCACAGTCAAAGAGTGTGTTAAGAGCTGTCGAAGATCTGTAGTTAGCTCAGTGTGAGGAGAGGAGATCAAGAGCCTCATCTTATCCAGTGAACCCCATTATATCCCTCTTTCAGCCAAATTTAAAATAGGACTTTTTTTTCAACAAGTGAATAGATGATTAGGCAGAGTCAGGAGACATTCACTCCTCCTTAAAAATGAAAACCGAAAAGGAACCAAAAGAAAGGATTTTTTTCCTGAACAGATATTAACCATTATCTGCATAACCATGATCAGCACAATGGCTTTGATGAGACTCAGCCCACACAGTTTGTTCCTCCAGAGCAGACCGAGTTTTCTGCCAGCCATTCTGTATTCGTCACATCCCAACCTAATAAAAAAAAAGAATGAATGAACTCTCATGATTGATGCAAATAAAGCCAAATGCTGCTACAAAAGAAATAAGATTTCAGTCATTACGAGTCACTGTTATTCTTCTGAGAGGGAATATTCTCAGCAAACCTCATGCAAAATATATGTAAGTCACAACTTTTCCTGTTGTTTTTTTTTTTAATAATTGGTGAGGAGAGATACAATGCTGGCACCTTTTAAAGCATCCTTCAGGAACTCTGTCCAGACTGCCATGTAACACAAATTACTTTGTAGTATGTCCTGCTCACTGCCAGCATCAGTATAGCCAGTTCCTTCATCTCCATGGGTGTTCTATCTGGATTTTCTTTATAAATTGTAAGATAAATACCTAGGCATTTTAGCTAGCTCTGTACAGGTCAGCTCAGGTTCAAGCAGGGTTCACATTACCAGTGGAAACTCGAGCACATGCTTGTGTGATTTGAGCAAAAAAAGGGTGAGGTAACTTTAGAAGCTAGAAGCCTCTAATTCAATCCCAAAGCATGTTGTCAACTGTTTTCTACTAGCCTGTAGGTTTAGCGTTGGGCCAAAAGGATTTGACCAGAGGGAGACTAATATCTGCTACCACTGTTGCTAACATACTGCTTTACTCATGGGTTATTTCACTTTCTATTTTATTATCAGTGGAGCAGATAGCACTGCCTATTATTAAAATTGGTGGATGTTGCCCTTGAAACTCCCCTCAGTTTCTTATATCTTTGTCAAGCTTTTAACTACTGATGTTTAAAATTTTCATGCTGATAAGGTACCTGCCTCTGGCTGCTTTTGTAGGGTTTATTTAGGTATTTATTTTCAATATATTCCAGCTGTTTTGAAGAATAATGCCTGAGAAACATAGGTTATTTCACATAAGTTGAAAACCGAAATGGTACTTGGCAGTCTTTTTCTTTAAGCATCAGTAATTTTCATTTTCTTTTCCTCATTACCCGAAGCAAGGTCAAGAAGTTTGGTGGGGAGAGACTGTTACAACAGGGAGGTACATCTTGTATTTGCACAAGGAGTAAGCTGTTTAAAAATGACTGTTTAAATATGGTCATTGCTAACAGGTAAAATTCCCCAAACTTCCTATCTATAGTGAGCACAATCCAGTGTGATGCTGTACAACATCTGCGGGCAAGTATAGCTGTAAGCAGCAGCGTATCGGCTTTGTTTGGCCAACTGGACTATGAGTAACAAGACTGTTTCAGAACTCTCCATGCCCTTGTGCTGGACCCCAGAAGAAAAATCTTCTTCATCTGAAAGCAAGGGAAGTAGAAACCAAGCCTGTGGACAAAATGGGAGTTTGTTAAGGAGCAACTTAGGAAAGAGAAAGAGGTGAGGAGGCTGGCAAGTAATAGAAAAAGAATTGTCATGAGTGGGATGGGAACAAAGACTGGGAATAAGGACCAACAGAGCCAGATGAAGAAGGTGAAGGAGGCTGGAGAATAAATACAGCGAGGTCTTAGGATGCAGTGAGGAAAATGGAGATTGATGAGCAAAGAAGCAAGAAAAAAGAGCCCAGACTGCCCAACTTCAAAAACAGACTTTGTACATGTATGTTAAAGTGCCTTGTGACATTTGCAAGACCTAGGCTTTCCAGTTTGTAGGAAATTCTGAAATTCCATGATTGGGGCTGGAGGGAATGTTCTGAAAAGGCAAAGGAAATCAAAGAATTGAAAAAAAAATCACTTTCAGAATAAATTGTGAAAAAAAAGTCAAGTCAGATGACAGGTTTCTCACTCATAATGTTCAAAAAGTTGGATAGAGTTTTGACATTTATCCCTTTAAACACTATAAAATAAAATATATCTAAAATAAGTGATTTTGAATTACAGGTGTAACTGTATTATTTTGAAACTATGATAATCTAACATTTTGTAGTGAAGCAAAAAAAAAAAAAAAAAATTGAAAGCATTCAAGCCAGTACATTCCTCAAAATTATTTGCTTTCAATACCTCACTGATTTACAAGACAAAAATTTTCATATAGGAAAGCATCAACTAGTTTTAGGTTCAATTTTCAGTTTCCTGGTGGTGTGCAATTTTTTATGAATGAGGCTTGCTTTTCTGTAGGATACCAGCCACAGAACTGGGGAGACATGAAGGATTTGGAAGAGGTGCAGTTAATGAAAAAAGGCATTGCAGAAAGAAAATGCAGAAAGAGGCACTGCAGAAAGAAAATCATATAAAGCAGGTATTCACAGGCGGTCTTTTTACTGTGTTGTCTTCATTTTCTGGATATCTGATTTGATACCTCAGGGTCTTATTTGCAGAAATAGTGATAACTTTCAAATGATGTTGAAATCCATTGAAACTGTCTTTTGATATGCTAGCCGCTATATACAGTAAATCCTCTAAAAATGTAGGTCCAAAGTATTTCAGAGCAACCAGAATTAGTGGGTATTTTTCACCTTAACCTCTCTGTGTTTGGATTTCCCATCTGTAAAATGGTGATACTGGTAAAGGGATGCTAATGGGTGGCACATGTGGTATCTCCTATTGCTGGAGTGCTGAAGTGCATGACTTCAGCGGTTTTCCTTCAATGCAAGTTTTCTTTTCTGGACTGAGTATGAAAGAGTAATTGCTTTCTTTCTATGATCATAATTCTGTGGGAGAAAGTCATGTGAACAGTCTCGAGCCTCTCACAGAGGAGACTTGGAAAATATTTTTAAACTACTGAACTCAAGTCACTTAATCTTTCCTGCTTACTGCAACATATTGAATTTTTGAGACCAAACAGTGTAGACTTCAGCTAGCTTTATAGTCTCGGCTGTTTATAGAGCATTTATCTAAAGAAAAAAGTAATGCAATATAGATGCTTCTTAAATTTACCATAAAATGAATAAATTTACAGGAATATTAAGAATAGATATGTGGATCTATTGCCTAATGGTTAATCATTCTCCATGAATGACTAACACTTACGACTTTTATTCTCCAGTTAAGTGTATACGTGCATAAAGACAAAATTGCAGGAGTTCTGTGAATAAAATATTTAACCTAAATATGAAATGAGAACCTTTCAGACATCTAACAATGGGAAATTAGAATCTACTCCCTGAGAAAACGTAAACCTGAAATATGAGAAAACATTTCAGCATCATATTTCCCCCCAAATAAAAGCTTCTGTGAGTTGATAAAAAAAATAAATTATACCAAATGCTGTTGCCATCATTTTTCTTCTTACTCTGTCTGTGTAATGCATTAAAACTATCAGTAATGACTCTGAAATTGTAAGAAGCAAGGCTAATTTGTGTTTATCAGGCTTCTCAGTTGCACAAATTGCTGTGAGATACAGCTTAAAACTTTTCCAATTACAGTCCATATTTTCTACAGTAAGCAATGGAGCTGGAGGCTTCATTGCTTCTGACTTAGCTCCCAGCCCTTATCTTTTTCTTCTGCTGTATCTTTGTGGTTGCCTTTTAAAAATTTCTTTTGGATTTGTGTCAGCACTCCTGGTACCATATAAAAAGTAGTAATTGCTCGGAGCAGCCATGTTACCTAGAGCAAAAATAAGGGCCCGTTCTTCAACTCTCATCAGCTAGGAGGGGACCATGTGGCAGCAGCACTTTACCCTAGAAGTGTTTACCTCTCTCAGCATATTGAAGCACAGTGCTATTAAATAGTCTCCCCATCATCTCCAGGGCTGGCTGGCGTTGCAGCGCAGTCAGAGCGCTGCACAGGTTGCTAGTCCTTCTTCACATGGTGCAGCCAACCTGATTCACCGAGTGGGAGGATGACATCCAACTTAGTTCGTACATGCTGCTCCCCCGGTACAAGTGCACAGCGCCCTTGTTTTATCCAATCTGCTCCTGTATTGCTAAGACACCTTACAAGAAATGCCATATATTACTGTTGTTTCTTTATTTATCATGTGGTTTTAACAAGAATCTGGAGATGCAGACTAATTTTTGAAGATAGTCTCAGCAGCCAAAGCAAAGGCAGCGTGTGCAGGCAGAAAATGCACGGTGATTAAATGACTTGCGTTCAGTCCCAAAAGAAGTCAGAGTCTGGGACAGGACAGAATCAAGGTTGTCCAACAGCCATCACTTTTATTTACCACCACACCACTCTACCACTGGCTAGTTTCAGAGATTTGGATTCCTCTATGCTTTCTTACGTAAAACTACAGTGCAGAAAAACAAAGACATCTGAATAAGTGTATCTGGGAACAAAAAAAAGTTTGTTAGGGCTGGCTGCTATGTCGATACAATACCTATTGCAATTGCTGCCTGGGGAGAGTGTGTTTGCAGAGTGTGGCAGCAACAGACTCTGCAAGTCGAAGTACTGCACATTTGACTGCTATGGTTGGCAGCTTTTCTGTCAGGTAAGCACTGGCAGAGAATATAGGGTGCTTCTCCGACAGCCAGACTTGAGACATTTTGTTCCCCTTCTGGGGGAGGGGGGGGTCCTGTGTTTCTCTGTGAGCTGCTCAGTACAGTCCTGTTAAAATTTTCTTCCATTAGGACACTGCCTGTACCCAGTAAAAGCAAAACACAGTGCAAGAACCAGCCAAAAGACGGACCATCTGTTTCAATTCACACTATGACCCCCTGACAGCATCCTAGCAGTACCAGGGAGGTATGAACAGATTTATTTTTTCCAGGTACACTCTGAGGTCCATTCACACGTGCAGCAGAACATAAAGCAACCTCAGGGCAAATGAGAATTAGGGTCATTACCTCTGCCCACGACAGTCCCTTCATGACTCATTGTCGTGGTTTAGCCCCAGCCAGCAACTAAGCACCATGCAGCCGCTCACTCACTCCCCCTGCCCCGATGGGATGGGGGAGAGAATCGGAGGAGTAAGAGTGAGAAACACTCCTGGGTTGAGATAAGAACAGTTTAATAATTGAAATAAAATAAAGTAAAATAATAATAATAACAATATAATAATGATAATAACAATAATAATATACAAAGCAAGTGATGCACAATGCAATTGCTCACCACCCGACAACCGATACCCAGACAGCTCCCGAGCAGCGATCGCTGCTCCCTGGCCAACCCCCCCCAGTTTATATACTGAGCATGACGTCCTATGGTATGGAATAGCCCTTTGGGCAGTTTGGGTCAGCTGCCCTGGCTGTGCCCCCTCCCAGTTTCTTGTGCACCTGGCAGAGCATGGGAAGCTGCAAAGCCCTTGACTAGCATAAGCAGTACTCAGCAACAACTAAAAACATCGGCGTGTTATCAACATTCTTCTCCTACTAAATCCAAAACACAGCACTGTGCCTGCTGCTAGGAAGAAAATTAACTCTATCCCAGCCGAAACCAGGACACTCATTTTTCATCTCTCACTTCTTTGTGGAGAGCTTTCATGTGCCTCAATGATTCTGGAAAAAAGTGGGGATGCCCTGCCAAGAAAAGAGGGCTCTGTAGTCATCTCACTGTGAACAAAGAGAACTGGTTAACAGCAAGTCAGTCTCGTTTTGCCCACATATTTGCTGGAGCTGATCACTAGGATGAATCTTTATTACATATACAAGGAAAACTAAGAAGTGAGTGAAGCAGAGAGAAGTGAGGGAGAAACAGAGGATCCACAAGTTGCCGCCTCCTCTGGCAATTTACACCGACCCAAACAGTAGCTGCTTCAGACCTCAATGCTTTGTCTCTCACTGGTTTTGCATGGGAGCTGCAAAGGCAGAAAACAGAGAAGGGAGGGTACCCCACAACAGCAACAGGGTCAAGGTCAGTCGGTGCCGTTCTGCGAGCTGAGATTGACCTGGGCTCAGACATGCGCTCCCAACACACCGGGCTCTCATTCATCCACCCTTCCACCTGTTCCCCCTGCAACCAGGCTATGCTGTAGATGTGCTGGGGATTCCTTTCCAAAGAGCTGCTTGTTTAAAATCCTTGGTGGAGTTTACTGCTTGTAAGCAAACAAGTATTGCTCATTTTTGAGCAGTTCCCCATCATAGTTTAGGTTCTGCAGCTTGTGGGACGTGAACTGAAGTTTCAGTCTCAGTGATGACCCCCAAAACTTGAGCTGATCTCCTTTCTTATGACCTAGCTGTTGTTCTGGGCTGTTGTTATCAGAATTTCAGGGGCTGATTAGACTTCAGTGGATATATTCCAACTAGGACAATGTTTTCTAAACCGCCTATATATATGCAAAGATCACTGAATGTTTTTTTAGCCTCTTCCAATTTTTCTGTTCTGTTCGTTTACCCCATCAAACATCTATTTCTGCCACTGTTCTTCTGCCTCCTTCCATCATTTTGACACCACTAGCTACAGAAGGGAATTGAGTAGGATGCTTATCTCTGAACTAACAGCATCACAGAGCTCTTCTAGTGAATTCTACTCTTTTACAAATGTACTTCATGGAAAACAATACAGGAAAAAGAAATGTGTAGCTGCATGTTTTCTGATTCCATATGAGAAAAAAGAAGTACATTTGCATGGTATATGATTGCTGATGAATGCCATCAGAGGAGAATACACCTGAACACAAAAATTAATGATGTGGGAAAGCATCAGTATAATTCCTTCCAGTTTCCTATGGACCCCTCTAGATCATACCATATTTCTCTGTCTGCTTCTCTACATTAATACAGTTAATAATCCTGATCTTGCATTTATCTTTTGTAAAAGAGAGTAGAGATCTCAAGGCCATACCTGCACAGAGATGCAGCTGATTCGTTAGCAGGGTTTAGCCAGAGTATATCCCCCTGAAAGCTTTGCCTGCAGTGGTATGAAAGGAATTACTCTGTCCACAGATAGTAGGTGATTTCCTCTGAGTTATTCTCATTGGAGGTCCTGTGCCCAGCATGGAAAAATTAAATATCCACCTAACAAAGGGGCTTGGGCCTGGCTCTGTTGTTTAGTAATGTGGATCAGGGAAACCTGATGTCATTACCTACACCAGTATATGCTTTATTTAGTTTAATACTGAGTGAAAATGTGTAGCTTTCAGAGTTAAAACAGCATTCGCTGTGGTTTAGATATTTTAGATATGTCACACAAAAGGAGCAGTCCTGCCAGGGAAGATGACTAATGTTCTGTGGTTGGCTACTATACAGTATAATGGCTAGCAGTTGCCTAGAGGCGGACTCAGATCCCTTTAGAAAGAGGACTGAATTTAACCCAGGTCTCCTACATACAAATTTTCTAGCTGTAGAGCTGTTTTCTGAAAGCAGAGGGCTGCCTCTCATCCTCTCTCATTTTGTATGGAGCCCAGCCAATCAGGTGGGATTGTCAAGGCAGCACCTGGTTTGCAGACTACAGCTGCTTAGGGCATCATCAGTGGATTTGTGGGACCTTTGCCAATAAGAAGCTGAGCACCTCTGGGCTTCAGGCATCTTTGCGGTGAGTTGGCAACTTAAGCAGGATGTGTAACGGCTGTAGGTACTCCTTAGGTAGTTTGGCAGACCCTTTGGTAGATTAAACAGCATCTAGACCTCGAGAGGCTTGCCCATGGGTGACTCCAGTGAGATTTAGGACATGTAACTACCTTTGCACATTTGGGTCGTAGTCCCTGGGGTGGGCTATGCTTTGCCAAGGCTGTGGGCCGCCATCACATCAGGGCAGGTTGACTCTGCATGTGTCACAGCTCATACCCTCTGCCCAGCTGCCCTTGGGGCCACAATGCGGTGCCTCTCTGGTCAGGGAGGCTTGAAACCAGGAAGCAAATATCAAAGTCATGCAGTGCTATCACTTAAGTTTTAATCTTTCAAAGTTATGGTCATTGTAATTCAGTTGTATTTAATTAAGTGCCCGTATCCCTGCTCCCATATATAAATCAGCCAATATCAGCCAACGTGGTAGATGCTGCCAGTGAATAATACAGCTCCTGACACAGTGGGGATTTTAATCTCCTATTGATCCTGCAGATCAAGGCCTCTGGCTTGGCTGTACAATGCGTAACATAGAATCATAGAATCATAGAATCGTTTAGGTTGGAAAAGACCTTTAAGATCATCCAGTCCGATCATTAACCAAACATTACCAAGTCCACCACTAAACCAATGAAGGGTAGAGTAATAATTTCATGTTTCCTGGCTTGGTGCCTGGAGTATTTTTTAATGAAAGTAAAAACTAGGAATCATTAAGGTTGGAAAGGATCGCTAAGATCATCAGTCCAACCATCAACCCAACACTACCATGTCAACTAAACCATGTCCCAGAGTGCCACATCTACCCGTTTTTTGAACACCTCCAGGGATGGTGACTCCACCACCTCTCTGGGCAGCCTGTTCCAATGCTTGACCACTCTTCCTGTGAAGAAATTTTTCCTAATATCCAATCTAAACCTCCCCTGATGCAGCTTGATGCCATTTCCTCTCGTCCTATTGCTAGTTACTTGGGAGAAGAGCCCAGCACCCACCTCACTACAGCCTCCTTCCAGGTAGTTGTAGAGAGCGATAAGGTCTCCCCTCAGCCTCCTCTTCTCCAGGCTAAACAACCCCAGTTCCCTCAGCTGCTCCTCAGAAGGCCTGTGCTCCAGACCCTTCACCAGCTTTGTTGCCCTTCTCTGAACACGCTCCAGCACCTCAGTGTCTTTCTTGTATTGAGGGGCCCAAAACTGGACACAGTATTGCAGGTGCGGCCTCACCAGCGCCGAGTACAGGGGGACAATCACCCCCCTGCTCCTGCTGGCCACACAATTCCTGATATAAGCCAGGATGCTGTTGGCCTTCTTGGCCACCTGGGCACACTGCTGGCTCATGTTCAGCCAGCTGTTGACCAGCATCCCCAGGTCCTTTTCGGCCAGGCAGCTTTCCAGCCACTCTTCCCCAAGCCTGTAGCATTGCATGGGGCTGTTGTGACCAAAACATGCAATGACAACAGCAATGGCTTTCTTCTCCAGGTAATAATGTACAATACTTTGAACTATTTAAATTAAAATTATTAAATGAAAATATTTAAAATATTAAAAGATTTAAATTAATATCTGTATTTTCAGCTTTGTCAGATGCATCCTATGCTTCAAAGACACATCCTCACATTTTACATTTTCCAGGGAAGTTGCTCATCAGGCACATTTGCCCCAGTACAGGCAACCTGTGATAGAGAAAGAGAGATTCATTAAGCTAACCAGGATTGCAAAAAAGAAAGTGAAGGCAAACCCCTGACCCAAAATACTGCTTATGGATGGGAAGAGGGAGTAGTTAGGCAAGAGCCCCCTATTTACACAGCCCAATGCTGCATGCACTTTGTGGCACGTGGGGAGGAACAGCTGAGCTGGGCAGCCTGGCTTTAGCTGACTATGTCCAAATAGACTTCAAACAAATCCCACACTTGTAAAAGTTGGCTCGAGTTCCACTGATCTTAACAACAGCTACATGAGAACATCAAAAGAGCAGAATTTGGCCCCATGAAAGGGAAGAAATAACCCATTTATGGGTCTCATTGTAAGGTATTAGCAGTTTAAAATTACAATCATTGTGTGGCACAAAGAACATTCTGAACAATCCATTCCCTTATGGATGTGATTTAAAATTAATTCATTCTTCCGCCTCACTCCGTTATTGCCAGCAAACCAGTGATGTGGAATTACTTACTTCTAAGCCATATGGTCTTCTGAGCACAGATAGCTCCTTAGCTTACTCTAATTAATACATTTCATGTATCAGAAGTTCACTCTGATTTTTAATTTTATGTTAACTAAACTGAACAAAAGGAAAAGTCGATTTTGCAATTAGAGGTTAGGGATGTTTTTGTTGTTTTTCTCATTTCCTATTTACTTTAAAATCAAAGGCACTTGCATCCTGGCATGTCAGTACTTCCTAGCAAAGTGTTAGAGTATGTTGGAGAAGAGATCAAATGGTGTTAAAACCCTATTTTTGATTTTCATGCTTCTACGTAAAAATGTAATTCTTTAAAAGGATTTCTTGTGACAGAGTCACTTCTGCACATGCCTGTGTGAAAAGCAAGGATCTAGACCTTGCTGACTCATTTAGCAGAGATTTCTTGATTTTCTTAACAGCTCAGGTTTTGGGTTGTTTCTTTCCCTGCTGTTTTGCTTCCTGCTGTCAAGAATACAGAACATGTAGCCAACTATGCTTCATCCAACCTATACCCAGCTGAACAAAATAGAGGCAGGCATAGTAAGAGGGGCAAAATACTACCTTAGCAAGTTCATTCGTAACATTTTCAGAGACCAATTCAGTGTCCTGAATTGAGGAACATTTTAAAATTATTTCCTGCAAAGTTTTTTAAATGTGAAAAATAATACATCTATGTGATACTTGGATAGAATTTGGTATTATAATAATGGACCAGCAGAACATCTTGTTAATATATCAGTGGATGTGTAAACCAGATCAAATAGGCCCCACATGAATTCACACATTCCTCTTCAAATGTCTTTTTGCCACCTTTCCACTACTTTATATCTCATCAGTCAAGTACTATTTCCATCTTCCTTTTTCTTTATCTATGTAATTGCCCTCTATGGGAGTATATTGTTTCACAGAAGACCTTTCCCTGCCACTGGGCAGTAGTGACAGCCCATTTTGAAGGTTATGCCAACAATTAGAAGGCGAAAATGAGAGGTCCTGTTGGAACTGTGAATGGACTGCCTCCGTTCGGAGGAGTGTGGATTCCCTCCACCCCTTTTCTTGCCTTTAAAACAAAATCAGTTTGATGTTTGTCTGTATCAGCTAGTTCTATAATAAAATGTAAACTGGAAGGAAAAACCTTTCCATAGAAAATCTGTTGACCTTCACTACCAGTGAAAACTAAGACTCCTGAAATAGCACAAGAACTATACAGAGGCTTGAGTGCGCAGACAGGTATGTCAGACCTCTCCACAGTCCCGCATCAATACTTATTTATTTATTTATTTATTTATTTACAGGTAATTGCTAGTTCTGCACACACAGAGAAAACCTTGCATCGGTGACCCAAGCAAAGACAGGAGAGGTTGCTTACCGGTCACTTTGCCTAACCTTGGCAATTGCACTGAAAAGGATTAAGAGCACCCACTCGGTCTGTTAATGCAAGTCATCCATGCAACTCATAGCATCCTTCTTAGAAGCACTTGCTGCCTATATCACTCCTCCTCAGTCCCCAACAGTTCTTCTGATTAATTCCAGAACCAAAAAAATTCTCTTACTTCTGAATATGAATGCCCACAGAGAGAGTTAAAGGAACAGAAATAAGGCAAGCTAAATTTCCATTGTACCTGACAAAGGTGTAGCTTCCCGACACAGACAAGTCCCTATAACACACCCTCTTCTTTTCCTGCCAGCCCTGTGCAAAGATTTTACACTGCATGCCTTTTGGCTATCAACCCTGCCTCTAATAATTCATTCTCCCATAAGGCCTAAGAGCATACTGATGAAATTAGTATTAAGAAAGAAAACTGTGATATCAGAACCTGCAGGGAAAGAAGTCATATAGCTTAATGTGTGTTTGGGTGCCCAAAATGATAGTAATTTGATCATTCTGCTAAGATGTATACATGTGCATGTTTATTTTTGTTAACACAATTCCCTTAGCTGTTTAAAGGTTAGGGTTAGTGTTCCACATTTCCTTAAAGAATAATTTATTTCTAGCCTTGAGGCAAGCTCATGAAGTAGCTGACAGCTTTCTGTATATCTGCAGCACACTTAGATCATAATCCCATTTTTAGGAGGCATCTGTACCAACCTCAGTATGTTCATAATGATGAAATAATTATGTTAGTATTAAAATTCATCCTTTGCCAGTAACAAGCTGCAGAAATCTTGAATGCTCCCTAGGCTAAGGTTCACAATCTGTTTAAATTGGCCTTTCATGGCACAAGTAAACAGCTTTAATTATCTGGGAAAATAATCAAAGTATTCTTAGATCTGGGGGTGAGGTTATATTAATCATATCCTACCTCTAGAGAAGGTCTAATTCTACCAAGCACTTCATGAAAAGACAGGAGTGCTTACTTCATAATAACACTTATTAGTCTTCACAGATTATGAAAATATTATGGGTGTCATAATGTCAATACTGTGAAGCTGGAGCTTCCTAGTAACAAATTACTGACAGTCAGTTTATACCAATCAGCAAAAAGTACTGAATATATATATTTGGTATATATATGTACCACCTGCATTTATCACAAACAAGAGCTGCTGCTGAGTAATGTGCCTACGATATATACATCTATGATGCACATCACATGCCCGGGGCAGGTAGAACCCCAGTGTAACTGGTAAAGTAGCTTTGCACTTACCCCAAGTCATCTGAAAAAGAAAGAGGGCATTGCACCACTGAGATTAACGGTTGGGACTAAAAATCCTGTCTCAATTCTCTCCCTTCCCCCGTAAATCTTCCCCAGAACTCATTTGCACAATATTTAAGCAGAGGAAATGGCAATGGTCAACAGGTACTATACCAAACGTGAGATTTATTGAGGACTGCATTTATGTTTCTGCTTGTCACAGGCTTCCAAATATCTTATGCAGTGCTGTATTTATTACATTATAGGTCCGCTATAGCTTTACAGTTACTTTTATTATGCAAACTCAGAGGAGAAATAAGGTAGAAATAAATATACTGTCACTTTTCCAGATGAATTGCTCAAAATGCTAAACTTGCTACCAGAGATTTATGGCACTTGGAACTAAATTAAATAATAATATAAATTTGGCAACATGGCTTTTTTAACTTTATATATAGTAATATACTGCCTGGACAACATCCCTGTGGAGTTAAAACAATGACCATGTTGTTATATTACCCATAAAAATTTTGAAAGGAAATTAAGTGAAATGTAAGTTCAGCATGATTGAATTAAGCTGATGATTTATTAGAAGATGCCTTTGCGATTGATAACAAATGGCCAGGTGAAATGTCTGTTCCCCATCCCATTTTTTTATTGACTTCTTCCATGGAGAGGTTAGGAGACAGAGATCTTTTCCTTTATATTAGATCTTCAAAGGACTCGTGCTCTTCATTGGAGACAGATTTTCAAAGTATTTCAGAGCTTATCTGAACACCTAAGAGAGAGTTGCTCCTTCACAGGTGCTTAGATCTCCTTGCTGTCAATTGTGGTGGCAGACTACAAGTGGAAATGGGAACAAGCATGGAGTTAGGAGGGTGTTGACCAGCCCTGAGGATGCACACCTTGGCTCTGTCAAGCTCTGTAGCCTGTCTCTTTTTCCCACATTTTCAAATGCATTTGCCACCCAGTAACATAACTACTTTTAGAAAATGCTCCAGTGGTTAATTTCCAGCTGGATTCTTTTACATACCTGACCCAACTGCAGGCACTGAGCACTTACAAAAATCTAGCAGAAATGGTAGATTGTAGTAATTTAGCCTACATCCCTAGTGGAGCCAAACCAACTGATGACTACACCTACAGCACTCAAAGGGAGTGGTCTCCAGTGTGGTCGGGAGCACAGTGGTCTCCATTTCTGGCTGCCCATGCAAATGTCACCACCTGTGGGGTACGTGTCCCCTGTGTGTAACGTGGGCACATTCAGCCCGTGATTCAAATCAGACCAATGGGTCAGGTGCGTTGCTGGTGCGTGAGGCCATTCTTGAGCTACTTGCAGCTTGATGGACAGTCAAATCCATGGAAGAAGGGCACCTTTGAGCATCAACACTTTAGCCACAGGGCAGAGGACTGGGAAGCAAAAAGCCCAAAAAGGGTCTGGGAGACACATTCCCTCCTGGTGTCACCCTTGGGTGCCAGGAACCTGCTGGGATAACAGCCACCTTCTGGAAGGCTGGGGTGTATAGGTAGTCTACTCCAAAGAAGTCTGCGTGGATGGGCCCCTCCCTGCGTTTCCTCGTCCACCCCAGCTTAGGTCCACAGCATCTCATGGACACATGAAAAGATCAGTGTCCTTCATACCACAGGGGCTGTGGTTGGGAAAGGCCTTACTCAGGCTTTCCAGGGCTGGCTTGTCCCCTCCTACACTTCCATCAGCTATGTACCTGCAGCAGCGCTGCAGTGGCAATGGTTTCAGTCCAGAAATAAAAATTAGTGAAATTTTGTAATGACAAAAAGCCATTCCTGCCTTCTTAAGGTTTTTTTCTGATCTTTTACTGGTAAATACCTGTTTGTTGACAAACTCTGACATATGAACCAGAAGATATATTAGTTTTGGACAGAAAAATATCAAGATCTAGCTCAAAACCTCCAAACAGGCAGAGTGGTTTTGTTTAGATAGAATTACTCTCACAACAGGCTTTGCATTATTAACTTAAGATGTGTCATGTGTTTCATAACATCGCTTGTGTTTCATAAAGCATCAATAGTCACAGGAGTGCATGCAAATGTCCGCTTCAGTTCCGACTTTCTAGATGTCACAGCTGCAGACAGACTCTGCAAACTAATATTCAGAAGCTACAAAAACTAAAGGTAAATATATTTAAAAAACGGTGTCTGATTTGATTTAGATTCTCATGATTTCAAAAACAGTCTCACAACTGATTTGAATCTCTTGGCATTTGAATGTGCAGGGTTGGCATGCACTTGGAGCCTGAACAAGGTACCACACAAATCAATAGAAAAGAGGCCTGGGAGTTAGAACTAAGTTTGGTTCAAAGTGATGAGAACACAGATACTGGCAGATTAGTAAAAAGTGCCACATATGTCAGACATGGAAAACAAAGGCGTTGCATAGATTCATTATCATTCAGCTTCTTGCTTGTTCTAACAACTTTCCTTTGCCCAGCACCAATCCAACCTGGACTGTGCTGTTGCTTCTCAGTCTTAAATAGAGACCTGTCTTGAAGCAGAGGGAGTGAGGAAATTGAGCCCATCTATAACACATTTCAATAAAGCATGAAGGTGGTATTGGTTCTGTCACCTGCGGATTAAAGTAGCTGGTTTCGTTATAGTTTGATAGCATTTTGTTCTTGTTCTATTATTTCACCACATTTTATTTAAAAGAAAAAGGATTGAAGATATTTAAAAATACATTTCCATTGTGGAAAAAGGCAATTACATTAGCTTTCTGCCGCTGTACTTCTGTCTCAGTGTTAAAATCTCTCCGTTTTAAAGTAGGTTTTAGGTTTCACTTAAGAAGACTTTATACTTTACTTAAATCACCTGTGGATCCTCCTCCTTTTGTTTCTGTGTTTGTATGTTGCCACAACAGGACATTAGTCTCAGAACCAATGATGAAATGCCCACTTATTTCAGTGGGACAATAATGTCTCACCTGTGTTTAATGTTTGCTGCCTGACATCCCAGAGATGTCTAAATTTTTGTGAATGGACAAAAAGTGAAGCATTTCCTCTTTGAAGACTAAGCTGGTGATTTGGTTTAGTACTTAAAGCCTCTTGAGAAATGCCATGAAAGGCCTCAGTGAAAAGCCTCTTGAAATAAATGGCAAGACTCTCCCTTACATCAACAGACCGGAGCCCAACCCTCACATCCATCAGCAGCATCAGAAAGAGTACTAGACACACATTTACAGAATTAGGTATTTCAGAACTCACTGCAGTGTAACTCCAGTTACCTGAGTCAATTTATTTCCTGTGGGGCATATGAGAAGTTGAACCAAGCTATTGTCATTACCTATTCCTGTAAATTATTGATATCTGAAATGCTGATGCTTCAGGCTGTAGTTACAGTAAGCATTAAAGCTCCCTGCAGTATTATTTTTCTTACTGGCTCTTATCCCATTTTTTGGCCTTGTCCACTTCTAGAACAAGTAGTGATGGGCTGTGATTGACAGATCATTGTTGTTTGTGTATACATGATTATTTGCTTTCATTTCAGGAATGTCAGAGAAAATGCAATGTTAATTATTGATTTCAAGCAGGAGAAGGCAATGCTTTCTTTTAAGAGCAAACCACTTTGCAGCTACAGGAAATCTTACTTTAAAAATTTGAAAGCATGTGTTTACCTATCTCCAGAAAGCCAGACATGCTTTTGCTAGGTTTCAGCAGCATCCCTCCCACTCCTCTCTGCTGTTCTGTTGCCCAGAGAAAAGCAGCAGCCATGGCATTCTCTGCTGTTAGTGTGGAGCAGAGAGCAGTAGGTTTCAGCTGGCTGTCTAGGTCTGGAAGGAAGGAGTTGGATTTTGTTCTGCTAGGAAGAGAATGGCCACTGCAGATCAGGGAGGATCCTTCCTCTCACGAAAAAAAAAAAAACCCAAACCCAAACAAACAAACAAAAAAACCCCAACCAAAAAAAAAAAAACCCCAAAAAACACAAAAACAAACAACAAAAAAACAAACACACAAAAAAAACCCCGAAAAAACAAAGCAGAGCAAAGATTTCAGAGCCTTTCTGAAATGTGCTGTTGACTTCGTATGGCAACACCAGAGCTCTGACAGAGTGCATCAGTACTATTCCATGGGCCAGAAGACTGTGTGTGTCTGAGAAGCCTGAAAGCACAGTATTAAATTATTATTATGTGTAAAGCTTCTGGGATGGATTTCTCAACCCTATTTTCCTGAGGAATTTTATCATCTCCTGTCAAGGAGAACACCATTACAGAAATCCAGGGCTCTGTGTGTGTCTGCAAACCCCTTCAACAGATGTAAATACTGAAACTTTGGGGATGGTAGGGTACTGAGCAACCCAATTCACCCTGTCACATCAAGAGTAATTAAGTGTGCTTGGATCTCAAAAGCTTGGGGTGTAAGTGATTTATCTGGGGTCATACTGAAGCCTGTAGGTGAATTGATCCATGATGTTTTTATGAGGCTAAAGCTGGTGTTATGTTATGGCTGTCCTTTCCCTGGTAACCCGTGCTCAGATGGCAGGGAGCTCTGCGCCCCTCCCAGCAAAGCATTTAAGCACAGCATGGAGTATGACCATAAAGCCCATAAACACAGGGCTTGCCTTAATAATTCCATGGGGATTCGGATTACGTGTGAGCTTTGCTGGAACAGGCATGTGATGGGATCTTCTCTCTGCTCCCCAGTTCTGAATGCAAGGAGGGGTGTTTACCCTCCTAGAAGAAAGCATGAAATCAGCTCCAGAGTGCTGATAATCTCCATGGATGTTTCAAATGTTTTGGGGGTAGTGAGTTGTCCATGTATGTTCCTGAAACCCCAGCAACATCCTTGCAAGTACGGCATTACTGACTGTCCGAGGCTCTCCATATTTTCTTGTTGGAAGTAAGCTGCTGCCAGCACAGTTTGGATCCATCCCTTGGCATCACCCTGCCTCCTGCTCTCCTGCATCTCTGTGCCATCTATCCTGATCCAGAAACCCAGTGAGTTCTATCTGTGGGCTGCAGGGGAAGGGGGAACATTGCTGTGGAAGTAACAGCTCCTGACATTCAACTTGAGAAGTGGGAAATCTGCCACCACGCCTTCTGCTAATACAGAGCAAGCTTTGAGACTTGAATTATACCCTCAGTCCTGAAAGTCAGGCTTGAGCGTCCCACAGGAAGCTGACCTGGACTACCCCATGGTCACAGTACAGGAGGACATCTCGGGACACAACCATATGCTGAAGCTGGCGTAGTGGCTTGTGAGGCAGACTTCTCCCTAAGGAGAGTGGTAGATATCTTGAATGATGTCTAACAGTAGTCAGTTTTTATCTTATTAATCTTGCAGAACACTCATTAAGTCATGTGCTGCTTTATTTGATGTATGGAGCCAGCTTTTAACTGACGCTGATGATGCCAGCTGTCTGGTTATGCCAGTCTCCTTTTTGACCACTATTTAAAAGACTCCATGCTGTTCTTTCCCTCTCCTAACTTACTTGCTCATCCTTGTTCCTATATATGATTATAAAAAGAATTTCCTTCATCTTCTATTAATCTTTTAACTTACAAGAACCAAATATACTTACAAGGATCTGGGTATTTCAGCACTAAAAAGGGGGAAAAAAAAATTATTATTTACTACTTTGCTGATATCAGAATTAAACTGTGCCTTGCCAGGCTTGCTTAGCTGGCACTAGGAAGATTAATACACCCACATTTGGCTTACTCAAGTTACAGACTGTTTACGCTAACAATTTGGAGAAAATGACACCAGTGGTCTCCAAGAAGTAAAGTGCCAACACAACAGATTTTAAAATCTGCAAGAAATAAAAAGATGGGCCTCAGTAAGAAATGAAAGCCTTGCATGCTGGATTAATAAAGAGGAGACTGTTCACGGTATATAAAATACAATGTGTGTGCAGGACCTGCTTGTTAATCCAAAGCTATACCGGAGCTAAAAAGTTTGGCTTTTCCATTGCTAAATATCTAGGAAACCCAGACACACTAGTGTATTAAAATGTTCCTTCAAAATGGCATTTCCTTGCATATATAAAGGTCCTTTTCTAATCAAATCTCCATTTAAATCCACATACTGCAAATGCTTCTGCAGATGCCTAATTCAACCTGTGTACTTAAATACTTGCAGGATTATGGCCTGAAAGTGTATCTATTTTAATCTCTAAGTCCTGACCTTGCATGAGTGAAGAGTGAGATTTTCCAGGGTGCTTAAGAAAGTGAGGTATGCAGTTCTCCTCACTTCTCATATTGGGGCCCTGATCCCTAAAGATCTCTTAAAAATCCCGACCAGGACATCTGAAGGAGGAAAAGAGTGCCCACAACTGCAAACCTGAAAACAAACAGTTTTTAGTGAAAGGCAAATGTGCTGAAGGAACCACCAAGAGAACAATGACTAACAGTTGCAACTGCAAGACGGAGCAGAATTGAGTAAATAGCATCTTTGTACATGCCAAGTAGTCCAATGCAGAACATTTATTTTTATATCCATGTGGGGAGGAGAATGTGTAGTAAATGACTCACCCTCACTACCAACTGCTTACAGACCTCACACCATATTTTCATCTAAATTATGATGACCATTCCCAGTAGTCTATAAAGAATATGTCCTTTGCGTGTGATGATACAACTGAAACAGGAGGACGCAAAGGTTAGTTATAGTGTTAAAGATTTGCAGTAAGTTTCATCAAAGCCAAAATGACTAGTTTATCAATAGTGTCCACATCAATTACTCTCCCATGTTTCAACACTATTTTGATTTATGGCCCAATCTTTAGCTCACTGGAGGCAGTGAAAAGATTTTCACTGAGAACAGCATGGGCACAATCAACTCCTAACCTTCCAGATCAGAGGCTGAGTTGTTTCCCAAAAAAAGTTCCAATGGGGGGCAAAAATAACTTTCCTCTTTTATAACTCCCAAATTCTCCTCTCAAGATGGTAAAAACCATAGGTACATGCAATAACGTGCCATGAGCCTGTTTCCAAGATTTCTAAAAAAGTCACGGAAACCCATGCCTCTTCCAAAAAGCCACTGACACCTTTTGAACTGATCCAACCTGCACTGGTAGCAATTACAGGCTTGAATCTGCTCGGGCTAGGGATGGAAAGTTTCTCACAAGACCCTGTGACTTCCAGCTCTTTCGTGGTCTTTCATTTCTGAAAGCTGCCTTCAGCGCCTCTCATTGCTCCGTCTGCAGAAAGACAGTGCAGCCCAAACTGGGCGTTAACGCCCTGGTGAAGTACTGCCCAGACAGAGGTACCCGGGGAAAGGTAGTCCTTAAAACAAAATGAAAGGAAACAAAACCAGTTGTCTCAATTATAATGGCGCAAGCTGTGATGTTTAAATGATTACTGATAAAGTGAAATGGGATGCTGAGTGTGGCCCCTTAAAATCTGTCTCTTCTCTGAGCAAGTCTAGTAAATATCAGTAAAACATTGATATTATGTCCAAAAGCTGGCAGAGAAGCTCAACAGGGATATGTTAGACAGTTGGAGTGAAGCCTTTAGCCACAGTAAAGCACTATATGAGACAATAGATCCCTTCAGTGTATTAGCTGGTCATGACAAATGATTCATAACAAGAAACTGAAATAAAAACATAGGTCTAAATCTCTCCCTCGTGTGTTGAGTGTGTTATGAATTTTATGGAGAGAGTATTTCCAATAAAATTTAATTCAAGAAAGAGCTGCTTTTACTAATTCTCTTCTTACTGACCCAGATAACTCCGTGCTGTACCAGGTGGTGGATTTTCACGTGCTGACAGTCTGTTCCTGTGACTTTATTCACATGAAACGCTAGCATCTAAACATATGCGGTGGATGGCTGAAAGATCCGAGGGGTGATTCTCCACATTGTCACACCTGAGCAGCAAGCGGAGTGCCTGGATGTTCTCACATCCACTGTGCAGCCCAGAGAGTGCAAAGACAATAAGAAATGAGCTCTCTTTTCGTTTAGCATCATCTAAGGAATAACACTTTACTCTACACAAATTAATAGTCACTGTTATTTATCCTAACCAAGGCTGTGTCTTATGGAAATCAGCTGCTGGCAGTGCCCATATCAGTGGTGGTTTGCCTCTGAGGGAAGAAATGACACTTGGGAACATGTGGGACACCTGGGATTTCAAAGCTGCTGTCGCTCATCAGAGAAAAGGCCTTGCTTCCAGGTGTGCCGTATAGAGGGCTTTGACAGAAGAGAAGCAGTATACTCTGACTGCAATCCTGTCACGCTTGATCCTGCATTAGAGTAGAACATGACTGTAGTTGCTTAAGCATGCCAATAAAACTTCTGAGAGAAGACGCAAGAACTTTCTGCAATGAATTATTAGAACGTTAAAGATTTGTGCATGTGATTTAGTGCTACCCCACGATCTAATCAAGAATAAGATACTGAATGTCTTGAAACAGCAGGAGGCATGCATACCTCTCTGTTTAAACAATACTGAAGTGGAAGAGAAAATATTTGGAGAAAAACCCACGGTGTCTGAATTTCAGCTGCATCTTGCTGAAATACAAAGTTGGAGAACAGAATGAGGACTGAGTTCAGAAAGGATGCAAATCAAAGTGCTTTAACACGCTCTGGGAGAATGACTTAAATATACCCATTTGTTAAGTAATTTGAGATATGGGCTAAAACTGTAAGATTAGGTAAAATGAAATCTTGAAGTGCATTTTTGTTTTGAAAAATGGGAGCCTAAAATGATCCCTCTTCTTCCCTTGATCTGAGTGCAGATCTTTGCATTAAAGTCTCTGTCTGCTAACTTCACTAACAAAAAAACCATTGCTTTATTCTCATATTCTGATATGGCTGGGCTCCATTGCACATCAGCAAGACTTATTAACTTAGTTGCAGCTGTAAATTTTGCTCAGTGTCACTGAGAACATAACTTGAAGACAATGGAGGCTCTGTGGATATAACAGACATCTCAATTTATTCTGCACAATCTTAATTTCCATGGTTAGAACACTCAGAAGCTGGCTGAGTTTTCAACACTGGGATTTAATACCAGTAATATGAGACCCTAAAATATAGAAATTGAGAGAAAATAAACATTAATGTCTTCCAAGCCATGTTTGAGGTTTATTTTACAAGCACCTGTACTCTGAACTCCAGAGGAACAATCATACATACTTATATACCTAAATACAACGTGAGTGAGCAGGGATGTTGGCATACTTGGATGGAAGTTCTGGGGAAGAGGTAACTAAATCAGCCTAATAAGCCCATACAATTTGTATCTTATGTCCCAAATTAAATTTGAATTTTTAGCTGGTTTAGATGTATTTAAACTTTGACCCTTTCATTTGGTTTTTCCCTTCCTTCTTCAGTTTTATTTTTCCACTTCCTTCCTAAATAATCTCGTAGCTGGCAGGTCCCCCACACCTTCATGGTTCTTGATGAACTGCCTTATTTTTTCCATCACCCTTTCAGTTCATTTATAAGACAGTGTGCTCTCTCTAGAATCAAATCCTGACAACCAGTTGCTCTGACAGCTCTACCTACAGTGCACATTTGCCACCTTCTGAGTTTCAATCAGCCATAAGATGTACAGTGAAAAGATGTTTGAGCAGTGAGGATGATAATGGATCAAAACAACATGCAAACACTGTGTCAGCATAATATGAAAAGCAAGAGTGATATTATGCCACACTGTCATTTTTATAAGTGAGAACTCATTGCCCTCAAAGAGTTCCTTACTTGATTATGGGTGCCACATTTTTTGAAAGACAGACAAATTGAAGAAACTTCAGAGATAGCAAAGCATTAGGAAATGGTCTGGAAAATAAGAATGTACAAGGAAAAAATCAGAGCTGGGTATGTCCGGTCAAGAAATAAGATGATCAAGGGGAGATATAATTTTTACATTAAGCATGTTACAGTCATGGATGATTAATCTACAGAGGAAGATAAGAAGTCAAAGGCTTCAAGCGGAGAGTGAAAAATGTAACTGATATCAGGGAATGTTTTCCAGTACAAAGCAAAATTGACAATGAACAAACCATCAGGAAAGACTGCATGATTGCTATCACTGCAGAAGCTCAAGGTCAGATGAGAGACCCCCATCTATTTAACATCAGGTAAGGAGGACTAAATCATACCTGCCCTTTAGGAGGACGACCCAAAACCCAATCTTCCTCCGACAGGTTCTCATCAATAATCCTCACAGGTAACCTGTCTTGTGCTTTTGTTTTAATGTAAGCCACAAGCTCTACTTAGTATAGAATTAAGTGTTTGGATTTGTGAGGCTTAAAGAAATTAGAATATCCTTCCTATGGGTATGCAGAGACCGGTGAAACTCAGATAAATAGGAAACTCCATAAACACTCAAAAAGAACACTCAGCAGTTGATGGATGTGCCCAATAGCAATTCCTGAAGTTGCTTAATGGGGTTTAACTACAGACAGCCTACTTGATAGATCACACCTGGCCATCCTCTGAGCTTTAATAAAATGCAGATGCCTGAGAGAACATTATAAATGCTGGTGGTGTTCTCCTTTACCTTCCTAGCTCTGTGGGCCTGGCATTAGGTTTTGATGGTTGTATTACTTGGATGAAAGTGTAGCTTGGGTTTTCCTTAGTACAGCAGCTACCCATCTGGATAATGCTTGCTTTACTGCTGGGATTCTGTCCTCATTCAGAAGGTAATAATTCTTCTCCCAGTTATTTTTGTCCCTTGTTCATTATGACCTGACTTCAGCGGACCTGCAGGAAAAAGGTAATGCTGTCTTTATATGTGACTTCAAGTTTTCTGATTCTGCTTAAGCTAAGTGACCCATGCTGTATATTACTGTCACACTTTTGAGGTTCAGATGCAACTTCTGAAAGAGAAATAGCGGGAAATGTGCTCTCATAGAAGCAAAATATGCAGGTAAAAATGTGATGCTGGATGCTGATGTTTAAATATGTGTAACAACCTCAAAGTTGGGAACCGTTTATGAAACATACCAACAGAGGGACTGCTTAATAGCTTTTACATTAGTTATTCATAGGATTCCTGATATCCCTTATAATGTTACCTCTGTTCATTGAAAGTTTGTTTACCAAAAAGCTAATCCAAACCAGGTGGGATGTGCTGTCATTTAAACTGACTATGAACTGTTAGCTAGTTAGTACAAAGTCTTCCTAGCCCTGAAGTTTATTTCTGCATATGTCTTTCTGAAAACACAGGAGTCTGGCCTGTGTTGAGTTAAAGCAAAAGGCTATACATATATCAAATGGTATATGACACTGTCCTGTCATCCTTTCATGCCATTATGGAAAACAAGCTCTGTGTCTAGGTTTTTGTTTAACTTAGGTTTGAAATTTTGAGTCCAACAACACATGGTGTTTCAGGGCTATATAGTTACAACCAGCCACAGCAGGACAGAACCTAAATTCTGCAAGGGCAGAAAAGAATCCCCAAATGTTAATGCCCTAAGATGTTATAGGCTCCCTTTCAACTGAACCCTGCTGATGTTTTGACTGAAGGTAGGAGGAGTAGGGGTAAGACAGGTGATGCTGAGAGTTGTGGTGACGAGGAATGACAGTGGATTTGCCTAATCAGATGGCTGTGCATTTCAGCTATGAGCAGAGAGATTTTAAAACAAGCCTCTAGAGGTTACACAGGGAATTGACCACTTCATAAGTTGAATTAAGGGGTAAATATTTCATGCCAAAGAAGTGTTTTTGGATTGTAAGTGAATGGTTTGAATCTCACCTGTGTTGTACATCAGGTACTCTGCCCACCCTCGCAGCGTTATACCGTCCTGTACCTACTCTGACACTACTGTGTCAGAGTTTAGCGTTGCAGGCAGGGTCAATGTGTTTAGGACATAGTGCTGGTCACTGGCAAGACATATGCTGTATACCTGCAAATGTACATTCATAAGTAAAGTGAAAAGTTAGTGTGATGGCAACTGTGTGCAAACACAAGACTCCCACAAACTGATCTATTTCTTCTCCAGAGAGAAAAAGGCAATTTCTCTTCAAAACTCTCAGAAATTATCTGTTAGGTTTATGGGCTCTCTGAGATATTTTCCAATGTACTTTTATGAACTCCAAGGTCAAATCATGCAGGCTGAATTAGGTAACAGTGTCTAGAGAGAGGATGACTCAGTTTATTTGGGCGGCACAATATGAGCTGCTCACAGTCCCAAGAGCTACTCTCAGCATGTCAGGGATTTGCAGGCAATATTTATGCTTGTCTGTTTTCTCTTGTAGATTTTCATACTGGAAAAAACTCTAAATCTTCACCTGGTTTATTTGGGGAGAGGGTGTGGGATTTAAGCAGTTGTCAGTAATGCTGGAGAGAGGTTTCTGTGTTCTGGAGATGAAGTATTTCTTAATTATTGCTGGTTACTTAATGATCACTTCTGAGGCAAAACTCAATGCTTCGACGGTCTCATGGCATCTGTCTTTTGAGGAGTGCGTGATGGAGACCATGGGGCAGGTATCGGGGGTGGTGCCAGGCTGCAGGAGTGGGTTTGTACCTTATAACAAGGCTCCCTTCAGTTCAGCTTCTCCCAGCAGGTGATGCAGCCCCAACTCGTGCACCAGACTTACCAGTCTGCTGTAACCTGCTGTGCTGGGGGAGGCTGGCCTAGCTTCCAGGGAGCCTGAAACGAGAGCCAAGTGGGGAAATAACGCAGGTCTACATTAGCGTGCAAGAAGGGTCGTGTGCTGCCTTTGGGAGCAGGGACATGGAGGGAAGCCACCTTAGATAGTAAGCACGTCAGCTGCCTTTGCTGTGAGTAGTGATGCTTAAAGAGGGAGGTAATCAGCATTAATAGTGGCTAAAGCATTTTATCTCCTCTCTTGGGAGACAGACATAAGCCTGTATTTTTCTGTTGTGGTTTACAGTTGCTAAATGCAGAGCAGACTTCATCTGCCTTCTCACTGGAGCCAGCCTGGAACTTCCTTTTAACTGAACCTAACACGATTAGAAGCTCGCTGATGGCTTTGTTAGGAGACAAGCATCCCAATAAATAATCTGGAGAGTTGCTCTATGATAGATTGAGTCACTGTTTTCTGAAATAGGCCAAAGATCATCTAATTTATATGCCTGATCTTCCATCTGGCTGTCTTTGAAACCCTTTAAAACTTAGGCTGCAAGAGAAATATGCCTGATCTTGTCTCGGTTCTGAGCAAACAGTTTTGATTCCTGGAATTGGCGGCACCATTAAAAAAGTATGTGATTTTTTTTTATAATGGGATCAGAACAGGTGGAAGGGGGTGGAAAGGGAGGCATAAGCTTGTTGTCACATGTTTTGTTTTTTTAAAAAAAAATCAAGAAATGCACACATGTTGATGTGTATTCACAAATTATCCAGCCACAGGAGGAGGTGAAAAGAGAAAGCCTATTAATTCAATAGTTTTTTTGTAAAAGCTTGTCAATGAGTCTTCAAGTGCCCTTTTCTACTCTTGACAGTCATTTTTCTTGTGCCTGCAGTCTGTCTTCCTTTTGTAAGGGGAGTTGGAGTCTCAGCCTGGCTTAAAATTTTTGCATGCCTTATTCATGCATCAGTTAAACATCCCCTACTTCATATATGTATTGTGGCCCTGTGATTGCCTTTACCTAAAAGGGTTTGTGTGTAGAACTGGAGGTCTGTCAAAGAAACCCTTCATAAAAATTTCCCTGGACCCTTTCCTCGGAAACTTCTTTGGCCTGTCCCACGTTTCCTCCAGTAACTTCTATGACCTTGACAGGTGTCATAACATAAGGGGCTTTTTTGTTTGTTGTTTTTTTTAAAAAAAAAAAAACAACCCAAAAACAGCAAACAAAAAACCCCCAAACCCACAAGTATCATGAGCTTTGGAAGCTTTGTCTCTGGAAAGATATAAGTAGTCTGTCATGGTGGTAACATTCAAGTCTCTTACCACAGCCATCAGTGCACATCTTTCACATACAGCTCCAACAAATGTTTTCTAACTTCAGATATAATCAGCTTCTTGCAGAGTAGAACCCTACCAAATAAAGAAGTTGGTCCTTTTTTCCATATTAGTTAACTCTAGCATGCTTTGGTTTCCTGTGGTAACCAGAAGAATTTACTTGGTCCTTCTCTTTCCCTCTTGTTAGTTTGTTTATTTAGGAATATTAATTTACAATTTCTCTTCATACAGTTAGCAAAATAAATGTTTTGTTTGTAAAATTGTGACGATCAAACTGAAAGAACCACCATCATGAAGCCAATAGGCCGTGCTGCATTAATAACTGGTGTCCTACATTAATGAGAGTTAATGCAGTTATATCTTATTGCCTCCTGGAACTGCCATGGAAAGCTCTAATCCTTTTCAGATAAGCAGTTTCCACATTTTCAGGACATTGAGAGTGGCTTATGAGCTACAGACAAAACTACACCCATTCTGAACTCCTCAGAAGGTAATATGAGAACTGAGTTTTTAGTTCAAGATGATAATCTAGAAAAAAACCCTGATAGGCTCTGAGCTTTGAATGATGATGGCTGTTCTGTTAGTTTGACTCTTGTGCAGTATGGTCAAGTTCTCCCTACAGAAAACATGGGGGAATGGAACTTTATCATTTTGTTCATTTTAGCTCCTGAATAAATGAACATAAAAATGTAACACAACAGCTAAGAAAGCCAGCTGCAGAACAGATATTATAAAATGTACACAAAACATAATAGAAGGGAAATCTAATGCCTGACCATACCTTTCAAGAATTAAAGGAGACCTTGAACTAGTGGAGCTAGCTCTGATTTTGTCCATTTTCTTACTATGGAACTTAGGCAAAATGGATTTACTGGAACATGTGTCTGATGTATTTGCCATTAAAACCCTAATAACTCATCTCTCAGGGAAAAAAAAAGGGGGGGGGGAGGGGAGTGGATTTTTTTCTTTGCTAAATCACAGTTTTGGGGATTTACTGTCTGCTCTGTGGATCTTGACTTCTGCACTTTTCTCTCCTTGGCTTATTGAAGAAATGGATATTCCATGACAGTTAATTTCTTATCCCGGCAACACAAACTTTTCCATGTTACTTACACAAGTATATCTTCTAACTGCTTTAACTGGGGTAATGTTTGCCTCCAGGTTTATAAACCAAATCAGCACCTCTTTCACTTGCAAAATGCATTGTAGGTACAAAATTGGATTTGTTTTACTCATGTGGTTAAAAATGTCATTCTAAAAACTTGAATAGATAAATTGTATTGGCAAATACAGAAGGCATAAACTAAATTAAATGTATCACCCACTCTACCTGTGAATAAATAGTCTTCTGGAAACTAGCTATTTTAAAATCTAGGTTAGGGTTCTGTTAGATTTTGTCCACTATGATTGTCCAGGTAACTCTTCTGAATAGATGATGTGTTATGCAATTATAAGGCAGCCTATGGGGATTTGCATCATGGGACTCAAAACATGTATGATCTGGCGAAAGGAAAGGAAATGAGAAAAATAGGAAGGAATTGCTTTTTAAATACTGAAGTTTGATGTATGTACCATTAGCACTTTCTAAAACCACGAAGCAGAATAAAACCAGGTTTTAACAACAAACTGATTTATTATGCCAACAATACATCTGACCTAGTTGTAGAACTTTTCCTGTTCTTAATGGTTCTGCAGTGCCAGAACACCAGCAGAAGTCAGTAAAATGATTAAAGCATTCTCTCTAGATTTCAGGGGATGACTGAGGTTTATTGCAGCTGTGATGGACAGGAATGATTTGTACCAGCTGTGATAAGCTTGATGTGAAACTGGCAGGCCATGCTTTCATTGGCTGAAATAAACCATAAGAAAGATCTTTGACAATACTAGCGTGGTCCTGAATGAATGAAAAGGATGTTTTATCCCATCTTTGTAACAAAGGAGAATAATTTCCATGAAAACCAGCAAAGAAATGTGGTATCTTAATCTAAAAAGATTCAGCTCTAAAATATTTTTAAGATTCTTTTTCCTCATGCCGTGCAGGCATTTTATACAGTGAACAAATCTTCTCTTCCCTGTTACTGGCAGAGCTGCTGCAATGTGTAACACCATTTTTTAATTCCTCTTGGTAAGCTCAGAACTCTCCTTATGAAGGATCCATAATGCAGTGCAAACAAATGTGTACACCACGATCTTTTGAGAAAATGAAACTGAGAATGAACTAAAACAGATTATTGGTGTTTGCATTGCTTTGTATGTTTAGTGCAACCTTAAGCAGTTAATACTAGAAGACTCCTCCTGAATTTCAATGAGATGTTTGCATCTGTGTTACATTGTTTTAAAAATTGATTTGGTCAGTTGCATAAGCAGTCAAGACAGGGACTAGCAAAATAAATATCCAGTGATATATTCCATAGATTTTTTTTTCCCCCTGAAGTGAGTTAATTGAAAACAGTATATAGGTATTGACTGGGACACCTGGCCACTGTGTTTTAACAGAACCCATAAAACCAATAATGATTAAGTTTGATAGGTCAATATGAAATTTACTAAAGCTCTGTTAAACTTTAAGCAGTTAAAATCAATAGTTAACCTACTGCAAACAGATATGGAGAAGCCCTCGATTCCCAACAGAGTTAAATATCTCCTTTTGAAGAAGCAGTGGGCAGAAAGCTCTTGCGTGTCGGCATATTTGTCGGTATCATGCTGTTTCTGGAGATCTTATTAGGAAGAAATGCATTTCAGAACTACTATGCTAATCTGATTTTACAACAAAAGCATATTCAAAGCTATGGGCATCACCAGCATTTTCAGGTTCAAGTGCAGGCGTTTCACCCTGCTCACTGTTCTGTGTCACCAGGCTTACGGCTCCTTTTGGCTCCCCATGCTGTCACTTCTGGATCTTTAAGCTGAACACAAATTCCAAGCTGACACACTAACAGAATTTGAGAAGGCTTGAACCTGGACTTGAATATAGTAGCTTAAGCACATTTCTATCATTTGTGCTGTTTCTTTTTTTCTTCCAGACTTTTTTTACACTTAAAGCCCTAAATACTTGGAAATGCTTGCAGTATAAATAAAGCACTGTTAGAGCTGCACTCTTTCATATGTTGCCTTCTGCTGTACCTGTACTGCTGTGAAAGGTGCTGCGCCCATACCTAGTTTTGAACTAGAGTGGATGCTTGTAACACTGCATGTCGCAACCCAGGTTTCACTGTGGTCTGCAGAGAGCACTCTGAACTCTGTACTTCCACTATTACACCAGTATCGGTGCCTGACCTCCTTAGTTTAAAGTTGGTTTGGCTTGGCATACAAGGCTTGAAGGAGTTTCCTCCATGGGTTGGAGACTGAATATGGCCATACAGACAATTTAAGTTTTCACTGATTACACCCATAAATCATAACTTGTAAACTTTCCATAATCACAAATGCTGTCTTGATTGCTCAGATATGCTTTTTTACAGCATTTTTAAAATCATGTATGTTTCTTAAGTTCTTTCAGTTAAGAAATTGCCAGGCAACCATTTCTTTAATGCTAAAAGGTAGTCTTGGCTTAAAGCAATGAGTAATATTGGAGTCCCTAGTCCTAGAATCTACTCAGTGTTGGTGGACCTTGCAGTCTTTATGGAGACCTGTATGTTTCCCTGTGGGTGCAGGTTTGGGTGCAGGATAAGGGGATTAAATTAATAGTGAGGCTTGAGCTGGATCTATAAAAGACTGAAGGAGAATGGGGAGGTAACATATGCCTGAAATGGGCATGGTAAGGATACTGTTCGTAACTGAGGAATATCTAACTCCAATTAGATGAAGTAACTCATTCAGAGAATTGGCAGCTTAAAGCCAGAAGGGCAATTTGGATCAGCACAGCCAAACCATGAATCTCCAGTGCTCCTGGTTGGTCTAATCAACCTTCTGCCATGCTGAATAGCTTTGTAATTCATGGAAATATGGGGCTGTAGGAATAGAGGGGATTTATTACAGGGACTTCAGCTGGGGACAGCAATGTTTTTAGTTTTTTTAAGGTTAGGTGAGTGAAGCTAAGGATACATGTTGTCCTATGCCCTGCTGGAAAAGATGGTTTTTGCACAATCTGGTTAGTCGTCTTTCTAGGGCTTCACTCCCAGTACGTCCCTGGAGATGTACACTTCAGTAACACAAATGCTGTTCTGTTATGCTGTTGTATCACTGAAAGACAGCACAAACTTACTAACAATGAAGAAAGGGTGGGTTCTAACAAAGTGATAAGATTCTGCTTTTTCTCGTGTTGGGTGTCTTACAATAACTGGAAGAGAAATTCTTATTCCCAGATGCATATTAAATCTTTATAATAAAACCATTTTTTGTGGTTAGTTACAATTTAGATCTAAAACAAAGCCCTGACACTAATCACTTTACAAATCCTTTTTCTGGGGCTTGAGTCAACTCCCTTTGAAGTCAGTGGAAGCCTTTGAATTTACTGAGAGTTACTTGAGGCCCTTACATTATAAGCAGGACTTGGCTGATTTTTCTTTTTTTTAAAAAAGCCCACTTATATTAACTGCACTTACACATAGCACTAAAACTTTCAAATAACAGTCTTCTAATAAAAATCTTAATTTCTAAAACATGTGACCTTAATTATTATTCATCTGCACTTGCATGCTGTGCTGCTGCTTGCAAGGCTTTCTGCCTCATATATCATCTTGTAATTAGTAAAGTGGGAAAACACATTCATCTCTTCAAAGAAAAAAACCCCACACTTTAATCTTAAGTACATCATAATTGGCAAGAGGAAAAAAGGGTGGGGGAGGTATCTGAAGAGTACCTCAAGAATTTTGCATGGGCAACCTTTCTGGTAGGGAATCATTGCTGTGTAGCTCTTTGCTGTATTATTATTTGTTGGGGAAAAAATAAGGGAGAGGGACAAGGAAAGGAGCACAAGGACCAGCATGAGGATGGATCATCAAAATGGGGAAAACCACCCTGTATGGGGAAAACCTGCTCTTCCCCACTTTTAGGAACAAAAACCTAAAGGCTGTCAAGAATACTAATGCCATTGATATTACTCATAGCGCTGTCTCCCTAAAACAGCCAGCAGGCTGTAATAACATGGCTTATGGAATCACGCAGAACAGAAAAAAACCTCATTCTTTTAATTTAAAATGTTGATGATGAGGCTGCATTGGGGTCTATGGGACATTCTGAGGGTAAGCAGAAGTCCATTAGTCTAATGTTTGGGAATCATAGAATCGTTTAGGTTGGAAAAGACCTTTAAGATCATCCAGTCCAACCATTAACCTACACTACCAAGTCCACACTAAGCCAGTCAAGGGTAGACTAGACTAAACCATGTCCCAGAGTGCCACATCTACCCGTTTTTTGAACACCTCCAGGGATGGTGACTCCACCACCTCTCTGGGCAGCCTGTTCCAATGCTTGACCACCCTTTCTGTAAAGAAATTTTTCCTAATTTCCAACCTAAACCTCACCTGATGCAGCTTGAGCCCATTTCCTCTCATCCTATTGCTAACTACTTGGGAAGAGACCAACACCCACCTCACTCCAACCTCCTTTCAGGTAGTTGTAGAGAGTGACAAGGTCTCCCCTCAGCCTCCTCTTCTCCAGACTAAACAACCCCAGTTCCCTCCGCCGCTCCTCAGAAGGCCTGTGCTCCAGACCCTTCACCAGCCTTGTTGCCCTTCTCTGGACACGCTCCAGCACCTCAATGTCTTTCCTGTATTGAGGGGCCCAAAACTGGACACAGTATTCCAGGTGTGGCCTCACCAGCGCCGAGTACAGGGGGACAATCACCCCCCTGCTCCTGCTGGCCACACTATTCCTGATATAAGCCAGGATGCTGTTGGCCTTCTCGGCCACCTGGGCACACTGCTGGCTCATGTTCAGCCAGCTGTCTACCAACACCCCCAGGTCCTTTTCAGCCAGGCAGCTTTCCAGCCACTCTTCCCCAAGCCTGTAGCGTTGCATGGGGTTGTTGTGACCAAAGTGCAGGACCCGGCACTTGGCCTTGTTAAACCTCATCCAGTTGGCCTCGGCCCATCGGTCCAGCCTGTCCAGGTCCCTCTGCAGGGCCATCCTACCCTCCAGCAGATTGACACTCCCACCCAGTTTGGTGTTGTCTGCAAACATACTGAGGGTGCACTTAATCCCCTCATCCAGATCATCGATAAGGATATTAAACAAGGCTGGCCCCAAAACTGAGCCCTGGGAAACACTGCTCGTGACCGGCTGCCAACTGGACTTAACTCCATTTACAACTACTCTCTGGGCTTGGCCACCCAACCAGTTTTTTACCCAGCGAAGACTACGCCCATCCAAGCCATGAGCTGCCAGCTTCCCAAGGAGAATATTGTGGGAGACGGTGTCAAAAGCTTTGCTAAAGTCCAGGTAAATGACATCCACAGCCTTTCCATCATCTACCAGGTGGGTCACCAGGTCATAAAAGGAGATCACTGGCTGAAGAGTTGCTTCTTGGCAAAAACTTTCAGTAAGACAAAAATGAAATGCATATTTTTACTGCAATGAAACAGGAGGATGATCAAATCTGTCCCTGTAATAGGCTTGAAAATGGTCAGGAACTCAAATGTATAAATTGCTTTGGGCTGCAATTTGATGTTGTTAATTTCTCTGATCTAAACACAGTACTGTAAAATGATCAATTATCTGTCTAAGGAATACTCAATAGAGCTGAATATTTAACAATAAGAGCATCAGGGGATGTATATTTTTAAATAGTGTAAAATGAATGCAAGCTTAAATATTACCAAAATGGGATCAAAGAGTGATATGGTATGCTTCCCTGGTGTCAGTTTACTGAGGATCCCAGAATACTTTAAGCAAACACCATCTGAGGCTCCAACCCACAAATTCTTTAAGCTTTATAATGTGTTTCTTAGAAAAATTAACAGTATTAGTTTGGATTTAGATCTAACTTTGAAACCACAAGAAACTCCTAGGAGCCTAGGTTACCTACCAAGGACCAACATTTTTGTTTCAAGTGTCTTGCCCAAACTTAAACATAAAGTTCTCACAGCTAGAAACAAGATCTAAGCTTTGTTAGTCTTCCCCTTCCATCATGTTAAATCCTGGAGCCCAAATGTTATGGGATAGTGCAAATTTTGCACCTGGCCATGGTTCATGAGGTTTATTCTGGGCTTTTGCAAAGAAGCAAACTGCAGCAGAGACAGTTGATTGTCTCCTTAGAATAGTAGAACTGCCTTTTTCACACTGTAGTGAATTGAAAATGTCCCCACTTTAGACTTCAATTTGTCTACATTTTAGCTCTCCAAGTCTGCAATTATAGCAAACTTCCACACCTTATGGATCTGGCCTTGTGTTCGCAAGCTCTTAATTTTCCATCATCTTTCCAAAAAAAAAAAAAAAATCTACATTTGCATTCAGGTTCTCCCTGGAAATATGCCACCTTCCACTTAAACAGTCTATAGAACAGAAAGAATTGGGCAGAAATTCACCCAGAGGGAAAGCCTGAGCAGATAAGTCCCAAGGAATTGGCTTGCTCATCCCCTCTGCATGTTTAGTGTTTCTATATTTTAATCAGGACACTGCGGTTTTAGGGTTGACTTCTCCACATTGGGATTAGGATGCTTTCTTGTGAATTCTTTGTTTAGACATCCGTGACTTTGGGCAAGCTACTCAACTGTTATTCAGCCTGTGAAATCTGTATAACCTTTCTGCTGCTTAGCTATAGTTTATGAAGTGTCAGAAATACTTGGACAATACTCCAGTATGGAAGTGGTGGGTGACATAAATATTTTGCAGTACTGCATGGCACACTTCTGTGAGGGAGCTAGCATATGGTAGGCATTAGCTGTGCACTGAGACTGATGGGATGCCCTGCTGCCTGACCTCTGAATATCAGGGCATCATATTTTGTCTAGTTTCCTTTTGCTGTACTGAGCTGAATAACTTGTGTTTGTTGAAAGATATGTTGCTCTGTTGAGCAGCAGGCTGCAGTTTGCTCTACCTGTGCTTTGAAACTGTAGCAGGTGAGTCTGCCCAGCAGCAGCAGGATGCTGAGGTGTGCTTCTAGGGCAGCAGCATGCAGTGTGGAGGTGGCCTGCATGCTCTCAGGAGGGTGGCAGGCACTGTGGGGTGCCTCCAGGCATCCATCTGAGCAACGATGATCTGCTTAACAGTGATAACAGGTGAGGGTGAAGTCACCTCTCCTTGAAATTTGTTCCAATAGTTGATCAATTTTCAAGGAACATCTTAGTTCAAATACAAATTTGTTGAGTATCAGCTTCCAGATATTGGCCCTTTCTTATCTGATTAAGAACCATGTCCTTAACTCTTTTCTTTCCCTGCAAAGGAGATAAGATTGTGTTATGAAGCCAAGTCTTATGTTTCTTTCTGATTCTATAAACTGATGGAGTTCTTTCACTGAAGGGCTTTTTCTCTGGTCCTTCAGTATTTTTTTTTTGTCCCCCTCTGTCCTAAATTTTTCATTATGCTTTTTAGCAAGTGGACAATAGAATTGGAGAGAAGTTTAAAACAGGAAATGATAGCTTTGTGGTTATAATTCAATATATACTACATGCTATGTTCAGGAATGCAGTTGTTAGGAAAGAAACATAAGAAGGTATAAGTTAAAATATGCAGCACTCTGTTTTTCCTGCCTCACCACTCTGTTGTCTTTGTGATAGGTAACTTGCTTTGACCACATATCCATTGACTGAATGCTAAATTACACTACTATGCACATAGCCTTTAGTTCTTGGCTCAGCGAATCTTGGTTACCAGGCTTACCATTTTAACAAGATGACTCTCGTTGCATATGAATATCTTCATTCAGTAAAATAAAATGAATCAGTAAGTTTTAGCTCATTAGGCAAAATGTTACATAAATGAAGAGAAAAAACCTATTTGCTGCTATAAATATGTTTCAGAGAGTAAATGTTAAATTGGATCTAACATTTAATAACAGTAACATCAAGGGTTTTTTTAGACTGTGCAGTATAGAGAGACAAAATGAGGAACTTGGATTTCAGACCATTGTGGGGTATAGAAATGTGCAGCAATGTCAACAAAGTACAAAGGATAAAGATATGCATACTGCACACCTGTGTTTCAAAAACTCGAGGTACTTTGCAGCAGTTCAGGGGAAATAACTTCTCCTGGACATTTGAAAAATGTTGAAACAATCTGCAGGGAATAATATGCTAGATAAACCCCAAGCTCAATTCTTCACTCAACTGGCATGAATCTGTCTTTTCAGAATGTTTCATGGGTTTACAACCACTTTATAAATCTACCAATATTGTCCGGGCTAAAATAGTGATGGCTGCAGCTTCCTCAGACCTGGGGCTTCTCTAAATGGGTTTCAGAGGATGTTGGAATTCAATGGTCTTGGCAGACAAACCTGGAAACCCTTGTAAATGACATTTGAGATCAGATGAGGCAATGGTGTGGATAGCCTTGACCTAACTGATTGCAGGAAATATTCTCAGACAATGCTCTAGGATAGACCTAAATCTTTGACAGCTTTTCCTGGAGTACTGGCTCACTGAATGGAATCTCTTCCTAGCAGTGAATATGAATGTTGCTTTTGTATGAGGGAAAAATTCAGGTTCTGTCAAACATCAACTCCCTGCACAATGCTGTGAGCTCAAGGAGTCTGGGAACTGGGGCTGTTATGAGTACAGCCCTTCAGCTTCACCACTTTGTAACAGGTATTTTGGACACAGGATTTCTAGATTACAAAACAGCTATCAAGTAAGTTATCTGAAAGCAACAAAACAATTCAACACCCATACTATTGATTTTATTGGAGTTAATTTATCCCACATTTAAAAAAAAAAAAGCAAATTTTTGATAGGGAAATAAACCAAATATTAACACAAATCATGATAGCATGCTAATTGTCCCCTGGGGACATAGACACTACAGATTTGTCACCATGCAAATCTTCCTAGAATTGGTGAGAAATGACAAAAGTGCTATTTCTGTGGGAAAGCGGCACATATATTGCTTGCTGATTACATTTTTTTTTTTAGGGGGGAAGAAAGTTTTTTGGAAGATGGTCCAACAGAAATGTAACTGAATACTTCTCAATAAAGCTCATTGATCATCAGTCTTGACTGAGCTGTCCCATCCTCTCTTCTGTAAATGGAGTTTTCATCTTGCTCTTACACCTCTACTAATTGTTTTACCTTCTAAAATATAAAATTATTCTTCCCCATCATTCCTGTGCCTTAACAAAGCTTTAGAGTCAGATGGGCTGGTAGCTACCACTAGTTCCAACTCCAAGGCCTCTGGAGTCAGCCTAAACCCTGAAGTGCTTATATTTCTCCACCTTTGCTGCTGGACACAATGAATCAGCCCTGCTGGCACCAAACAGCTCAGCAGTTAAATTTATTTTGAGATCCCCAAACCAGGCAGTGTTGTGCTGGTGTCACCTGTGAGGTCTGAGTTGGAGCACAGCTGCTGGTGTGAGCCTTGCACAAAGCCCATCAAGGAGGAAAAGGGTGGTGGAGTGTTCATCCACAAGGCAGGAGAGCAAGCTCCTGTGCTGCCCTTCTCTTTAATCTCCATTTGGGGTCTGAATCTAAGACAACCATCTATTTGAACCCTGATCATCCGGCTAGAGTGCCCCAAAAAGACCAGGAACTTGGTGTCTGCTATTGAAGCTCTTCCATTTTCAGCAAAATACTCACTGGGTGTTCTGGTTTAACCCCAGTCAGCAACTAAGCGCCACGCAGCTGCTCACTCACCCTCCCTGCCCTGGCAGGATGGGGGAGAGAATTGGGGGGGGAGGGGGAAGTAAAACCCTTGGGTTGACATAAAGGCAGTTTAATAGGACAGCAGAGGAAGAGAAAATAATAATAATGATAAGATATACAAAACAAGTGATGCACAATGCAGGTGCTCCCCACCTGCTGACCGATACCCAGCCAGTCCCTGAGCAGCGATTGCTGCCCCCTGGCCAGCTCCACCCATTTATATACTGAGCATGATGTCATATGGTATGGCATAGCCCTTTGGCCAGTTTGGGTCAGCTGTCCTGCTGTGCCGCACCCCCCCTTGTGCACCTGGCAGAGCATGGGAAGGTGGAAAGTCCTTGACTAGCATAAGCAGTACTCAGCAACAACTAAAAACATCAGTGTGTTATCAACATTCTTCTCCTACTAAATCCAAAACACAGCACTATGCCAGCTACTAGGAAGAAAATTAACTCTAGCCCAGCTGAAACCAGGACACCAGGTCAGATGCTGAGAGCCTGGATCTACCCTGCTGGCCAAAACAGAATTGGTCTGTTTTTTTCCTGCTCAAGCTCATTAACATGTTATATGAACAGGGAAGTCTTCCACAGTGGGGACTGAGAGTGCAAACTTGGTGCTATGCCTGTTTCCTTGTGGTTAAACCACTCCCCTCTGAATTTCAGTGCTTAGGGTGAAGACCCTGCTCCAAAATGAAGTTTGCCACAGCCCAGCCATGTGTTCTCACAGCTGGCTCTTGGTGTGGGTGTGTAAAAACAGGCTGCGGTCAGTTCTGCCCCAAAATTGTGCAGAGAAAGCCCAGAAAAGATTATTCAGGGTCACAACCTTATCTCATTTACTGTGGAAATCCTACAGATACTTGACTATATAGTAGGAGTTATGGCTTGGACTAGAAACACCAAGGTATAGCTGTAACTTTAGATGAGTTTCCCATAGGACTGTGTAAGAAAATGGTCCCAAAAGCAGCAGCATCTAGTAAATCTGTTCCTTTCAATCAAAAAAAAAAATGCTGCATTACACAGAGGGCAAGCTGAGATGCTATTTTTCAGATGACTGACAGATTACAGTTTTTTGGAACCTAGAGTTTTAGCAACCTGTCTTTTGTTAGTCAATAATAGTGATGCCCCCCCCCCAGCTGGTGCTGGAGTTTAAATTTATTCTAGTGAGAGATATAAATCAGTTATGAGAGTTTTTTTGGTCTCTCAATGAGTTGCTGTCGCTGAACAGGATGATAAATTATTATTTCTGTTAACAACAGAAGCTAACTAAAGCGCTGATCAGATTCCACATTCTGGGATCAATATGGCATTTCTCACTAGCCTCTCTCTTACACCTCTGTGCTTAGCCAGCTTCCTGCTATCCCAGACATCAACCGAACATGCAATAACCAGTACCCAGTGCATTAGTGAAATATGGTTTCTGGCATGTTGCTTCCTTGCTCAGTGAATGCTTCTGAAATGAACACCCCTCTCCCTAATACAAACCTTTATAGAACAGGACATCACACTTCTGCAGGCTTAATATAGCTGAAGACATATGCTCCCCTTAGTGATTTTTGGAATAAACAGGAGAGAAATACTCCCACTGCAGCTGAAGGATTGCCAGTAGGTGTGTTCTTGCTCGCTCAGGGACCTTGCTCGGGTCCTGCTTCCCATCTCTCTGTCTACTTTAGCTTGTCTAGCCTGTTTTGTTCATCTCTCTTGCTCACTTTTCTCTGGACTTCCTTGCCATTGCCAAGTCATGAGTTTTAAAGTCCCCAGATCTCTCCCTGTCAGTGAACAGATTCCTCCATCCCTCCCTCGAGGCCTTCTGCATTGCGCCTGCCCACGCTGACACTGTGGCTCTCAGCCAGCTCTGCTCTCTGCCTCCCCTTTCCCCACTGCTTGTCTGACGGGGTACTCATTCTCTTGATTGTAGCAATGTAGAAAAGCATGCCAAAGAGTGTGCATCCATGATGGTTCTTCCTAATGTCCATGTTTAGGGAGGTAATATGCAAGTTGCCCCATGAATGACTCCATGCCTCTCCATGGAAGCTGGTACCCTGAGGTCTTGGCTCTGGTGGGCTTCCCCTTCCTGGCTCTGCTGCAGCTTGCGCTGTCTTTACACTTGCTTATTCATTTGCTCATTGCTTGTTAGATTCCTGGGTGTACCAGAAGGACACTTTGTGTAAATGAAAATTAGAAGTTGGGGAAGAGTAATAAAAATACTGACCTGAAACCATGCTGAGCACAGGAAATGGCAAAGGTTTGTGCTGTTGAAAAATACTTGGTTCATGCCATTGAAACCGCTGTTTTGTTGTTCCTTAATGGCTGTTTTGTTAGTTTCATGCTAAAAGCAGGTGGCTGCTGTCTGCTTTGCCTTCCATTGAAGCTGTCTGCTTTAAACTCTTTGACACTGTCCGCTGGTTGCAGCTTTCAAAAGTCAAAGTGGCCGGCTAAGGGAGTCCCTCTGTGCGTGGGAGTACACATGCACTGCCTTCTCTGGAGTCTGGAATACAAATCGAAGTGGTACATGCTGGAGAGGCTGACTGCAGAACAAGCAGGAAGAAAATGCTGAGTAGTTTATTTTACATATAGATGCTAATCTTATTCCAGCAAAATTTCTTTGGTACAGAAGAAATATACCTAATCTGTGATAATATAGTTCTGCCACATGACAGACCGCTGCTCACCAGACTGAGACATGCTTATTTTCCTTTCTTTTTAAAAGAAAAAAAGATCTAGCTTGCCAGTTGAATGCTTTTTGAATTATTATGGGTTTTGCATGTAAAGCAATAACACAGCAGCCAGGCTATAAGATAACATGTTCAGTGTGCCATAATCAGATGGGACCAAATGTATTCTTGGTACAACTCTATTAACTTTGATGGGCTTACAGGAGAGAAAAACACAGACCATTGACATTAAGGGGGAAATTTTTCCTGGATAGAGAGCTGCAATATCTCTATAGGTAATACTGATGTGATTGTTCCATGTCTTGGAGGCACAGTCATTACAATTAATGGAGTGAGTCAACATGATATACAACATTTTGTCGTATGTCTTTTTTTCATTTAGTAGGCTCATACTACATTTTTACGTGTAGTATTTCTGTTCAAGAGTAATAGCTGTGTTTTTCATGCTCTCACTGCTCAGCGTGCAGTCTCTGAACTGAATAGTAGGAGTGTTTCTAAGGAAATAACATTACTCAGGACAGTAACAGCTAAGCAAATGGTACAGGTGGATGTGATTTGCTGCTGACCAAGTCTCATTTGAACTGTTTGGCACACCTCTAAATTAACTGAACAGATGGATTTTTAATTAGTTCTGTCATTTCATTTTCTGCATTCTTAATATATGTCAGGCTGTATGTCAGGGAGAATTAGCATCAATTTCAAGTGATACAAAAACATTTGTAGCAAGAATAAGCTGATAATAACAATAACAAAACATAATTAGAGTACAAACTGGGAGGTCTGTAGCTTTAGAAACACAGTAAACCTAGATTTATGAGACTTCAGAGATTTGTTTAAAATGAAAAATGCATGAAACTTGCTGCAAACCAATTAGTTCTCTGCAGACATAGACCAGGATTTTCCAGCTTCCAGTTAGTGGGATGGACCTTCCTCATGTGAATTGGCTGAGACAAGCTGCTGAATTTATGCAGTTGATTTATCTGGTTCCACCTGCCCCAAAGAGCAGAAGCACTTGCCTGGGCACTAAAGTACCTTTTAGCTTCTGAAACAGTAGTAAAAAATGTAGTTATTCTTTCCTTCTGACCAAAGTAATATTTGTCCAAGTGCAAAATCCTTTCTTTGAGATTTGCAGCCAGGCTAGAGGGACTGTTTTCAAGGGCAAGGCAGCAGCAGAATCTGGTCCAAGTATAGCAATATGGTGGTAATAGTCACACTCCCATATAAAATGAAAATGATAGTGATTTCTGAGCACAGATAAAGCAACACAATATTATATACTTGTTTTATTAAGACAATCTTTCAGAATACTAATGATGTTGTTTATATGATGGTAGTTAATGAGATGAAGTGCAATCTACATAAAAACAAATTCTACACAACTGTATAGAATTAAGATGCTGCACTGTTCATATAGTTTAAGCTACAAAGATTGATTTTTATGCATTTGTAATTTTCCATGGCAAGCTCTGGATAAAATACTCATTTCCTCCAGATTTATCTCTGCAGGGAATACCTTAGAATTATGGCAGGCACTACATCACAAGTAGCATCAACATCTAAGTTAAAGCAAATAGCTTTAATCATAGATTTCCAAAACATGTTCCTCTTTGGATCTGCAGAAAACGGCTAACATGTAAACAGGCCTAATCAGAGCAATAACATTTCCAGCAGCAGGATCCTAGACAAATTAAATAGGAGACACCTCATCAAGGGGATATAATGATGCTTGGTAGGATCTCCATCCCTTGACACTTTTTCAGCAATATTACACAATGTGCACATAGTGGGAACTATTTTATTTCATATACAACATTAAGACCGGCATGACTCATGTTTGGTTAGGAATATCTTCTTTTGATGGCTTACAATTAACTGGTTAAAACCTACACAGAAGAGTGTTGTGTTTTTCCCAAGAATAAGGAAAAGTATTTAAGCCTGAATGACTTTATGCATGTGCTAGTTATTACCTGATTTTTCTTATTCAGTCTTGGCCCACTTGCTGTGCTTTGAGCCAAATCTTCTCAGCATTTTGTGAAAAGCAATTGCCAGCAACAGAGCTTCTGCTCACAGAGCAGGCAATATGCTGGGTACTAAGGAAATGCTGGTTTAAATTTCCTCCCCTGTTCAGAATTGGGGTAAATACCTAGGTCTTTCCTGTGGCCTAATCACAAGGTTACTGGCTCTTCTGCTGTGGGGTTTTTTGCTTGACCTCTGTTGCTCTGGCCATTGACAGTATCCTGAATATGCTGCAGCCAGCTCTATGTTTTTGTGAGATGTTTCATTTCAAACAATGGTACATTGTAGATTTTGAAAAACTTACCATTGGAAATTTTCCAGTCAGATCTGAGGCTGAACCTTAGTTGCTATTTTATATTGTCAGAGGATGTGTCTGGCAGTCCTCAAACATGGAGGGGTATGCTGACCCAGCCCTAAAGATTTCACACATATTCAGGCTCTGATAGATGAGCACTGTGCGCAGGTTACCTTTACTCAGTTGAACAGTCCTAGGGAAGTCTTTTCAGGATCTGGACTACTTCATAGCCAATGCTGTAATGCGTAATGGCAGTGCAGGATCTGGTCTTCATCAGCTTCACTGCCCAGAGGGTTTGACAGATGGATCCATACCTGTGTGTATGTGGGCTCGGGTGTCTCTGCTTTGTCTCTTCTGCAAGGAGCATGCTGTACCTCTGCAGTGCTTTCCAGTCTGCAAGGCATCCAGAGTCATCCTGAGAGGACCTGAGACAACCTGGCCTCCTCCTGGGCAGATAAATTAATGTTGTTATTTTAATGAGGTTTGGAATTTGTATGCTTTGAGGGGAGAGGCGATGTTAGGGAGACTGTCTTTGGCTGTAAGCATGACTAACACTGAAAAGCGATGGTTACAGTCCTCACATTAGAGCACCAGGCAAGATATCTGCTGTAGCCCTGCTATCACCTCTGCCCAGTGTATTCTTGTACCATCTGTTTGCCTTTGATAATACAGAGATGACAATGATCTCATTGATAACATGCTTTGTAATCTGATATTGTTATATGGAAGTCAGCTAATATTTGTTTTTACAGTAACAAAATGTTTGTATATACAAGGACTACAGGGCATCAAATAAAACTAGCATGGACCAGGTTCAAACCAAACAGAGAATTGCCCCATGGCACAGCCCATGGTTGAGCTGTGGAATGCCTGGCCATAGGGTGTGATGGACTTTAAAGTTCTCAAAATTTGAAAAGGAATTTGGCACATTACTGGAAGAAACACTAATTAAGGTTATTAAATATTAAAGGCATCTCCACTTCAGGAAGCCCTTAAAGCAGGTAGCACCTGAGGTTAGGAGAGGATGCTGGGCCAGTGTTGCTATGCGCCTCCCTTAATTCTTCCTTGGGCATGAGCTATTAGCATATGACTGGAGGCAGGTGCTTAGACCTGTGATTAGACTTGAAAGGTACATAGACCTTTTATCTGACTCAGTACAGTTTTTCTTATGTTTTTACGTATTCTTATGATCACTGATTTCCAAAACAAAATTTCAGTGCAGAAAAACCTGTTATGTTGCTAAAAAAGGAAAAAATTTGGAGAAGGAGGAAACAAAAATCCCTATAAGAACATGCAGCCTCTGTCTCTTCTCACAGTCTATTAAACTGTGAGAGTGAAAGGACAACCAGATGTTGTGAAATGGAAGGTAAAGCTGAAGTAAAGAGGAGACAGCAGGTACTGGAGTTGCATGCCTGCTTCTTCAAGTTCCCAATACAATCGAAAGTGTTTTCATCAGCCTGCTAGCTAGGACCCTTGATGTAAATAGCAGACTACTTAAATTGTAACTAGCAGGTTGCTGAGGTAGCAGCCAGACAGACTCATCACTTCAGTAAAGAAAGTGCATGTTGCTGGGAAGACCTGTACCACATTATTCATGTAACATAAAAGCAGATTCTGAATAATTGTGTTGTTCTAGGATCAACACAGTCTTTAACTGTCTGAGGCCAGAGCGAAAGAAGATACCCCATAACTTTGTAGCAGTGGGGATGAAGATCCTTACAGGGCAATAAATACCGGATGAAGGAAATGTAGGTTCATCAATACAATTCTGAATAAGTAGGCTTGCTTCATTCTGTGGCTGTTTTTTAGCTGTATTATTTGTTGTTTGTAACAACAGCCAGATACTCTTGAAAATGCTCATGAGTTCTGGATGATTCATGATTCCTTGGTGTAGGTAGTTTTTCATCAAATGGTTCTTACCAGAAGTGCAGTGTTATTCATTAATTCAGTATTTGCTATTTATTGTTTTGTCATCTTTTGTTTAAAAATTTTCATATATTTAATCAGGAACCACAAACATTGTCTGGTAACTTAGGACTAATTATGAACCATGAAGAGCAAGCAGACAAGTTTGACATCAAAAATAGTAATATCCAAACTAGTTGGCAAATACCTTCCATTAAGGAATATGTTAATAGAAATGAGTACTTCCTCATAAACAGTTTGAAGCAAAAAAGAAATTGATTCCCAGTCAATATATATTCATCAAGTTTTAATTAAATACTCTTATGGAATGAGTCTCTTGTTAGATGCCCTGGTGTTCATGAAAGATATGTCTAAAACAAAAGCAGATTTATATCTGAACACACTGCCCTGCATGGTGTAGCTTCCAGCACAAATGACTGAGACTTCCATGAGGCTGAGAACCTCTTTTTCTTATTATAAGGGTGAAGCACAAATGCCAGGTGGAATTTTGTTTTGCTTTGCTTTAATTATGAGCCGTGTTATGCAGCTGAAGAATGGACCCAAGAGGAAAAACTTGAAGCTTAAAATGATTTCTAGATAAGCTCTCTACATGTATTCAGCATATCCTATCTAAAACCACAGCAAGTTTGCCATAGAGTCTCAGTGCCTCCTTGATGTGATCGTACCATGTGCTATTTCAGTAACCTCCCATGTGCCTTTCTATATTAGTTTCTACCCTTTGCAGATGGACTGTTTCCTTTTGTGTTCCTTCCTACTTTATAGTCACAGAGACAGGATTTCAATTCCTTACGCAGAGCACCAACATGCAATGTAAATAACACTTTGCCACAGCAGTATATTTTTCCTCCCTTCCCTCCTGGCCCCCCAAACCACCATGCAGCAGGATCTCCTTACTTTCTTGAAACAGGCCAAGCTTCAGAAAACCCTGAATGTGAAGCATCCTAACAGGGTACTTCTGAGGCTATCGCTAGAGAGGAGCACAAGTGAAGTCACAAACAGAAAGTGATGCAGTGCCAGATTTTGAACAAGCTGCCAAATGACTTACAAGAACAAAAGCAATCAAAGTTCTACCTCCAGCAAGGCATGAGACGCAAGTGACCTCAGGGTGCATTGGTTCTGATGCCTGACTTTCTGCTGCACAGTACCAACCTGATGATGAAGTACCAAGGATGTCTAAAACAGCTTATGAAAGCCTGATCTTTCAGCCCTGTGATTAATCATCTCTCGACTTCCATGCACACCCAGTTAGCAGCACTGTGGGAGGTGCTGGTAAGCATTTTTTGTCTTTTTTTTTTTTTTTTTTTTTCCCCTTTGGTGATGAATGCTACAAAATTCTTTGACTTTGAGTGTATTTCTGCCATGTAAGAAAAATGGTAATGAGAAGTTAAATCTTTCCTCTAGTGAAGAATCAGTCTTTCTGGGCATATTTAGAAGATCTGTTTTCTTTATTACATCTTTCATTTAGAGACTACCTTTGTGCTCTAGTAGGAAATGATAAGGCTGCATGTCACCTTGGGATCCTGCTCTTCAGAAAGGAAATGATCTTTTACAGATGTGTGCTTTAGTTTAGTTTTGCTGTGACAAAGCGGTGAAGCAGAGGCACTAGTCAACAGGCACTGGGACCACAAATCTAGCTGCAGCACACTTGTCTCCAAATCTAGAGATTTGTGAGTAGTGAAGAAGATGCAGTAACTACCACTGCCTCTCACTTATGCTGATAGTTAAAACTGCTGGGATCCCAATGGTGTCAGAGGTGCAACTGCTGTCAGAAGCAAGAGGTTTGTGGAAAGAGAAGCAGAAGAAAAGTATAGCACTTAGCACTGTGATATGGTAGCAGAGTAAGATAATACTTTTGGGGAGCTATTTATTCAAGTGGGATCTCCTAGGGGTCAACAGTCTCACTCAGCAAGGATGCAGGAGGAAGGGGGATGTGAAGAGGTCAAATTTCCCAATAACTGCCAAGCAATGACTGGTCAACAAGGTTTTATTAAATACTGGTTTCATCTTCTTGTGCAAACTCCTTCCCTCCTCCAGCAACAGAAAGATAGCAACAGTGCCAAAAGTGGAAACCCTGAATCCAAGAGTGACCATCACCAGAGTATCTGTCATTCTCTTTGTGTAGGGAATATGGATGCGCGCACTTGGAGATTAGAGTAGGAAGCTAAATACAGTATTAAGTCTTTAGAGAAAGCAATTGTCAGTAGGTACAGCAGAATAACATGTCAGAGGGTTCAGTTTGAAGCATTATATAGGAAAATACAAGTTGAAAAATATTACACTATTCACCCAAGAAAATTTGCACAATGATACTAATATTACCTTTTGTCTCAAAGTTCTTGTAGCTAAGGTCAGTGTAACTGTATAAAGGAAAAAAAATCTAGAGATGTGTTTTTGTCATACTAACTGAGGTGATAGGGTATTTTATGTATGTGTGTACAGAGCCACATTCAGACTGAATTCAAATGGTATACAGGAAACTAAAAGGTGTATTAATCTTGTATATTTTAATTATTGTTTTACTGGCTCACATTGGCAATAATGTCTTAATAATTCAATAAGTCTCAATTCAGTAGTTCAGTCTTAAATCTTGGGCAGCTGGTGGAGATTTTAATAGAATTCAGCAATTTAGTCGATATATGAGAACTGAGATAAGCAAATTAAGATCTACCAGAGATCAGATATAAAATTAGAGACAGTATAATTTTTGATGGGCCATGACCTCAGCAGCTAGGGATTGTCATTTCTCTGTGAAATTAGATGAACAGATAATGAGGCAATTACCTTGTGAACTTTGAAATGATAAACAAACAGTAAAGCTGCAGGACAGGCAAAGTAAGTTATTTCCAGCATCTGGAGAACCTGATGCAATTTACCTTCAAATTCCACATAAACTGTTTAAATCTGCATATATTAGTATAAATAAGAGTAACTAAACCAAACTATGGCTTTTTTTCTCCCAAAGGCATGCACATTTCTTAGTGACACAAATATGAATAAATAAATATATTTATAGTAGATTACCAATCACAAGACAACTAAGCTATCTTATGATTTATGTATTGAATTCAGGCGGCCAAGTAATTATCATATCCCAGCGATATCTGAGGTAAGATACACCTTTTGTTTTCCTTAGCCTTCCACAAAATTACTGCTTTTCTTCAGCAGGAAATTAGGAGCATCGCAAAGATCTGAACGCCTTTGTGCAGTGGCTTTGTGAATATGAAGTCTGTCTGCCTTTTACCTTGGGCGCAAATGTGTGGTCAGCAGATTCATTCTGAGCTTCTCTCGCTGAAATCTAAGGCGCGAGAACGATGCTCTCATAAAGCTCTGACTGACAGGACAGCTGGCAAAGTCTGCTGTTCCACCCTGGAGAGTGAGAGAAAGATGTTTAGCCACTGCAGCAAAGGACAGGATGGGCAAGTGAATGACATTTTATCCTGTGGTGATTTGAGTAATATAGACTTCATGCACTTCTCACTCTGGGCAGCAGGTGATTTTGATTGACATGTTGCTGCCAGTTTTAGACACAATTTTATTGCAAGCAGAAGATTATTTTGGTTGTCTCTGCAGGCATGTGTGTGTTTTCTCTCAGTATTTAGAAGTCTCCTACTATAGGTGCATGTTTATATAACCTTCTTTAGTGCATTATCTATGTACTTAATGAAGTGTGATCTTTCGGTAGGTGCTTATGACAACTATTTCTCCAGACAGGCAGTAACACATTCAAGTGATCATGATGATATTTGCTGTCTGGTTCACTCAACTCTGGAGTTATTGAAAAGGTGGAAAGAATTGCATTACTAAAAGAGGTAAAAAGTAGTATTATATAAAACCAGAATACAATCTATAACCATATTTTAAAATACAAGGAGATCAGAGATAGCAGGTTATTTCTTTGATTGGGAAAGGTGAGTAGGGTAAGGAGGATAGGGACAGAATTGGAAGTAAAGGAAAAAACTTTTTTTGCCTGTTCAAAAACTTACGCTCACATATTATGAGCAAAGCAAAACTGAAACTCAAAATATAGGCAGACCAAAACAGAATCTCCTTCTCTGAACCCCGTCAGACTTTGAGGAGCTGGACAATCTCAAACTTTGTTAGTCTGTTTCTTCTCTAAGAAAACCACAAATGAGGAGGCATGGCAAAGTAGTGTCCAAGAGCTTAATTAGGCTGTTTGCTTATTGTGGCAACCTTACTCTCGTGGTGTCAGCAGGCTGATACAGATGACAAAATAAAGTAGTACAGGGGTGAACTGGGCCCATGGTTTCTATACCTGTTTTGGAATCTGTTTTAAGATTATGCACAGGTGTGAATCAGGAATAATTCCTCACAAATACAGCTGTATGAATCCATGGATTCTAGTATTAGAGATCAAAATCAGATGTTTTCTGTGTGCTTCCACTTCATCAGAGAAGCCTTTGCATTTCCATGCTTCTTCTATTTGCCTTCCCTAGTCAGGAAAGCACTGAAGGCCAAATTTACCTTTAGGCACATCTTTACCTTCAGAGTGGCTTTGCTGAACAGAAGACCTGGTTACTGGAGCCACATTAGGAAAAGCCAAAGATTTGTGGAATTTTGGAGCAGGATCCAAAAACCCTGGCTTGAGTAAGGCCACACTGGGAACATCAGGGGTATCGGCTGTCAAGTTTCCACCAAATGCTTTTTAGGATTCTTGAGTCAAAGGAATAAATCCTTCACCTATTCTACCACAAAGCATCAGGAAAAGAAGGAAAACCTGCTTACCCAGAATAGAGACGGAACTGCGCTGAGAAGGTCATGCCAGAGGCTCTGCCTGCATTAGTTGTGCCCAGCAGGGCCAGATGCAAGATTTGGAGAACTTGCTAAAAGCCCCAGTGGAGAAACACCAAGTGGGATGGGGTGGAGGCAGAATTCTGTGCCTTTGAAAGACAAAGACAAGACTGTTGTCAGGAGTAAGCCTATTCATTAGGCTTTTCTGCAGACCTGTTGTCCCCCAACTATCAGTCAGGAGCTCCACTGCCCCTCACCTTCCAAACAGTTAAGATTCTTACGCTGTCTTTTTGAAAGGCTTTTACACTGCTTAACAGACAATGCCCAGAGTAGCTGAATATAAAATGGAGGAGCTCTTATGTGTTACTAAAACTTACTCAAAACAGAAAAAAAAAAAAAAATCAGCAAATTCTAATACTGCCTTGCACCAGTGCTATTGGTTATATTTGGTGCCTGCTAACTATTTTTTTTAATGGCTAGATGCCTCATCCAGTGAAGAGAATGGAAAAAAAAATCCACTTATTTTTCTTTTACTTAGCTTTCTAGTTATTTTTATGTATAGTTTTTATCCTGTCATGGTGCTGTCCTCTGGATAGCAAACATTGTGAGGAATTGTTTTGATACAAATGAAACACTCCCTATTCATTTTCTGAGATGGAACACACTTTTGGTAATGCTAGATCTTGTAAACTCTTTTAAAGAAAATTAATTTTCTTTAAACCAACAGCACCACCTTACTGGAAGCCATATGATGTGTATACTGCTAAGGAGCTAAAAATATACAGTATTTAGGATATTCATCTTAACAATATTAACCTTTCCCTAGAGAGATGTTTCAGTCTGTTCCATCTGCCTTTATCCATTTTTATCATACTTATCCCTGTTTCTAAATTAAATTTGGCTCTTATTCAGGTTTCTTTTTATTCCCACCCCTAAATATTTTATCCATCCAGTTGCCTATGTAAAATTCCCATTTACGTGAAGAGCCCTGTATTAGCCTTTAGTTAGGGGCAATATCTCAGATTTAGCCTGCTACTTCATAATTTCAAGCTACAGTAGGGCGTCCCTATTTGTTTCAGAGTTTCAAAAGTAGCTACCTTCTGTTCAATGAGAAAGTGTAATCCATGTATATGGGAACTTTGCTACATAATCTTGACATCCAACTGTGTTTCCATCAGCATTAAAATCCTCCTTTTGTGGTACCATTCTGGGTTTATGAGCACACAGATGATAACGATGATAAAGAAATAACTACCACCCTAGTAAATGTTGCTTACCCAACAAGCATCTGTATGACACAGAAGCATTTATATCATTGACAAAAAAAGTTGCTTCAACACTTTTCACAAAGCCAGATTTCCCTTGATCCGAGCCAGATGGGGCTAAATAACTCTCAGCAGAATCAAGTCTTTGGTGCATGACCCCTGACCCTCGTCCTGTGCTGCTTCCTTCTTCACTTTGCCTCCCTTTCCTGACTTTCCTAACTCTGATGTGCTGAGTATGATTCAGCAACAGAATAACAGGTATTACAGTAGAATCTCAAATAACATTTCACAATGGATAGCTTAAGGTGTGAATATACTGTGGAGACAAAAGGAATCTGTCGCCTAGCTGGGCAGAAGGGAGGGAGGCTCAATCCACTGGCCATGGCCTTTATCTTCTCTTCATTTGAGAAAGACCCTTTTTCACTCTCTGAAGGCTGCAGATGAATCTACAGATGATGCAAATGAATGTAGCCCTAACAGACCACACAGAGCTATGCCTGCTTATCTACCCCAGGACTTCATGAGCCAGTTGTCACCTAGGTTTTTCCTTCTTGCCCAGGTCTTGTTATAATCAGTGGTGAAAGCACAGTGAAGGAGGAGAGAAGCTGTACAGTGCTTGAGGTACCAACCAAGAGGAGAGGAAACTCGAGGGAAGGCAAGCTGTTAGCAGGGAGGTTCAACTTTCCCTTTGGCTACCAGCTTGGTAGGCACAAATATGGTCTTGACCAAGGAATTTGCATATCCTATAAAACAGATTGTATACTGTCTCAAAGTTCATAGGCAGGCTACTTAACAAGTGCACCCTGAGACTACTTGCCTCAAGGGCATTCAAACATGCAGTGTTTGAGATGCCCTAGCAATGCTATGCATTTAAATGGAGGCAGGGAAGGGAGAAAGCAAGGTGCAGTTACCACCAAAGACAGGCTTGGATAGTGGTGGATTACTTTCAGCCAGAACAAGAAAGCTGGTCAAGCTGCATCGCTGGTTCATCTGCTTGGCAACCAGGTCTTCAGGGGAAGGGTGATAAATTCTGGCAACAGTGGCGCCTTTTCCTTTTGCTAGCCAACTCTTCATCTGCCTAAAGAGATTACACGTCTCTGTATACGTTGTCAACCTGGGAACCAGATATTTAGGAGACTGGGCTTCTTCGTTGCCCACTGAATTACTTTGTTTCCTACTACATTAAAATAATTATGGTAAAGCCATTATATTTCCTCATAATTAGGAATTATGTATTGCTGTGTACAAATTTGTGCCTTCATGACGGCATATATAGCATTAGCTTGAAATTTTGAAGTGGAACGAACGTGGAAGATTTTGCCTTCCCTTCCTGATTACAGTGGTGGCTCTTCTGATTAGCAACAGCCTGCTCTCACATTCAGCAAATGCAACCTCTAGTTAAAGAAACTGGGGGAAGCAATATCAGGAACTGTACAACACTTTCACTGCCTGCTACAAGGCTCTTACAAGGGGAGCAGTGTGAGCTGGGGGGACCTATAGGTGATAGGAAAGGAGGACCATGGCTTTTTGTGAAGTGTGAAGGGGTTCTGTTATGCCCATGTGGAGGAGACAAAATCTGCTCAGGGACGAGATGTATTTTCTCACAGAAGTGGGAGGAACACAGCTAAGAGCAGGTATATATTTTATTCTTTGGTGCCTGAAGTCTGCACTCCTCAAGACATCTGCTGCCCCCGCCCCAGGATCAGAGGCTGAAAGCTGTTTTGTGCTGTTCCCAGCTGGGCTTTGATATACTTTTTCTGGTGACTCAGTTCACTGGTTTGCTGTTGTTGACTCCTGCCCCCCCTCCATGAGGTAGACATTTTCCCACCTTGAATGAAACTGGAATGATCTAGTGATGAGCTTGGGTGCTGTAACCAAAAGGAGGAAGAAAAACCTCACAGATGCCAAGAGCATGTCTGTATATACAAACTGAACATTGCTCTGATTACAAGATAAGGAAAAGAAGAAAAGCTACTTATTTTTTAAATCTATAATATTGATTGAATGATCATAATTATAGGTTGGTGCTGCAGCAACTGAGGCTCCACAAGGTATTGTAATCGCAGATAAAGGAATACAACAGGAATTTGAAATACTGTCCTAACAAGTAATACTATAGCAGCTGGCCTTTATCACTTCAAACATTTTTCTTTTATATAGCTAAAAATAAAACAAGAAACAAAGGAATAAACAACAGATTAAAATAACTTTATCATACGCATACCAGGCTTAGCAGAAGGTAGTTGCAGAACTGAAATAACATTGGATCAAATGTTCCCCTCTGCTTCTGCATGGCAACAGCATAAGCTCCCTGCCAGGCTCTGAAGCTCCCCACCCAGGGCAGACACTGAACATCAGACACCGTGGCTCCACTTGACATGTACTGTAGCGGACTGAGATGTTCTGGAGGGCAAAGGAACACTTTGTGGATGTAATTCTTTGACTGTGCTATATCCCCTGAAAACAGGGCAAGCTGCTATTTCGGCATTTGTATGGGGAAATCTAATTCTACTTTCATGTGAGCAAGTGGAATTTTTTATAAAAAAAAAAAAAGGTAAATTACTGTATCAGCACACTTGGAAGTCCTGCTTCCCCTTTTCAGGATACCTTTAATGGAAAAGCATGGGGGTTTTCAATCATCATTTTATCAAGAAGAGTAGGAAAAACCAGAACACAGTAAGTGCTCAAACTTTCCAAAATTGATGGTCTGTACCAGCTGAGCTGATGTGTGGTTCCACATCTGAAAATTTCTCATAAAAATTATCTTTTTTTTTGTGGAGGAAGTCCCACAAATTCCTCATGAAACTAAGGTTAACTGGATCTTATTTAAATTTAAAGTTAGCTAATGAAAGAGAGGCATTTCTCAGCTTAAGCACAGTGACCAAGTGGATTTTTTTTTTTTTCCCCTTCTGGTTTGGAGAACTGTATAGTAAAAATGTGCAGAAGGCAGGTGACAGGCTGCTTTGCACCACACACATGGCTGATATGGCATAAGGCTGTCAGTTTCTCTAACCACAAAGGAGTGAGGTCAGCTTAAAATAGGAAGAAAAAGGAGTATTGGCATTGCTTACACTGTATATTTCCACTTCTAATCAGACATATATGAAAAGAAGCTATGGAATATAAATGACTACAGAAAAAACCCACATTAAAAATAATTATGATAAAACCATTGTATTTCCTAATAATTAGGAATTATGTATTGCTATGTATTAATTTATAGTTGCCACCTTCATGATGGCATATACAGTGGTAGCTTGAAATTTTGCAGTGGGGTGAAGCAGGATATGATTTCCTCATGTGAGGATAGGTGTCAAATTGAAAGACATCCTTGTTCCATATTGGCAACAAAAGTCAATGTCTAAAACTTCCATCCACCAAGAATACTTCAGGATGGATCAACTGAAACATCTTTGTTAAGTTCAATCCTTTCTTTTTATGTCACCTGTATGAGAAATAAAGGAAAACTTCAAAAATATAAATTATTTTATATACTGAAGTGAAAGTTTTCTCTTTAGTGTGTATTAAGCCCCCTTTACTTTCCTAGTATGGGAACTTGTTACCTATGTAAGTGTCCAAACAGCACATTTGAGAAGTTTGAACCTTTTAAAGAAACAAAGTTTTTCTCCAGGACATTTTTCATGACCAATAAGAATTGCCCAGAGGGATGTGAAAATTAAAGCTGCTCAAAACTGAAGATGCTCTCCAATTTTGTTCCAACATGAGTGCTTCTAAAGCAGTCTTTATGACATTTAAATGCTATGTAAAAAGCATCATGTATTCTTGCCGGAGGTGGAATAGAGGCCATCTATATTAAGGCCTCCCTATTACCCTAGATCTATGATGAACAGTCCTGTTAAAATCAGCAAGAATTCACTAAATCTAGACTGTATTAATGAGAGCAGTAGAAATAGATGCGCAGTTTGTTTTGCTGACTGGGAGCTTTTCAGGGATTGCTTTGAGGCATTCCATTAGTGTTGCCTCACGTGCTTCCAAAGTAGGTTGGTGTTAGTGTTGGCAAAATTAGATCAGTCTTGAGAGATGAAAGAAGAATTGTCTGTTATGACAGCTCTTTCAACTGGAAAAGAGGGAGGAGAACTGGGTTAAGCTAGCACTGTGTCCTTGATGAGAGCTGCAGACATACCATTGGCAACTGATGACACAGTCGTAGAAGTGTTGATTGTTAGGGACTTCTGGAGGTTGTCTACTTCAACCACTGCCAAAGCACTGTCTACTTCAACCACTTAAAGCACGTGTCTCCAACACTGAAGGAGATTTTAGCAGTGGTTTTATGTAGCCAAGTAAGAAAACCCTCCAAAAATTGCCATCATCTCCAAAAATAACTTATTCCAGTGCTGTGCTACTCTCCTAGTAAAGAAATTATTCCTATTGTGCAGTCTGAACCTCTTGAACGACAGGTTTTGGCCATTTCTCCTTGTTTTATACTGTCTGCCATTGCTGAGAAGAGGTTGGTTCCATTGTATTTTAGCTCTTTCAGGCAGTTATAGGCTATTACCAAATTACCCCTTAGTCTTCTCATCATCAGACTATGTCCAGCTGCCTTAGCACACAGCTTCTAAGGAGCAGCTCTAGGACCCAGCCATCTTGACAGGAACCTACTGGACCCTCTCCGGTTTCTCAGCATCCTTCTTGAGCTGGGAGGCCCAAAACAGGACATAATATTCCAACTGCAGTAAGAGCAAAGCTTCACCTCATGAAGCCCAACACCAGTTTCCTGTATTGACAGTGACAGCACAGAGATAACTCACATTTGACCTAGTGTCCACTGCAACCCCAGGTCCTTTTTAGCAGGGCTGCTCCTCAGCCAGTTGTCTACCAGCTGTGCTGACACATGGGGTCACCTCATCCCCAGTGCAATACTTTGTGCTTTTTGCTGAGCTTCCTGAGGCTCCTGTTGGATCAGTCCCCAAGTTTCTCAAGGACTTTCTGGACTGAACCTCCTTATAAATCTGCTGAGGGTGTGCTCTGTTGCTGTCAAATCTACTGATGAAGCTATTGAACCAAAAAAATAGGCCCTACCACTTACCTGTGGCACACTCTGCTTCTTAACCATCAGCTCAGCATCAAACTACTGATTTTTTTTTTCTCTCCTTTGAACCTGTTGTGGTGCAGTCAATTTACAATGTAGGGTTGATATCAGAGTCAGTTAAAATACTGTCTGTATTGTCTTTGTAGCACAAAAGTGATGTTAATGGTATCTGATGTGTTAAATCACACAATATTCAAATCTGAACACTAACTGGAGTAATTTTGAGTGCAGGTGAATATCATTCATTTTGACTACTTTCCCAGTTTTTTAATCCTATGTTAAGATAGTTTATAACTGAAATAGTATTGATTAAAATTACTCTAGTTAAGCTGCTTCAGTGCGCTTGTTTTCAGACACCTGTCCAGATGTTTTCCAGGACTGCTGTGATGAGGCTGGCAATGAAATGAAGCATTTCTTACTGATTTTAAACAACATGAACAGGCAAGGAGAGTTAGCAAGCAGAAGAGATCTTTGAGATAAGAAACTCAGATTACCCTCTGTTCCACTTCTGCCAGAATGTTGAACTGGGCTACTTCTCCCTCTTTAATCTAATGTTGTGATAGAGTTCAAATTTTTATATCAAGTAGGATGGTGATGTCCCATTTAACATCACTCTTTGCCAGCAACACACAGAGGTCTCAAAGCTAATGGCCCTAATTTTTTCCTCTTGTTGACCATGCTTTTCAAAAAAGCTAACTATGAACTCGAGAAATACTTGTATCTGCCATATTTAGTATCAAACTGTTCAGAGAAATCATGTATCCACATTTCCATTTTTTCTGTACTTCTACCTGTCCTTAAAAAATTGCAATCTATTAGTGTAAGAGTAACTTTTATGAGCCTAAAGATAGTCATTTAGACCTTGAAAAACACTTCTAGTGGGATAGAGCTATTTCTCCTAAAGTATAGTGCTTTTCTGAAATGAACCTACATTAAAGTGGTGGCTTTTCACACCGTATCTCTTGCAGTGCACTTCCAGACTCCCATCTGCTAATTTGAGTGACACAAATACACTTTTACCGTGCTTTATTCCCATTTGCCCTGCAGAGGTACCACTGCTGAGAGACGCTTTGATTTCTTTTTCTTGTACTTTATCAACAGAATTGTTTGTTAAGAACCATTCATGGAACATATCAAAGGCAAAAGAGAGGATAAGTGTCATGGAAAGCACAATCAGAGACCTTGAGGCTATGCAGGAATACCCGAGGATGAGATTTGGCAAAAAACATTTACGACTAATGAGTATTCTTGAAAAAGAACCCAGCAGGATTATGAAGAATTGAATAAGGAAAGGAGCAAGGAGAGATTATTTGCAAACCAAACAAGTCCGTAATGCATTTATGGAGATACACTAAACAGAGCTAGTCAAAGACCAGAGTGTCCATTCTTTAGGAAATGGTAGTATTTATCAAAATGTAATTTCTTCCCAGATCAGGATGAGAAATTTAAACAATGCAATCCATTGTGAAAGTGTCTTGTTCTGAGTAAATGTGCATTTGACTGTTGTGTGTGGTTAAAAACAAACCATTCCAACTGTATTAAGATGCTGTGATAACTTTTTGTCAGCATACATAATACATGACGCACATCTAAATTTCATTGACTTGGCATCTTTCAGTAGAAAGCTACTTCCCTGGAAGTTGTTTAATCAGCTCACAGATGAAATGGCGCACTATAAATGTTTTCAGTTTCTTTACATCCTTCTCTGCAGAGTGAGTGCTTGTCTCATCAAAATCAGGGAACTTGATTTCTTATCAGTATTGATGCTCTCTTTGCCTTTCCCCACCCACCCTACCTTAGCATCCTGCTTTACCCTCACAAATGATTCAAAGGAGATGAGGAAATATTAGGCCTCTGGAGTAAAACTTTCTAAGTGCAGACATTTAGTAAAAATGCTTCAAGAGCTCCCTTTAAGGACACTCGCAGACCTGAACTATTCCCAGATGAAGTAAGGCTCTTCTATTTAGTTTTTAAGTGACTTTCTATTTTCACGTAAAGCTGGCCCTCAAGAACGGAGATCCAAAGAAGAATTTGGGTTCTGTTTTGCTAGAGAGCTCATCACTGTGGATGCATGCTGCCAGGCACTGTTAGAAGCTTGTGATAAAAAATTAAATCCTCCAGCTCCTGAAGGCTCAGAAAAACACTGAGATTGGAGGCTGCAGGGACATACTCCCCCAGATTAAAACCCAGAAATAATTAGCAAAAGGAAAGACTTTATTCTTATAGCAAAGAGAAAGGACTATTGTTTTTAAACTTGCCACAACACTCTATGTTCCTAGATATGTTAAAAGAGCTCACTCTCTTCAAACCAGGCCTGGAGGTTCATGACTGTTCTTCACTGGCAAGGGTTCATATTAATATTTCTGCTGATGTTCCTGGTGCCTGTTCAAGGAGACATTTGGCTTCATTTGGAAACCTCTTCTGCCACAGGTTTCCTGGAATCATAAATATTAATGGAGTCAATATTTTATATTATCTTCTATCCACAAAACTTCTGGAAAATATTTGTTATGAAGCAGCATTTAAAGTGAGTTAAAAAATGAATGCTGTGCTAGATGGGATGATAACAAAGGCAGCATTTAAGATACCATTTTCTAAGGATTCTGATTGTTCAAGTCTGTTTTTTCACAAGCAATAAGGCTAAAGGTCTTCCCTGTAGCATTTAAGCGACACTAAGCTATGGAGAGAGCTTACCTGAGTAGTATCTCATCAGTATTCAACAGAGCTTTGCGTTTAGGATGTTTTCATTAGAAAATGATGTCTTGGAGATCAGGAGACTTCTTTGAACATAGAAGTTATTAAGTTAGGATCCTAATATTACTGTGTGCATTTTGGAAAATAGAGATAATACTTGATTATATTCTATTATGCTGGAGCTGATCTGTTCTTTAGTTTTTAACCATGAGGTCACTGGGAATTGGAACCACTTCCCAAAGGTTGTTGTAGATTGCCCGTAACTGGAAGTTGCCGTATCAAGATTGTGTGGGGTTTTCTTTTTCCCAAAAAAAATGTTCTTTAGAGGAAAAAAGGAATTAATTCAGGAGATTCCTCTGGCCCACATTGCACAGTGGCTACAGGATCACAGCCAGTTACTCTTGGTCTTATGACCAATTAATTTAGAGTGTATTAGATGAACCTATACAATCGGCAGTGTGCTCAGGCATCCCAAAAATTTCCCTGGTGATTTTGAAATGTGTTGTATGGTAGTAATGCCCAACTCCTCTCACAGGGTAGTTGTGATGATGTTCATAGTGCCAGCATTCATAAAACACTTAAAAATCCTTGAATTGGATTGTGTGTTCCTGTAAGTAGGGGAGTGGTATAACTTATTTGTGAGTGATACAACTTAGTTATGTGGAATTATCAGTAGACTGAAAGCTGTTCGGAAAAAATGCACAGAAAGCTGGTGAGGGATAGGACACCTTGCTAGCAGCCACCTCATTTCTCAGTCTCGAGCCTAAACTGGAATTATGATCACCTTTCACTCATGTTGGCTCTGTAACCCAACTGTGAGTGAAGTGGCCATCCAGCTTTCATGCTCCAGGCTCAAGTAGGTGATAATGAAATTGTAAAATGTCTTCGCTGGTTTGTCTTGCTATTGGTGTCTGAAACCCGTATTATTTGCATGAAAACAGAAGTGAAGGAAGACTATTCCTTTAAAGGAGTTATAATAGCATTTTAGGGTAAGGCAGTGGAAAGATTAAACCCTGTGTTGTCAAGTCTGCTTGTCTAAAACAAGATATGGAAATGTGTGTCTGTACGTACATATAGACAAGTAAATAAATAGCTTAGTGTTCAAAAGTGCTGAGCGCATTCAGAAGTAATTGAGCTCAGTGGGATTACAAGTGCTTGCTGCCTGCATTACTATTTTAATACCTGTTTTAAAGACTTTGGGAAAATTTAGGATCAGGCTTTTATGCCATCCAACTGTAAACTTTCCTTGTCACACTGCAATCACATCCCCAGTCATCTTCCATCAACCTAGCCACAGAAGTCACAACAGTTACTGTTGTGCTGTAGTCCTGGGAATGGTCATCTTCCCTTCCTCCTGAGAAGACAATCTCCTGTCTTCTCAAATATTTGTGTCTCAATCTCAAATATTTGTCCAGCTTTCTGGGAGAAGTTGATTTTATAAATGTGAGTTGCATTAACCTCGGTACAAGATGATTGCTTTGCCATGCCTCTACAATTAAAGCTGCTCTTAAGGCCCAAATAAGATATGAGGTTTACTCCGTACTCTGCTGAATTTCACAGACCAATAGTTTCACCCACCTGTTGTGCTTTACTGTGCTTGCAGGTAAAACTGGGCTAACACTGATTTTCACTGATTTTTTTTTTTCCTGATATTTCAATAAAACAGTAATTTTAATAATGCGTGGAAAGCTAGGTCCCAGCACACAATGTGTAGGCCAGTCTCAGCTGAACAGCAGGAACATGGGTGATGGCTGGTTGGTACAGCTGTTGTGGGTCACCTGAATGCACTGTTAGGGAGACAAGCCCCAAACAGCCTGATACCGACCCAAGGGGTGCCAGGCTTGCAACAAGGAAACCTTTGATGGGACAGTAGATGATAGGTGTGTGGGAAGACCAAATGAGGACAAATTTTTGCATGTTGTCATCTCACTGTGACAGCTCCTGCCTTGAGGTTTCAAGCTACTGCACTAGTCACATGAACTGTAACTTCTGCTTTTGACTTCACGGTCTCGTCTATTCTCAAATGGGATGTTTCACACAACTTAAGGGGAAAAAAAAAAAACCCAAACCCACCCTACAAGATTTAGCTAAGCTTTGCAAACTTGCAACTCACAGCTTCATGTAATCTTAAATGATAGTTCAAGGTATTGTTTCCTTCTGGACAAAGCGGTGCAACTTCCCAACCTGATGCCAGAGTGCTTTGTTGGCAAACCTCAGCTTGCTGCATTTCAGCCAACATCAATAAGAATAAAGCAATGAATTGCACTCTGAACAAGACTTCACTGTTTCTAAAGCAGTTATATACATGCAAACACATGCAAGTGCATACAAATGCATATGTAATCCCCACACCCCTACATTTGCAGATAACTGGATATTGCCATGTTATTTTTCATGCCTCATTTTGACTGCTGTTCTATTTCAGTCATAAGAGGCTTGGGGTATGGGACTTAGTAGTGCCTGTTAAAACTAATTACCCTTACTATTATCATCAATTAACCCCGATTAATGTCAGACAGAAATGCAAAAATGTCGAACCATTTTCTACGTTTCAGTACAGATGGTTCAGAGGAACTGGTAATGACATCTTCAGGCTGTGCATGAGAAACTCAGGCTATCAGAAAAGTAAAAGCTTTCTTCTAGGTTATATACACACATCACTTAGCATAGGAGCCTTTTCCCCCATAGGTGTTGCTTGTGGAGGCCAAGCAAGTGGTGCTTTCTGTCACCAGGCCACCCAGCTCTTTGGATGGGAGGAGACGTGGGTTAGATGATGCAGTGGGCAACATTCTCCAGCGTGACAGCGCTGGCAGCTTTGCTAGCAGCCTGGCACGGAGGATGTACTACCGGCACAGCCTTCGTCACTTGGCTAATTCCTCTCTGTCTTCTAGTACTATTGACTAATTTTCCCAGCACAAGGCAGTATGCTGTAGAATGCTGATTTTGTCAATCTTATAAATATCTAGTGTATAATGAAACAAACATTATTGAGGCTTTTCAGGTTTTGCATTTTGCTCTTCCGCACCTGATTTTTCTTTCTGCTTCAGGCCACGGGGGCCTTGCTGAGTAAGGATTTAGCCTTCTGCTTTACCTGACATCTCATTGGAAGTGATGTCAGTGTCCTTGTCCTAGTCCGTTCCTCAGCCTGGTCAATGAAAGTAACCCCGAATCTGTTGCAAGGTTCTGTGTGCGCAGTGAGCACCTGCTGAAGGAAAGGCAATGGCTTGCAGGTCAGGGGAGCGGTGTATCAGGAATGAGATCGATTCAGAGTGGCTGGAGTTGCGCTTTAAAATAAAAATGAGGAAAAAACATTAAAAAGAGAGGAAAACTGATTCTGCTGAAGAGAGTTGCTTCCCCAACTTGCTTTAAAACCTGAATTAAGTAGCTCACTCAACAATAGGTATTATGACATTAGTGTGTACAGTTTTGGCACATATGCTTTTCATACATAGCTTTGCTGTTAAACTAAGAATGGGGAATGGAGTCACTTTTATTAAATTAACATTACAATATTTATTATAGTAGTTATATGTAATAGCACAAGTGTACTAATGTTGTTGGCCCATGAATGCCAAGACTCACCCAAGATTTAGAGTCCTGGCTCTAGCTCTAGGGATGGTGGATCTACGAAAGGAGTTTGCTCACAATGTTCAAATTTTCTGCAACATTTCCTAAATCAGTGGCTTTATCCTGGCTGCAGTATGTAGCTTGGAAACCTAGGGCAGAGCTGTGCATTATGGGGATAAAGCTTTGTTCAAAATATCCTCTGACTGCGTCTGCCAGTATAGCTCCTCTGCATCCCCCAGCATCACTCAGACCACTTTCTGATCCTTTCTATTGACATCACGTGCATCAGGATTTGGAAAGCTTTCAGGGATGATTATTGCATGTGTGCAAGGCAAAGACAATTGTTTTTCATTATTCTGTTAGGATGTAGCATGACAGTTATGACAAATACTGTGACAACCAGGTCTCTTGTTATTTGAATAGATATACTTCTTAATAGAAGGTGACAAACCTCCATAATCTTTCACTTTTTTGCAATGCAGCAATGAACATCAGTAATTAAAAAAAAGGAGTATTTTTCTAATTTCATTAAGCATCATATGAAATATAAACCAACTTTTTTGCTTTATCTTCATTTTCTACTTTAAGAATAGAACCTGTTTCAGTACACAGCAATACAAAGAAGCACTGCTAGTTATGTTATGAAAGATTATCATAAAAGATAATAACATACAGATTTTTGAGATGTATATGTAGTAATACTTAATTTCTTTCTATGCTACAAATAGCCCCAGATACAGTATTTTACACCACATCTGTGAAACTGCTGAATGGCATTAGGCTTTAGGGAGCACAAGTGTGATCTACTGGTCAAAGCACAGGACTGAGAAAGGGGAAATTTATACTGTAGGTCCATGTTTGTGGTCGTGTCTAAATCATTCTACCTGATCAACTCAAAGGCAGTTTGGTTATATACAATCGTATCTCAACCATACCTCATGGCCTTCCTGTCTGAAAAATAGAGTACGAACAAAAATCATTATCTTATTGACCAACATTGTTTGGTCCTTAACAAAGATCAGCAATATACACTCCAGAGAAAGGTGCAAAAATACTGAAGTAAAGAGATTTTGAAATAATAATTTGGAATTTCCTCCTACTCTTCTTTTTACCTCATATTAAGGCTGGTTTATGTCATGGAGTACTGAGGTTTTGTGAATTATTTTGGTAACTTCAGTTGAGAAGCACTATATAAGCCAAAGTGGTGGTGTTATTCATTGCTTCATTATACAATACTCATAGATGTCAAGAAATATAAATACAGGACAGTTGTTTTGGCAGCCATAGGCCTAGCAGTGTTTGCACAACCTGGAATGATAGGCTTGGAAGTTTTTTTATTTTTTTGAGTGTTGTTTGAAGAAATACACATTTCGAGAATTTAGCTTTTCAAGTTCTTAGAGCATGAAAAAGATTTCCTTCTGTATCCCTGAGATAAGTGCAACTATCTCTTTCTCCCCACCAGAAAGGGAGAAAGTATATGAAGTGAAGAGAGGCTGGCTTCGTCTATTGCTGCTATGAAGCTGCCTCTGACCCTTGAAACGTGTTTGTTGTTTATTTTTTTTTTAACATTTTCTTGCTGTCTTGTGTAAGAGCAAGGATCCCATGCTTGTACTTTGTCATGTTGTCCTACCTGAGCTTACTGATGAGTAAACTGATGTGGGAATTTCAGAATGTCAGATAAGTCCCAGTTCTGCATTGCATTGAATTTTACTTGTCTCTTGGTGTAAGGTTAATTTTCTTTTTTACTATTCATAAGATAAATGGAAGTTTCCAAAGTAGAACAAAGCATCTATCTGCTAAGCCTTCAATATTTTATTGAGTCACAAAAATATGCATACCCCTCCTGTGATAAAGAGCCTGTCCTGCTCTTGAATGTCAACTTTACCAATGACTTAGTGGAAGTGGCGTGATCTTGATTCCTGCCCCCCCCACCCAATCCTATAAATTTGCACATCTTATGAAAGAGGTAATAGCCCTTGACTCTTCCCTTTTTGCTAAGAGTGCCAAGAAATTATTTTTGCCTTCCACAACCCCTTCTTTAAATTCCTGAAAGCCCTCATGTATTTCTGTAGTATTCCTAATCTCTGGTGGCTTGCTGTCGTGGTTTAGCCCCAGCCAGCAACTAAGCACCACGCAGCCGCTCGCTCACTCCCCCTACCCCGGTGGGATGGGGGAAAGAATTGGAGGAGTAAGAGTGAGAAACACTCCTGGGTTGAGATAAGAACAGTTTCATAATTGAAAGAAAGTAAAACAGTAATGATAATAGTAACAGTATAATAATGATAATAATAATAATGATACACGAAGCAAGTGATGCACAATGCAATTGCTCACCACCCGCTGACCGATACCCAGACAGTTCCTGAGCAGCGATCACTGCTCCCTGGCCAACCCCCCCCAGTTTATATACTGAGCATGATGTCATATGGTATGGAATAGCCCTTTGGTCAGTTTGGATCAACTATTCTGGCTGTGCCCCCTCCCAGTTTCTTGTGCACCTGGCAGAGCATGGGAAGCTGAAAAAAGTCCTTGACTAGCATAAGCAGTACTCAGCAACAACTAAACCATCAGTGTGTTACCAACATTCTTCTCCTACTAAATCCAAAACACAGCACTATGCCTGCTACTAGGAAGAAAATTAACTCTATCCCAGCCGAAACCAGGACACCTGCAAAGAGAGAGACTTGGGTTTAGGAAAAATAATCTCTTGTATGGTAGCTGCATAGCACAAGAAATGAGGGGCTGGGGCAGATAGTTGGAGGTCTGGTTCTACTAAGGTTGAATCCTTCCTTGAATTCCTGTATACAAGGCCAGTGATGCTGTTAGTTTTGTCTTTATGTTCTATACATAAATAAATGGCATATGCCAATGCAGTTCACAGTAGTTTGGAAGTTATTGCTTTTCTTAGCAAGAAATGGTTAAAAAAAAATCAGTAGTCACTTTTGTAATTTTTTGTTGTGCTTTACGCTTGGAAGCTTGTTCATTGTTATCAGAAGAAAGGTCTTGATTCAAAGAGATTTATTGTATTTCTATGACCTAATTAGAATCAAGCTTCTAATCATACATATTTCATAAATAAATTAAATGACTTTGCACATTCTTTTCTTCAACTTTTGGATATGTATCCTGAGTCAAAAATGTAGAGAATGTATTATTGCAAATAAATTATTTTCTTTGCCAAAAACAGTTTTGCAAACATTGGCATGGTGCTGTCTCTTTTGCTGCAAGCTAATGTCTCTCTTTATTAACCATGATAAAGATTGGAACATGGACGAGTGACATTTTCTTTATTTACACACAGATTTAATGAACAAAAATGTAGCTTGTCATAATTTGTAGGATTTGCATGGTGTTAGTTCTGATTAGGTGCAGGGGGGATGCATCGACGTTTTTATTAACACTAACTACCGCACAGTTGCTGCTATCAAGAAATTCTTAGAGTACAAATGAACACAAAAGGCCTTGGTTGTATCTCATCAAGCGAAGTAGATCATCTTTTCTGTCAGTGCCTGGCCGCAGCCTTCTGACTGAAGAACTCACATATGTATAATAGAGTGACTTTGGATCACTTGGCTGCTGAAAAATTTGATGTGAAGCTGTATGGCAACATTTCCAAAGTGACAGTAACTTCTCATTATAAATTCAAGAATCTTTGATTCTTAGAAATGGTGGGCTTTTCTTGTTGTCAGCACAAGGTTGTGAGCGCTGCTGCCAGACCCACGCAGCAAGCATGCTGAGATTGCCAGCACAGAGACATTTATCCATCCACAGTTTTGGCTAGCTATGGAAAAGCTGAGATAGTCTCAGGTATGTCATTCAAAAAGAAACCCCAGAAGTAACCTCTCGTTGCTGTGGGTAATGGGTTTTCATTTATATTCATTATATTCATGTCACAACTTTTATGAGATTGATTTGATTTCCCCACTTTGTCTTATTTACAAAGGCTCCCTTGCCTTCTGTTTCTTCATTTGCTACTGTCTAAAAGGGCCTTGTAAAGACAAAAAAAAAAAAAAATCTGAGCAGTACCAGCGTAACAAATTTCTCAGACTTGCCTGTCAAGGTCTGACATTAACTCCTTTTGCTTACGTGACAGTTGGCAGGTAGATGTCTCTTTGTTGTTTAAAAGGGAGCTCGCTTTGTGTTTCTCCCCAGCCTTTCACTTTTATGCAAAATTCCCTTATTTCCTTATGCTATTAATATTTTCTATGAATTTGAAGGAAGCCAGAAATTGCTCCTCTTTCATTTCCTTTTCACAAATCCCCTGATTCTTTGCTGTGTACTATAAATACCGTCTGACTGTTTCCAGTGCTCTACCCGGGTATTTCAGCAAGCTGAAGAGCTGACTGAGGGCTGCTGCCTGCCAGTCAGATGCTGTAGAAGGATGTGTCCACGTGCACGGAGGCAAGATGAGAGACATCCTGGCAGGGTCAAGTGTGCATGTTCACTTTGCCAACTGTCAACTCCAATTACAGAATGCTACCTTCCAACATTTTAAAAAATGCAGCCCCTTCTAAAAGTACACTGAGTCCTTCTTAATTGCAGGAAAACTCTCTTTCTTTTAATTTTTTATAAAGTGAAGCATAAAAAATTTAAATGAAAACTTTTAAAGGGTATAGCTTGAAATGTAAGATGGTTTGGAGTGTTGCTGCACCACATCTGACTCTAAACCCTAACCTGCAAATTGGCACAAGTTTTACTGTGCAGTAATTTAATCTCATTTCCATTATATACCACCTTCTTAGACTCAACATGAGGTGATTATTCCTCTCTTTGGCTAGGCAATGTAACTCTTGACTATTACAAACCACAGACTTGAATCAAACTCTGAAGTCATTAGACAGAGTCCAAGAAAGTGCTTCTAATGACCCTCACTGATGCCAGTGATCTTGGGACTACGTTCTTTTGTTGTAAATGGTACAGTCCTTTTCTATCCAGAAACAGACAATGTATAAAGTTAAAAAGGTGTTTGATAGTGAATATTGAGTGGGAAGAAGGTTCAGGACACACAATGCACTACAGTCAGATTCACCAAGTTTAATGCAGTCTTGTGAGATTAAACGTGGTATGTAATCTGCCACTAGACTATAAGCACTAAGGGAAACTCTACTGCAGAAGACCTAGTGGACTCGGTGTTTATAGCAGCCCTGCGCAGTATGATTTCAAGTCCCAGTTTTGAATTTGGGATTTAGACACTGTGCTGTAACCCTATAAGCACTAACTTTCAGGGTTTATCACTTGCCAGTGCACTTGTTCGCAACACCAACTGGAGGAAGCAGTTTCTTTCCAGTCAGACTTGAGGCAAGCAGATGATCTGGACAGGATTTAGTTCCCTATAAGCTTAACCTCCTCAACTTCTGTCCGTGATTTGTTCCTATTAAATTGCTTCCTGGCGAGCTGATTTCTGTGGCTCCTTCCTTAATTCTGCCCATGCGTTACAGGAGAGAGCCTGTGGGGATATTTGGAGATGACACTGCCTCTAAGCGGCAGAAGCCTGAGATGCTGCACTGCCTTGTGTTGAAATGCCTTTGTGCCAGCAGTAAATGAGTTGTCTGAAGCTCCACCAGTGAGTCAGATCACCACTTCTCTTTAGCAATTTTATAAACCATTGCGCTGATCTAGTCAGCTGAGGTTAAATGTCACGCTCAATAGAAAAAATCTGAGTGGAGACTGGCATTTACACAACTGCTCTTCTTCACCAGCTTTCAAACACCTCCTCTGCACAAACCAGCAGGGGAACAAAGAGGGTTTTCTATCAAAGCCTACTCTGAAATACTTCTGAAAATTCTCTGATTAAGTGAAAATATGCCAAAAGCTTACCATGTATTTAGCAACTCGAAACTCCCACGTGCTTTTCTAAATGCATTTACAAAACATGAGTCATGGAGGTCTGCATTTTCAGAGGTGCTCAAGGGTTAAATATGAAATCCATGGGAAATAGGGGTGTTCAAATATTTGGAACCTAGGACCTTCCCTTTTCTGTTCTTGTAATTATTTTGTCAAGCCCAGGTGCCCCTCTCCCTTCCCTGGTGAGATTTATTTCACTGTGCTGGAGAATTACAGATGCATACTAATACTCCCTATTTTCTTTCTCCTAGTTCAGTTTTACCTAGTAGATTGTTTCCAGGTGTGTGAACCGCTGGTCAGTATATCACATCTAACTTACTGATCATTGCTGATGGCATACGTTATTGTCATACATGAAGTAAGACTCCTAAGCAATATTTCTAAAGCCATGAAAGATGGCTGCAGTGCCTTTCAGAATTTAGTATAGAAAAATTTCAGGTAGTTGAGACTCCATTGAAGAAAAGACCTAAAATTTTTAGGTTTCATTTTTTAATTGCATTCTAATAGAAATCACTTTGGAAAAGGCCCAAATTAAAAAGGGCAGCAATAACCACTTCATTAAAGCTTCTAGTCCCAAGATGGAGGTAATCTCTTCTTACAACATGTTTCCAACGTTTTCTACAAAAAAAATTAACACCTAGATCTTATATCAAATTCTCTGTGTAGACAGATTAAGTATTTTTACTGTAGTGAACTGTCTGCTATAGCTTGGAACCAATCTGCAAGCACAGAAAAGAATGTCAAAACTTACTAATGACAGGATTATTTTAAGTTAACAAAGGTGATCTTTGTTTTCCCCACCACAAATTTACACTTCAGAAACTAAGGGTAAAGGTGTCTTCAAAGTGAAAGCTCTTGTGTTTGGAAATGAATGTTTCTATGTGGATGATTTTGTATAATAAAAGATTTCACAATACCTCGGTGTGCTACCAGAAGTGGCAAAATTGGTCATCAGCATCAAATACACTTTAAGAAGAGAGATGTCAACTATAACAGACACAGTAGCTTAAAAAATAAAAAATAATTCAGATCAATAAATTTAAAATAATGAAGCTCAACTGGTAACAGTAGCTCATCATGAATTTGTTTCATATTGTTTTTTAGTCTGCACAAAAGATTCTAAATTTTTCAAGCTGAACAATCAAATGATAATGGAAAACCTTTAAGAGTGGGAAGTGGGATGAGAAACATTATTGCATATTTAGGTACGTATTTAAGTCTGCAAAGCTATTTTAAAGAAATAGAGAGTTAATTTTTGACAAAGTGGCCCGCATGTTAAAGCTGAACTGCTGGGAATGTTTTTTGGTAGCTTGTAATAAAAGGTATAAATTGTAAGCTCCATGGTTATAAACAACACATACGTGAATGTGTTGCATCTATTATGCAGTACAGAAATCTCCTCTGCACTTCTGCATGTGGATATATGAAACATTTTGGATTTCGTAACGGTAAAAAGCTGTTTGCCATTTAAAGTCAGTATCTCTGAGCCTCAACCAGCAAGATTATGACTCTCCAATCCACATTAATAATTCAGTGTGAAATATCTTCGTGACACTTGTAGCCCTGTCAGAGATCGAAAGTGTTTATATTTTCTGGATACATTATATTAAAAGCAAAAAGCATTAGTATGCTGCATGCATTTACAAATTCTAGTCTTGGTGGATGTGCTATGATATGAAACCTATAATTTTAAACCCAGCCCTGCATTATCACTCATGTTGGTTTCTGTGTGCAGTACTGATTTGTAACAGGAGTCTCATGATAAAACTGCCCTGTCTGGGTAGCTGATATGGGCGAGGACAAGTGGTAAAACCTGAATCCCAAACCATATTCACTTCTGGCCTCCATATGGGATGTGAGGTTCTTCAAACACGTTAGGTTTGGTCTCTCTTGTTAAAGTAACTTTTGGTTTTGTGTTCCCATCAGTCCTTCAGTTTACCTTAAGTTTCTACCCAGTGACCCCTGCCTGACTCTTAGGCTGACAAGGGGTGCATGCAACTGTTTTTCCACTGAAATCTTCTTTAGCTAGAATGACGTAATGAGAGATGGCCTAGCTACTGTTTGTCAAACTCGTGCATGTCATATTTGCAACACAATCAGCCTCATGAAAGCAGCGGCTTATGTGATCAAGTCTTCCTTTGAACTTCTGGATTCTTGTTAGCAACACAAAGCTTTGTCATGCTGTTGCAATAAATCATATTTTAATAACTGCTAAACCCTTTGAACATAAAGTTTAATAGCAACACTTGCAGGAATTAAATACTTTCATCAAGTGTCGGTGCTTATGGCCTAAACTTCTTAGATGTTCCCCACCTGCCACCTACCCCAGTTAAGGTGGGGACTGGGGTTTGCCTTGGAACAGGGGCTGATTGTGTGGAACATGGAACAAATGCATTCAGTAATAGTAGAAAAAGGGGGTTTCTATCCCAGAGTTTACAGTTTAAAAACATAGGTCTGAAAAAAGAGTGTGGAAATGGGGCAGAAAGCACAAGACATGCCATCAAGAGAGACTCCCTTCCCATCTCATGATAGTTGTTATTTTTTTAAGGAATGGGGCTCTGTCTCAAATCCAGTCCAAAGGGTTCACCATTGGCAGGCAAGGATTAGCCAAATTTAACAACTAGAAGAGAAGATATGCTGCAAATAGACTGGGGGAAGAAGGGGGTAGCACACACAGACTGAAGCTGCAAAGAAATGGTGAGCATTCATTGAATGGGAGGGCAAAAAGGGCAGGGAGGTGACCTGTCCTGCTGGCTGCACAGCTAGCCCCACCAGATCACCACAGTATCTGTGTTTCTGCTCAAGTTTCTTGCTCTGCTGGCTCAGGAGTCTTCCCAACCTGCTGATCTGGGTTTGTTTAGAAACCATGGCCTGCATGGGGGAAGGATTAAGCAGTGTGGCTGTACACCACGTGGCTGTACTGTCTTGGAAGTGATTGACCATGAGGGGCTGAAGGATGCAGAGGTTTATAGGGTTATGACTCTGCCAGTGCTGTGTCTTTCCCACAGCACCCTACAGGGGTGTGAGGGGTTGCTTCCCTGTCTGCTCTCACGTTCCCTTCCTAAAATGCTTCTCCTCAGCTATTGAAGTAGCACTGAGCACCTAATGGGTGCCATTAGTCACAGCCCTGACAGCGTTGGGGGACATGCAGCGAGCCAGCAAGCAGGGACAGCTGTCTCTCTCAGTGATTCTTCTGCTAATAAGTTATTTAGGACCAAATTCCAAGTCCCACCGAAGCCCATGGCAACGCTCTTGCCAACCCACTTCAGAGCCGGAGTTACTCCTTTGAGTGCCGAAGCATCTTCTGTGATTTGAATCAATAGCCTCCTTCCTCTTAAGCCACAAAAACTGTATTTTCATGCTCGCTTCTGCTACAACTGGAGTATAATTGCTGAGGGTTTGTGTATGTAAAGGACTCCGTTTTTCTTTTTTTTTTTCCCCCCAAGTGGAAGATCGCCACAGACCAACAGTCTAAAAGGTTCACAATGATCAGCCCTAATTCTGAGGAGAAATATGGCCATTCTTATTACTAAAGACAACAATTGTGTGCAAAACAGAATATCAGATATCAGTGAAAAAATAACGAGGGCTTTTTCCTTGTGTGTATATTTTTTTTAAATGTGCACAGCAATAAACTAGAAGTTGTAACCTTGACTTTTGCCATATGTACCCTAGCAGGTTTTTATAACTGGTAGGCTCAAAGGGCCATATACAAAGTGGATTTCTTGTTACTAATTGTAAACATGTGGTGAATTAGATAAAGTTTTCCTTATAGTCAATAAATAACTCTTTACAGTCAGTAAGCAACTGCATTAGAGTTTCTGATACTGCACATCTTTTCAGATGAACCAGTTAACTAATCAGAGACTGGAACAGTGTGTACACACATCGGGATGTGTCTGCAATGAGCAAAATAGTCTTTATTTTATTGTTCCATGACACAACATGAAGAAGAATATAGCAGGCTGAAAACCCATTTTCTGTGTAATGAACAAAGGAGAAGGGTTATGTCACACCTAAATGTGTAGCAAGTGTGATCCGGGCTGCAATGAGCTAGTAATGCTTTTCCTAACATACAACCACAAAGGCGAGGCTGTGCCTGTGCTGATCTCTGTGCAATCATTTAATAGCTGTAGCGTTTATTTCCACTAATGCTTTCAGTGTCAGTGGAGGATGAGAGCAGAAATCCGGCTTTCTGCTGGCAAAAATTCTGCCCGAGAGCAAAACCTCTCCATTCCAAGACCTTTCTTGCAGTGTTCACATGTACTGCGTTACGTTGGTTCTTAATATTCTGCATGCTTTGTGTTACATACTTCCAAACTGTTTAACCCTTTAATACAATATCCAATCATGTCTATAAGCTCTGATTCACAGTTTTCATTAATTTATACCTAAGGCTACTACAAGGAAGGGATAACCTCTCCTGTTCATACAGTAGACCAGTGGCAGAGACAAAGCCTGAGCTCATGGCTTTCTACAGCATTAGTCGATGTATTTTACACTAGCCTTGTCAGTAAAGCTTTGTCAAAGGGGGAGACTGTAAGATGTGTCTTGGGATAGTCATGCAATGGTAAAGCAAGCTGAGTGTGACAGGGTTCAGAACTGGAAGCTGATGATGACTGGACTAAATGTGATGTGCAGTGTTTTTGTATAGTAGCTGTCAAATGCTGTCATCATTATAAAGACATGATTGTTACTGGAAACCAGTGGCATAATGGTGAGTAACCACAAATAAGTGGACTGGGGCGGGGTTGGAATAGGTGATCCCCAGAGGTCCTTTTCAAGCCCAACTACTCTATAACTCTGTTTAAGTAATTTGGGCAATGTGAATAACCCATTGCTTGGTCTAATAAGCCAAAACAGGCAGAGTATTATTTTTTCTCTGTGAGCAGAACCACCTTTACTGCATATTTGCAACTGGTAGAGATTCTGCCCGCATTCAGCGCTGTTCAGTTTGTATAGGTAGGATGTATTAGAAATACAGTCACAAAACGTGCTGGAGGGGACAGCAAAAGGTTACACAATCCATGCTCCTGCCCCAGGACAACCTCTTCTTGTTTGCCAAGCTATCTGAGAACTGGTGTAAACAGTCAAACATTAATTACTTCCACTATTTTGATGATCGTTGGAATTAATTACTATAGAACTAGAGAGGTTGGAAGGGACCCCTGGAGGTCTCCTGTCCAACCTCCTCCTCAAATTGCGTTCAGCTGGAGGAGGTTGCCTCTGGGCTGTGTCCTGGTGGGTTCTGAATCTCTGTAAGGATGGAGACTCCACAGCCTCTCTGAGCAACGTGCTCCAGCGTTTGACCACTCAGATGGGAATTTTTTTTTTAACTTATATCTAGTCAGAATTTCCTTTGTTTCCGCTTGTGTCTACTGTCTTTTGTCCTTCCACCAAGCACCATCTTCTCTATACCTTAGTCATGTAGCTGTATTGTGGTGATGGTTTATTATTTGCATTGAATAGACCCTAAAGAACCAATACTGCAGTCCTATTGCTCTTCTGTAGAGCTGCAAGAGGACAGCGCAACCCCTTTATAGAGAAGTGTCCTGGTTTCAGCAGGAAGCATATCGTTTTTTGAGTTGTTTGCAAATATTTGTGCAGAGGCTCTTTCTTCTTGTTTCTTATACTGCTTTTAAATAGTTGCTAGAGAGAAAAAAAGAAGCATTGTCACAGCATAGCAAAGGGATTAAAAACTCCCTTTTCTTATTTTGTAACATCTTCCAAGGGATGTCAGTTACACATTTACGAATCAAGAAACCTACTACCTAGATTACCTGGAGGCATTAGTTCACTGCTAAAACTTGGAAAGAGCAAGTTAAATTGCTCAATTTCTGCTCCTGAGCCTTCATGAAGGAAAGAACCTGCAAAACTGTGTGTGTGTGTGCATGGGTGAGGGGTTAATGCATGCAATTTGTGTGCCCAGTGCATGTGCACAGTGATCCTTTTGCTAACACCATTTTATCGCTTTACAGTTGTGTGAACATGACTCTCTAGGCAATACCAGCCCACCAATGTATATAATTTAATTAATGTGCTTACATGGACTGATCCCCTGGCTTCACTTGATAACCAGAGAAGAAGAAAAGTTACTCTGTAACTACAAATCTGCAACGTGCAGATGGAAAAACTACGGCTTCATGTGGAAATTCCATGAAATCTCCAGCTTTTACCTCAGAAATTGAGCCAGCAGTAAAACCTAGTTCGTTTTTACAAGTTATGCAAATTTTCAAACACAAAACCTTCTACACTGATACAGAGTGACCTTAATGCCTCTTGTTATTTAGAAGATTCTGGTCGGCCTTTATGACGGATGAAGATGAACCAAGCCCTGTACTGGAAACTGGTAGCTCCCCAGGGATCAGTGATCATTGCCAGATTACACGCAATGTGCAGAGCACTTTCCCAGTTAGTACTATCTCCATGTGTGTGTTGCTTCCAAAGGGCTACTCTTCCAAAACCAGGAGAAAAAAGAAAAAAAAAAGATTGAAATCGATTGTGAGGAAACATTTTTATACAAAAATGTGAATGGAAGATAGATCTTCAGAATGAGTTTATTGTAAGATCAGAAAGCCGCATTCTGTCATCAAGAAAAAGGACTGTTTTGGTGGGGAAAACTAGTCTTAGTTTAATAAGGAAGTGAAAACAACTATCTGACATGCACAATACATGAAAATAGTGCAGGAACTATGCATAGAAATCAATATAAATAAATTGCTCTGGAAATTGATAACAGGAAACTAGAAATATGAGGGAAAATCCATGGCGGATATCTTCTACATATACTTGCAGTAAAAAAAAGGTCATGGTGATGGGATAGCCCCTTCTAAATTGTGATGCATAAATTATTAAAGTAAAAAAAGATATTTGGTGCAGGGTTCTGGTTTTTAAAAGAAAGTGACTTTGGGAGATCAGCTAAAAACATTCTTCCACTTGATGGCAACTGTTCTTTTTCAACAGAGGTGTTTTGCTCACCTGGAAGGAAATGCATAAGGTATAGTTCATTTGGTAACTAGTTTTGGTGAGATCATCAGCTAGGCCAAAAAATTTATTTTGGGCATGTGCTGTATCCGCTAAACGTATCTCTCAGAACTGTTAGTGAAGGAAGACCCAGGTCTCCTTCTCCTATGCAAATCGGAACTAGTTTGGGATTCAAGTTTCCAGCTATGGTCCCTTGATAGTCCTGAGAGTGCTACATTTACACAGAAGACCATTGTGCTTAGTGAGAATGGCACTGAAGCTGTCTTCCTGACTAATTTGCAGAAGATAATAAGCTCCTGTTAGGTAAAGTTTATGATGAAGTTATGGTATATGTACTTAGTTCTTTCAGAGGTGCAGACTACGTCCCAGCTGGTATCTATGGGGTGTAATGCAAACTTTCAGGCGAACGCGCTGACAGAGTTTCTCTGGATGTGCAGACAATGTGAACCTGTTCCTGAGGTAGCATCAGACACTAGTTTGTAATTTTTTAATAGCAGTGAAACCACATTTTCCATGTGAAAAAGGCAAAATAAACCCTTTTCCCTAAAAGCATTTTCAGGTTTGTGTGCAACTCCTACTGTTTCCTGAATGCACTCAATTTTTTTAAACTCAATTGTTGATTACAGTGAAGACATCAGCTTTGGATTTTTGCATTTCATTCTTCCTCTTTTTCTTTCACCCTTGCTTTGGCCCCATCAAAAGAAATGACAAAAGCTCTTGATTATTGTTCTGAATGTATTTTAAAATCCTGCGTTCTGTGAACAGCAGGACAAATAAAACCTGTTTTGTATGGATTTGTGCCCTTTTATTCCAGCTCCCCCTCTCTCACATTAGGCTAGCACGGTCCTGCTCAGCAGGGAGCGGCATGCTCAGTGACTATTGCCAAACCTCGGGTGCATGGGTTGTCAAATGAAGCGTACGGTGATTTGATGACTGAAATAAACGTGCCGCTTTTAGTTCCCCCACCTCCATTAGTTCCCCATCTTTTCCTTCAGTGGGGGAACTAATTGAGGCTCCTCTACTCTAACCAGTCCCTGATGTTCGTGAAATTCAGAAGCTTTCTTGCCATCTTCCCCACATGATTAAACTGTCAAGCTAGTTCAAGAATTAATTACCGATGGAAGCAAGATACACTTTCTTCTTTGCAAGGCCCTCAATTCCTTAAAACTGAGGCTAAAACCGCAAGTATGCTGAAGGCAGGAGATGAGGCAGCGAGGTACTGTTCCTGTCCACATTAAATTCTGCTGAATCTTTGAAATTTTAGGCTGCTTAATGTGTAGGCCTCAGAGCAAAAGTATGTGTGTAACTTGGGATATTTATAGTGTTTACATAATACAAGCTAGTTGTTGTTGTGGGGGATATTATTTTAAATGGAAACATATTTATATTACATTGATATATCACACCAAATTGAAGCAGTAGATTTTGTAGATGATATGACAATGTCCTTGTATTTCTTCTGGTTTTGGCATCTGGGAAAAAAAAACAGGGTGTAAGCAAAATGTAGAGGGATACAGTATTGGTGATGATGTGAACAGCAGAATATTAAGACCAGTCCTGCAGAAGAGGACTATGCCTGGGAATGAGACACAGTATTATATGCTTATTATACTTTTATTAATGAGTATTTATATAATAAATATAATAAGTATTATATACTTACTATACTACTTAAAGGGGGCCTATAGGAAAGATGGGGACAATCTTTTTAGTAAGGCCTGTTGTGACAGGACAAGGAGTAATGGTTTTAAACTAAAGGAGGGGAGATTTAGACTGGATATAAGGAAGAAATTTTTTACAATGAGGGTGGTCAAGCACGGGAACAGGTTGCCCAGAGAGGTAGTGGAGGTCCCATCCCTGGAAACATTCAAGGTCAGGCTGGATGGGGCTCTGAGCAACCTGATCTAGTTAAAAGTGTCCCTGCTCACTGCAGGGGGTTGGGCTAGATGACCTCTAAAGGTCCCTTCCAACCCAAAGCATTCTACGATTCTATACCTGCCACAATCATAAGTACCGGGTCAGGGACAAACATATTCTTACAGCATTATAGAATTATTCCTCAGTGCCTCAGCGCTAGGGCTGTGTTCTTAAACTGGGCCAAATCTCCTAATATATAAATTAGGGAGCATATTAGCATGTTATTTCATGTCAGTCTCATGTTAAAATTTTTTACGTGGCTTTTATTCAGTATCTCTTTGTACGTGAAAATCTTTATGGTTCAATTTGGGCTGAAATTTGTTCTTGGTAGTTTCCCATTTCACTGATGACCAATTGATAGTATTTCAAACAATCTAACTAAAGGGTCTGTCTTACTGGAATTCAGATGCAGATCCATCCTGTCTCGTGCAGTTTTATTTCGGTATTGGACTGGGGGGTCATTTAACTCTCTGCAGATTGCAGAGCTGTGAGCAGAAAAATTCACTGCAAATAGTATGTCAGGAAAAAAAATATTTCTTTAAGAAAACAAAACGAAACCCAGCCCGCCCACCCCAAACATTCCTTTGGCTACAATTTTTTTTTGGTGTATGTGTATGGTTATAGTTCATCCTACAAGACAAAGGCTTTTACATGCATGGCTGCTGTTCTCTCTACACCTGTCGACCTGCCCATACCACTCCTTAGGCTTTTGGCCAGCCACGGTCCTATGCATTGACCACAGGGCATCTATGGCCAGTAGAGCCAGTTCAACACGATGCAGGACTATCATACACCAAATGCAAGGTGTGAGCAAGTGACTTCCACTGCCTATTAGCAGCAGTGGAAGAGGCATCATCTAGAGGAAATGAGGAAAATTTGAGCATTGAATTGGAAATTTTTAGTGAAAAGTGATTTCCATGAGCCACCCCTAATTTTAAGAAGCGTGCTCGATAGGAGAGGAGGCGAGCAGAGGCACGCTTGTTACTGTGGACCCAAACCCGATGTCCTGGTGCTTCAGGACACCTCACGTTGGACTGGCTCTACTTGGCTCCCTGGCCTTAGGGACCCGCCTGTGTTGCTAAGCCCGGGTGCCGAGCGCGGGTAGGAGATGACTAGGAGACGATTAGGAAAAATTTCTTCACAGAAAGGGTAGTCAAGCATTGGAACAGGCTGCCCAGAGAGGTGATGGAGTCACCATCCCTGGAGGTGTTCAAAAAATGGGTAGACGTGGCACTTTGGGACATGGTTTAGTGGGCATGGTGGTGTTGGGTTGATGGTTGGATTGATGGTCTTAGCGATCTTTTCCAAACTTAATGATTCCTAGTTTTTACTTTCGTTATAAATAATCCAGCCACCAAGCCAGGAAACATGAAATTATTACTCTACCCTTAATTGGTTTAGTGGTGGACTTGGTAGTGTAGGTTAATGGTCGGACTGGATGATCTTAAAGGTCTTTTCCAACCTAAAAGGTTCTATGATGCTCTGACCCTGCCGCCGAGTGGGCTGCGGCTGGAGCGGGGCCAGGCCCGGGGCCCCCTTCGGGCGACCGGAGCGGGACGGCTGCTGGCGAGGGGGCCGGGCCCGGGCCGCGGCCCACCCCGGCAGCGCACAGGGCGCCCGCCCGACCCGGCCCGGCCCCGCTCTCCGGCTCGGCTGCAGCCGGGCCGCTGCGCTCCCGCCCGGCTCCGGGCCCGGCCGCTGGCGGCTCAGGGCGGGCAGGCGGGGCGCGGGCACCCCCGGGGGCGGGAGGCGGGAGGAGCGAGGCGGGGCCGGGCCGGGCCGGGCCGCGCTGGGCCGGTGGCGGTGCCCGCCCGCAGTGCCTGCTCGCAGCGCTGCCGGCGGGGAGGCTCCGCTGGCCGGCGAGGGCCGCGCTGGTGTTTTTGTCACTTTCCCTCCCCGCTGCCCGCCTGCAGCCCGCCGCATGGCCGGGGCGCCGCGGGGGGAGCCGCTCTCCTTCCGCGCCTTCCAGGCCGCCTGCCCCGCCGGCTACGAGTACGGCTACGGCGGCGGCCTGCGCCAGCTCCGGGAGCGCGAGTTCCCCCGGCTGCGAGGTACCGCGGGCCGGGCGCAGCCCCGCGGGGCGGCTGAGGGGCGGGCGGGGCGGCGAGGGGCGGGCCGGGGGCGGGGGAGGCCCCGGCCGCTCCCCGCTCGCCTCGGCGCCGGGCGGGAAGCTGCGTCTGGTGCCAGGGAGCGGCCGGGGGGGCGCGGGCAGGGGGTTCTCCCGCTTCTTCCCCCCCTTCTTCCCCCCCTTCTTCTTCTCCCCCTTCTTCCCTCCCTCCTTCTCCCCCTCCTTCTCCCCCTTCCTCTCCCCCTTCCTCTCCCCCTTCCTCTCCCCCTTCTTCTTCCCCTTCTTTTCCCCCTTCTTCTCCCCCGGCACAAGTGCCCCGGAGGTGCCATGAGTTCAGTGACAGGATTTAGGTACAGCAACAAGATGCAAAGCGAGCTATTAAGAAGGGGGTGGTGGTGGTGGTGGCTGGAGGAAAAGGCAAATTAAAATGGTAAACCAGCCCTTGTCTCGTAAAGGTTTGTGGTTGGACGGGTCTTTGTAAACTACTTTTGCAGGTTATATAGCTTTCCCCGTTGCCAGCATTAAACGTTGCTCGAACATCGTACTTCAAATCTAATCGTGATGGATATACGACTGTAATTTATTTTACCTAAAGAGGTATCGTTGCCTGCGATACTAGCATTTCAACATGCATAGGGAAAAAACAGACTATAGAGCAGAGTGAATAACATCGGTTGGGATGTCCTGAACCTGTTATTTAGGCCACTCTTTCTGTTAAAGAGTTTCGTGTTGCTGCTCGTTTTTGTCATTTCTTTGAATTTTGGTCATCGAATGCCAGAGCGGGCTTTCTCGTGCACAGGTATTTAGTAAAGAACGGAGTTACACTTTGCCTCTAGAGGGAGGTGGAAAAAACCTTAATTTGAAGCAGCAGTTTGAGGAACTTTCAGTAAGATTCAGTAAGTTAATTTCACAGTCTGGTATTTCTCATGTTAATTGCATCAGTGAAAGTTTGACCAGAAGAAACTGCTTGTCCTAAATTCAGGCCAAGATTCTGAAAAGTAGCTGTTTTGTAACTGAAACATTGCTTAGACATTTAAGCAGATGGCTTTTCAAAACTCCTGAGAATCAGGCTGGTTTCTCATGAGGATCCCCAGTTTTGAAATAAGGTGGTATCAGCTAATGAATCATGTCTGGTGGGTCAGTCTGTTCCCAAATGCGGTCACTGCAAAGGCAGAGCATTAGGAGTTTACCTCTGCTGGAGCATGTTTTGGCTAATGTAGGCTACTGAGTTACACTTTGGTCATGTGACCTACCCAGATAAGATGTGGATGACAGATAATTTAGAATATTTCCAGGAAAAGATAAACAAAAACAAATACAGGGTCTAAATAGAATCTGTGATAATGTTAGCTAATTGAAATCATGTCCAGGTTAAGGTGACCTAGGTTGCAAATTCCTTCTCCCCTTTGTTTTCCGCTTCAGAATTTTAATGCTACTCAATTGATAAATTGTTGCCCATTCGTCTTGAAAGCTTGTCACCTCCTTGAGGAAGATCAGTGTCCTTAACTGATCACTGTACATACATGTGGTGTCCTGTCTGCAATTCCCGTTTTAAAACCAGGAGCATCTCCCCTCTAGTCAAGAACTTCTGCCTTCAAGTGATGCCAGTAGTGCCAAAATGAAAGGTGTCCAGGGACAGATTCCTAGGCCAAGTGTGTAAGGCTAAGTGTCCCCTGCCTTACACGTCTGTCTGTCTCAGAGCTAACTAGTTGGACTAGTCCAGGACAGAGGCCAGGAACTGGCTGACAGTGGAGTGGTGTGGATGATAAGTACATTGCTTGTACTTACTCCTTGGCCTCCTTTTCTTTAGCCATGTAGCTGTTGTTCAGCATGTATCCCCTCTGGCTGAAGGTCTTGACACACTGATGTTGATGTTACAAAATGGCTCTTAAGGCTCTAGGTCTTTGTTGCATTGCTGAAATAAGGCGAAGGAAAGGTGGTTGATATACAGGTTAGCAGCAGCAATAATAAGTAAAGGGGTCTTCTCTAAGTGACGCATAAAAAATTAGTAGGGCTTTTAGTCATTTAGCCACTTAAGCATTTTCAGTGACCTGCCAAGACATGCAGGCTGGGGGATGAGGTAGAAGTTTTACATCTCTGGTGGCCTTGGTTCAGCTTTATGGGTAAGTCCTGATTGTACAAACTGATTCGCTAAGAAACCTGTAGCTGTTGGTGGGGTTGATCTCTGCTGGGTGTCTCCCTACTGCACAAAGGTGCTGCAATTTAATCCCTTCTAGTGAAGAGCAATCTTAACTAGTCCACTAGGCAAAAGAGAATTATCTCTATTTTCAGTTAACAGTAATGTCTTGCTCTGCCTGTTTATTTGGGGTATGCCTCAGATCTTTCCATCATTCAAGTCAGATAAAAATCCAGATTTTGCTGCTCACTTTTTATGTGAACAGAATTTTTGGAGTGCCTGTCTTAGATATCCATGAATTAAGCCTTGTGCTCAATTTTGGAACTGTCATCTTCTTATGAGTAGCATGTGATAATAATAATTATTGCATATCAGTGTATTTACTACTGCCTGATTGCTGATACTTGGTGGCATCCACTAAAGGAAGGCAGAAACCTTTTCTGCGTCTTAAACCTTTGCCTGTATGGTGCTAGTGCATCTGTTGTAACTCTAGTATGAAGAGTTGTGCAAGTGCCTGTTGAGAAGAAAGTACAATAGATGTGTGTAGGGAACGCTGGCTGCTGGACGTACTATAAAACCAGGATTTTTCAAAGGTGGTCTACCTGTGGTCCTATCAAAGTCTGTGGGAGTTTCACTCTTGGCTCCATCAGAAGGAAAATTAGGCTCGTACTGAGTGTGTTGGGGATTTCCCCTTCAGGTTGTGTGAAGGGATAAAAAGAACTACTCTACTTTCTTGAATCAGCAGTGGTCTGTCTGTTTTTGCACAGAAGCCTTAAATTTTAGGTTTATCTTCACTTTTGTAATTCAGGGGCTGTTAGCTGATGGCTACGGCAGCCCCTTCTAAAAATATATGAGGAGCCTGTGAAATGGATCCCTGTTTCACAGGCAGCAGCGTATGCGCAGTATGTGACCTTGACTTTAATCTTGTGAGCAGTGTACCCTTATCTGCAGTGTAGGATTGTAAATTGTGCTTTAGAAATGGATAAAGAGATTGGCAGGAGTTTGTAGGTTCTGTTGTTAAGTAATGGGGATGAATATGCTTCTGTGATGTTTATCATAGCAAAGAAAAGATCAGCTTCAGTTTGTATCGTGGTTTTAAAAAAGAAAAAGCTGATGTGTGATTTGCAATGCAGTATTTAATCCCAAGATACCTTTCCAGTTTCGGTTGTGTGCCAGTATTCTCCTCTAAGATAGCTGTGTCCGTTTCAGCGGGATCTTTCCAAGAGCAATAAGCGGTGGATACCCATCCCCCCAAATAAAAACCAGCGCGTATTAGCAATCACACGTTCTTTAGGGGCTGCTCACTGTCTGAAGATACTGTTTAACTGAGGTAAGATGCACTGTCCCATTTAATGTCAAATTGGTCACTGTCCTGTACTTCAACAACAGTCATGTAACAAATCATGTGTCACCTTAGTAGTATGAACATTTGTGATATGTATGATTACATACAACTAACGATAATAGTGTAGCTTGCCTGTTAGACAAAAAGGAAAGGCAAGCTAAGCTATGAGTAACAGAATTGGCCTTTGTTTCTTTGAAACTCAAATGATGTCTCATGAACTGGTCACCTGTGTGAGAGCTTATTCTATTGTTCAGTTAAGGAATAGATGGGTACTGGATCTGAGCTTACACAAAAATAAGACTTTTTACTCATATTGCCAGTAATTATTTGCACCGAGACTGTTCCTGTATGTAGGAGAATGGGAAAAGCGGGTATGCTCCATGCATTTCAGTCAGTCCTTAGAGACTTGGTTAGCAAAGGTCAGCTGTGTCCCCTGAGAACAGAAAATCCTATCTGTTTTGCCATGTTTGGGGTAATCTGGTGTTTTGGCTGAATATCAGAAATAAGAAATGCATTCTGGTGTGTCAGCTCAGAGTAATTTTGTTGATAGCTAGCTGATGCTCACATTTTATGAAGCTTGTGAACATGAGTGTACTGTGAGCCTGAGGAGTTGTGCTCATCTCTTGGTTGCAAATATAGGTGTCACCTCAGTTTCTCTACTGCTATGCCAGTTTGCTAGCCTTCTCAGACCAGAAATTCTGCCAGCCTTGTGTCTGAGGTTTTTTATTTTTCTTTAAAAAAAAAAAAAGTATTTGGAGTAATTTTTGTATCCTAAAATAATTGGATTTATTTTTTTTTCTATCTCCAGGGGTTTTTTGGTTGTGGTGGGTTGACCCTGGCTGGATGCCAAGTGCCCACCAAAGCCACTCTATTACTCCCCTTCTCAACTGGACAGGGGGGAGAAAATATAACAAAAAGCTCGTGGGTTGAGATAAGGACAGGGAGATCACTCAGCAATTACTGTCACAGGCAAAACAGACTCGACTTGGGGAAAATCAGTTTAATTTATTGCAAATCAAAACTGAGTAGGGTGATGAGAAATTAAACCAAATCTTAAAACACCTTCCCCCCACCCCTCCCTTCTTTCCAGGCTCAACTTCACTCCCGATTTTCTCTATGTCCTCCCACTGAGCAGCACAGGAGGACGGGGAATGGGGGCTGCGGTCAGTTCATCACACGTTGTCTCTGCTGCTCCGTCCTCCTCAGGGGAGGGCTCCTCACACTCTTCCCCTGCTCCAGCGTGGGGTCCCTCCCACGGCACACAGTCCTCCATGAACTTCTCCAGCGTGGGTCCTTCCCACGGGCTGCAGTTCTTCACAAACTGCTCCAGCGTGGGTCCCTTCCACGGGGTGCAGCCCTTCAGGAGCAGACTGCTCCAGCGTGGGTCCCCCATGGGGTCACAAGTCCTGCCCGCAAACCTGCTCCAGCCTGGGCTCCTCTCTCCATGGGTCCACAGGTCCTGCCAGGAGCCTGCTCCAGCGTGGGCTTCCCATGGGGTCACAGCCTCCTTTGGGCACATCCCCCTGCTCTGGCGTGGGGCCCTCCCCGGGCTGCAGGTGGATATCTGCTCCATCGTGGGCCTCCATGGGTGCAGGGGCACAGCTGCCTCACCATGGGCTGCACCAGGGGCTGCAGGGGAATCTCTGCTCCGGTGCCTGGAGCACCTCCTCCCCCTCCTTCTTCACTGGCCTTGGTGTCTGCAGAGTTGTGCCTCTCACATGTTCTCACTCCTCACTCCAGCTGCAGTTTGTCTTCTGGTGCTTTGGGTTTTTTTTTTTGTTTGTTTTCCCTTCTTAAATACGTTACCCCAGAGGCACTACCACTGTCGCTGATGGGCTCGGCCTTGGCCAGCGGTGGGTCCATCTTGGACCCAGCTGGCATTGGCTCTATCGGACACGGGAAGCTTCTAGCAGCTTCTCACAGAAGCCACCCCTGTAGCCCCTCTGCTACCACAACCTTGCCACGCAAACCCAATAGGTTCCACCCCTCACCTCTGTGAATCACATATTTAAGAATTATCATTTAAATCGACATACATCGCACAATCCACCCCTTGTCCATTCACAGTTACAACAACCGAAATTCCCCATGATCATTCCGTTCTCTGAAGCTGTTCAGTCCATGTTTTGGCCGTTACCTCTCTGACTTACTATTGTTATCTTGAATTTCTTGAGCCCCATGTTGGGCACCAAAAAGGACTGTTGTGGTTTAACCCCAGTCGGCAGCTAAGCACCACGCAGCTGCTTGCTCACCCTCCCCCCACTATGGGATGGGGGAGAGAATCAGAAAAAAAAAAAAGTAAAACCCTTGGGTTGAGATAAAGGCAGTTTAATAGGACAGCAGAGGACAAGAAAATAATGATAAAGGAATATACAAAGCACGTGATGCACAATGTAATTGCTCACCACCCGCCGACCGATGCCCAGACAGTTCCCGAGCAGCGATCGCTGCCCCCCAGCCAACTCCCCCCAGTTTCTATACTGAGCATGACACCATATGGTATGGAATAGCCCTTTGGGCAGTTTGGGTCAGCTGTCCTGGCTGTGCCCCCTCCCAGCTTCTTGTGCACCTGGCAGAGCATGGGAAGCTGAAAAGTCCTTGACCAGTGTAAGCAGTACTTAGCAACAACTAAACCATCAGTGTGTTATCAGCATTATTCTCCTACTAAGTCCAAAACGCAGCACTATGCCTGCTACTAGGAAGAAAATTAACTCTATCCCAGCCGAAACTGGGACATTGGGTTTTTTTTTTTAGACCATTCTGTTTGATCTAGTAGCTGTCTTCTATTTGTGCTTGCGTTTATATTACTTTCTGCTGAATTCCTAATTATTAATAATTTTTACCTGTGGTTGAATCTGTTCTTTTTAATCTGTTTTTTCTTTTTCTTGGTGAAGACTAAGTGCTTTGTGTGTGTTCAGCAAAACATTTTATAGTTAGCTTCTTTGAGCAATATTGTTCTTTTAGCAAGTTAGCAATATGCAAGTTTCATCATGCCTTTTAAAAACCAGTTTGATAACAAGGGATAAGTTTATTTTGCTTCATTGCTGTCTAAGGTCTATGCTGAACCAGAAGCAAGGCATGTGCCATTTTATGGTTCAGATGCAATACTTAATTGTGAGTTCCCTGAAGCCCACCCACACATTGCTGGCCGGAATTAAGCTAGGCAGCTACAGTCCTGGGAGAGACCGCATCTCCAGAGAGGTAAAATGATTTCACCCATGTGCTGAGATTGGCATTTGTTAATGTTAATCCAGCGCTTACCTCTCCTACCCAAAGGCAGCAAAAGCAATGTGTAAGGGAAGGATGAGGCTGCTTTTGTTGTCTCATTGGGAGATTCTGGGTAGCTAGGAGAGCTGCTAGTTGTGCTGGAGAATAAGTCTGACTGAGTTACCTCATCTCTAGCTCATCCTGAACAGAGAAGTCTTCTAAACCTCCGGTTTTGGCATCTAAAGCTGAGAGCTCCTCTTCTTACCACTGTACAAAGCTTGTTCGTTCTCTCCTCAGCAGCTGTGAGATCTCTGGCTGGTAACCTGCTCTGTAGCCCCTCTGTCACAATGTGATTTAATTTTGTGAAATACATTGGGTTTTTTTATTTTGGAGGGGGAAGAAAGCAAAATAAATTATATTTATTGAAGGAGGCTGCTGGTGGACAGTTTGAAATGCTAGCAGACATCTGGGAAGATGCGTTTAGTGGCTCGAGAAGGTATAAAAAGAAGCTGTGGTATGGGAAGTGTAAGTGCACAACTACATGACAATTGTTTTGTAAAACCCAATATATATGCTCATGTAAAGCCTTAATGCTTCCTTACGATTTCAAGTCAGCAGTAGTTATCTAACTAAGCTGTTATCTAAAGAATTGATATCAAAGAGGAAACGTGTGTGGAACATAAAGTGGATTTAGTACTAAATGCAGTAACAGCAACTGTGTGTTAGTTTCCGATGTTTTCCTCTGCCTAAACAGAAGTAACAGGTACCGTTAAGGTATTTCTTACCTTGCGTTCCAGGGTTCAGAAGGCTATCAGTGGTCTGCTCTGCGCAGGAGTGATCTTTCAGTTGATCTTTTGCTCTTCGTGATGGATGTAGCTCGTAGTGCAGAGTAGTCAATAGTATTTTCATTGCAATATTTCAGCACTGAATAAAGTTTTAGTTACTTTAAAGTTTAGTTAGAGGAAAAAATTCCCTCAAAGAAGCAGGTAGTGTCTTCTCTTTCTGAACTGTATTACTCAGAGTAATATGTATAATTCACTTCTAACTTCAGATTGGTGTTGTAATACCCATATAAACATGTTCATTACACCAATACACTGGCTCCGTAATTGTGTATGCCACATAGTACAAGACATTTAAAACTTTGTCTGGAATATAGAAATTTGAGCAAAAAAGGAAAGTAACAAACCCTATAAACCTGATAAAGTTAACATGAATTTTCAGGTGTATTTTGTAAATAAATACCGATCATTTGGGACTAGATTCTTTACAACAGCAAATAATCATATATAGATGTTTGATTTTTTAAAATCGATGCATAGAGATTAAAAAAAATACTAGATTTGGAAAGCTACTTTATGGAACTCCACAGATGCTGCAGGGTATCAGCCACCCATTTAAAAAAATTGCGCTTTTAATTAAAAGATATGTGATCTCTAAAATTCATGTCTGTACAAGATGTATATTAGTGTATGACAGTATTAAAACAGGCAGATGTTTTATTTAGAAAAGCACAAGATGCTTTCTTATCCCTTACTCAAAAATTGGAAATGCACCAAAATCTTGTTCCTACAGAATCCCACATCAGTGTTGCATCCTTCCTTCCATTGCCTTTGCTTCCTCTTAGATTATCCTGTTTGTCCTCTTCCATTGTTATGAGGTTGGTATATGTGAGATGGGTATTGATTTCTTCCCAGCATATTTCTGTATATTTCCGTACAATGTTTATGTCTTTTTTTTTTTTTTTTAATGTGAAAAGTAAGATGACTAATTAAAGAATGTATGTAAGCTTTCAGACAGGTGTGATCTGCTGCTGGTGTCCCTGCACTTATACTGGGATTTCCCCTGCAAAATCAGAACCTGGCATGTGAAGCTCTTGAAATTTCCACTATATGTTACGGTAGCAATTCCCATATCTGAGCTGCTCACCAGAATTCAAGGGTACACCCAGTCTAAGGACAAAAAGCCAAATGAAGAGGTGAGCGGCCAGTTTTTGTTGATCAGCTTGATTCATTGCATACTTGGTATCAGAGAGATGCTGCAGAGATGTCGCTTGGGTGTGAAAAGACTGTCATTGAATTCAGGAAGACCATGCTGCAGAGTGCTGCATAGTAAAAAGCACTGATATGAGAAGTTGATAAATGGGTAGACAGCACAATATGTTTGCAGAGCAGGAGGCTAGTGGGATGCTTAACTTGGAGATGGTATTTAGGAAGTAGGATGCTGAGCTCTCAAATGTCTCAGGCTTTTCGTAATAGGTTGTCTCGGCCCAAGCCACAGCAATATTAAATGCAGATGTTTTTCTTAATGTGACACTAAGATACTTGCAAGGTGTTTCTATTTTTATACCTTACTGAACTCAGAAACTTAAAAACGGAACTAAAAAAAAATTATTCTTATGAATATGTTGACTTGGGGTTGGTATAGTTTTTTTTTTTTATCTTCCTAAATTAATAATGCTAATAGTGTTACCACATTTGTGTACTGATCTGCACACAAACAATTTGGATCACAGACTGGTTCCTGTCACATTTGTTAGGAGACGGAGATGCGGTTTCTGGAGGTATTATGGAAAAGGTGGTGGCAAGAACTGAAGGTGCAGGAAATACATGTCAGTGTCCTGGTTTCGGCTGGGATAGAGTTAATTCTCTTCCTAGTGGCTGGCATAGTGCTGTATTTTGGATTTAGTAGGAGAAGAATGTTGATAACACACTGATGCTTTACTTGTTGCTAAGTACTGCTTATGCTAGCCAAGGACTTTTCAGCTTCCCATGCTCTGCCAGGTGCACAAGAAGCTGGGAGGGGGCACAGCCAGAATAGTTGATCCAATAGTTGAAACCAGGACAGGTGCCCGCGATGGGGATGCGACCCCTGGCAGGCAGCTGTTGTGAGAATGTCATGCAGGAAAGTGTTAAGTTGCCTTTTTTCTGGTATGTGAAATATATGTATAAAGTTGGAAGGCAAGTCTTTGGGAGAAAAAAATCTGTCTCTCCCCACTATTTTATTTCCCCCTTCTTGCTTTCAGGATTATACTGACTCCTTCTTTCTTGTAGCAGCCAGGGGAATATGGCTTTTGCAAGAGAAGTAAAAAAGATGTGGTTTCTGTGCTCATTCAGATTTGTCCCTGGAGCAACAGGGTCTAAAATGCTTTTAAAAGAAAGCTAAGAACATGACTGGGCAGGATTTTTGTCACTTACAGTCGTCTTAAAGAGAGAGATCCAAGGATGTGATCTTTTGGTGGCATGGTTAGCTGGGGAAGGACAGTTGCACCACTAAGCTTACTTCTCGCAATATGCAGAATAATGTCCGAAATTAAAATTTGGAAGGATGACAGGAAGCTCATTTGAACAAATATTCATTAATTAAATTAATGTTGTGTGAATTAATTTCATTAATGCACAATTAAACACTGAATATCACTGTTCACATCCCTTTGCAGACTTATGAACAGGTCAGGTAAAATGACACAGTCATCAGAAAGTTTGTCCTGTAATTTCTTCCCGAGGAAGAAATTGAAGCCCAGGATTTTCCGCATTTTTGTGTTCATTCCACACAGTACATTAAAGTTACCATAATTCAGTAATTTGGAATCGATGGTATGAGTAATGGGTACAAACGTATGTTGGCTTTCTTTAAAAAAACAGGACTTTGTATTGCTGTTGTGTAAAATACACTGTTCATCTGCTGTGCCATTCATTTCCCAAGTAATTTATTAAGGAGTGTAACTTACTAAGTAACTTATGAAACATGTGACTGGGAGTCACATTTTTATTATTTGTATATCTGCCTATAGTTTCTTTCAGTGTAAACAGAATTGTCACAAAACAAAATGTTACTCATCTGCTCTGGCAGTATGCAACTTTTTTAAAATCAGTGATCGTCTTTGATTCATCCCACACTAGGAAAATACTCGCTACAGATTTAATCAGTTTAGGCGTGCGGAAGCCCAGTGAGCAGAATGGGAGACTCTTCTTAATACCCTGTCTTATCTCAGTTGTGATGGACAATTTCCTTTGATAATGCATGTTGCCTTCTCATGAGACTAGATAAAAGCAGATAAATAAAAGTGGTTAACTAGCAAGAACTCCCTACCTGATGGACGGAATGGAGTAAAATTAATGACTGCATGAAAAAGAAGCCTTTGCCAGATGCAGACATGACACTTTCTTTCCCGCACGTAAACTTGCTAGTATTGTGTGGCTGGGAAGCTGACTGAATTGATGTTCAGACAAAACTGTGCACAGGTTATTGCACTCCGTTGTTACTTGATCATGGAGTTTGTGTTCACAAACAAATGAAACATTTGATTAATGAATAACAGCTTTTAAATGCATTCCCTCTAAGAATGCGGATGTCTGAGAAGTAACGTGGAAGGTGGTCATGAAGTGTAGCAATATGATAATAATCGTTGTCTTATCACCTTAGCATAGATGTTTAGTGACAGGTACAATGCTGCCGAGACAGCCTAATAATACAAAAGCAGGATGATTGGTTGCTCTTCTAAAGAGAAGGTAAGTTAATACTACTACCAGTGAAGAAAATCATATGCCATTTAAATTAATTACAAGGCAATTGGAAGGCTCGCAGTACATAAGAAATAAACTGAAAACCATGAAAAACATGTAAGACATGTTTTGTGTAACATGACATTATATGCATGAGACATTAAAAATGCAAAAATAACCTTTAAGGGATGGCTGCAAAGGTGTATTTTGAAGATAAAATAAGGAAATAAGGAGAACACCACATCTGAACTGCACCGCAGCTGCCTTTCTTTGTTTACTGGGACAGAGCAGCCCCTGTGAGCGGGACTCACAAACTCCTTTCCATTCTGTTGTTTACAACTATTTCTGATTTCACCGAAGCATATGTCCATGCCAAGTTTTTTCCACTAATGAAATTAAGTCCTCTGTTTTAAGGATTATTAACTGTCCAGTTAATGTTTGATCAGTGAACTGTCTTAGTATTTCTCCAAGCTCACCAAGAGCACAAGTACAGAAGGAAGGGAGAAAAACTGTGACAGGGGTTTTTTTGGTTCACAACAGTTTAGGATTTGATACCATGAAATATTTTCCTTGAGAGGGGTTGATCATGAGTGGTGATTCCCACTATATTTGCATTCTTTAAAGCCTCTCAGTGTCTGTAAAACATGAGCTGAAGGAAGAGGATGGGTGTGAGTAAGGGGGAAAGGAGACAGATGTCTGGGGACAAAAAGTAAGCTGCTTTAATATTCCTTTTCCTACCACAAAAAGCCATTTCAATAGTAAATTTCATAGTTCATTTTCAAGTTTAGTCTTCAACTTTCCGTGTTCTATTTCTTTAGAGGCTTAGGCTTTTTTGTTTGGAAAACAGGATTTAAAGTGATCTTTAGGTGATAAACTAGTGCTTGCGTAGAAAGCAGACTTCTGGGAGCAAGGAAGGAAGTAATGATGGTTTTGTTAGGAGTTGCCTTATGTTCACGCTCAGTGAAGCTCATCTGCAGAGCACAGAAAGCCTCACTGCACCGCAGGGCTGTGCAACCAGGGACTGTCTTTGGTGTGCACTGCCATCACGCTGGCTTCATCCGACCCGCTGGGAGAGATTTGGGCACAGAAGATGAAGCCTTCCTCCGGCACTATGGGGACCCTCCTTGAGATGCAGGCTGTGCAAAAACAAACCCTCCCTCCACCCCCTGTTTCTCACTATCAACTTGCCTGAAGAGTGGGCCTAGTCCAGTGAAATGCTCTCTGAGGAGTGAAGCCATCTATTTCTCCCCTTTATAACTCACCCTCGTGGTTATCCACAGAAGCCTGTAATAGTATGAGGTTGAGTATTTCGATAACGATGAAAAACTATAAAACCTACTGCGTTACACAAAAATTTTTTTTACCGCATTTCCTTTCAATCTGGTGTTTTTCAAGGCTTGGGAAAAATCATCCCCTCCCTGCCCCCCAATGTCAAATTTAAAAACACCTGCTTTCGTTGGAATATTTCTATTCCGATTAGCTCTAATGTAAGGCGAAGCCAGCTTTTCAGCTCATGGGAGCTGAAGCTACTCATTAAAAAAAAAAAATTATGAAAACTTCCCTTCCTTTAAATGTGTGGAGTGTTGCAGAGTTCGCAGTGTGCAATGCTTGTTTGGAGGCACTAGGTCGATTCTCCGAGCTTTGCATCACTGAGCGTGACAGCTCCTGAGAGATTAAATAGTTGTTACCATCAGAACTTTAATCAGTTTTTCTTCCATTTTTGCAAATACAGAGAATGATAGGTGTACTTGTAAAGTGTCATGAGGATTACACTGCAACGCTTCCTGGATAAACTTCAGTGCCACTGAAGTGGGGAAAACAGTGCCAAATAATCTCATGACAGCTGTCATGTTTCCAAAAGTGCCTGATCAAATCTTCAAATCTGAATGCTAGATACCTTGTGGGTACATACAACATCTAGTATCAGTCACTTCGGCTTCTGCTTCCTTTCATGCTCATAGTAGAAATGTGATTATGCACTGAACTGATCAAATAGCAGTTAGTTTACAATGATCTCTTCAGATTTTGTATTTCAATGCTACATGTAAAACTATTTATAATGAGTGGGCATTAGGAAGTTAGGGGGAAAATCTGCCTTTGGCTGTTTCTAACTTCTTCAAATGCCTCCTAAGTGATACGTTTATAGAACTTGCTTTGGCTTTAAAGATTATTAAGTTCTTACATGGATTGTACTGAAAGAGCGTGAGAATTTTTCAAATGAGTAAAACTGAGATTTATAATATAGTTATAAAGAGCTTTGGGACATGACAGGGGGCAGTGGAAGGGAGCTCTCTTGGTTTTTCCTTTAGGACAACAGATGAATTTTTAGACTTCTTTTTAACCATCTTTCTACCTGACTTGTGGTCTTTGTAGTCACTCTGCATCTCCATTTTTTTGGGCTGTAGATTGAATTTCCCTGTAGTTTGAGAACAGAAATAGCTGAGTCCAGAGGAGAAACCATACTGTTTAGGCTCTTACTGTAAATGAGCTATGGGCAATGTTGTGTGCATTGAATCTACTTCACTGCGCTGTGTATTCCTTGTGGAATGACACAGGACAAAACAGCAGTCTAGTCTAATGTAGTCCTCTGGATATAGTTTGGTTGGGGTTCCCAGCTTGTAGACAGGAGTATGATATGAGAAAAAATGAAACACTAGAAAAAAAGTCAGATAAGCAACAACCTAGTCCTATCAAAACTGATTGTTTCTTACTGTCTCTCCACTGAACAGTCATTACAATGGGTATATATAAAAATACAAACATAACTAAATATACATAAATGGGTCTGTGTGTATATATATAAATCCAGGAATTTTAGTCTCACTGTGGTGAGAACACTAAGTGCCTAACAGTCACCTCCCTTAGCAGAAAGAAATAAAAGTATTTCAAGTTGGTAGGGGGGAAGGGGTGGGAAACAGAGTGGGGTGGGCATGGGTAGAAGTTTACGCTTAACGCCTTTCTTACATCCCTCTGTTAGCACAAGTTGGAGAAGGGAAGCCATACTGTGCTCCTGTAGGGGGAAAAAAAAAAAAAAGCTGTGTACACTGCAATAACTGATCTCATGAGGTTCACTTTATCACTTTATCCTGACTTTCTGTGGAGATAAAGTACCAGATAGAACACTGAGGATCACTGTCCATCTGGAAACAAACTTTGTCAAAACAGTTCTCTCACATGAAACCTGCATGATGTCTGTGCAGCTAATTGCCTGGGTTCGTTCTGGGTTGACTATTGGGGAGCCATTAATTGTGTTACGGTGGTGACTACACGTTGTAATAGGGATCATTCCCATTCTGGTTATTTATGACACAAATTTTGGGAGAGCAGTTTTTAGAACTAAACAGATCTGGAATGAAACATGTAGAAACAATTATTGTATACACTGGTTAGATGCGTTCTTTGAGTTATCATTGTGTCAGAATATTTTGACCAAGATTTTTTTCCCCCTTAATTGTTTGAATGTTGGATACTCTAATTTGAAAGGTGTTGGGGCAGATTGAGACATCTGGCTGAATCAGATTTACAATGGATGTGATCTTACAGTTCTTTGAAAATCAGGTCCTTTTTGAGGTAACTGTAACTAAGGTCACAAATGAGGGCACCCTAACATACCAATTTTAAAATTTAAATTTTTATTTAAACATTTGATTTTGTGCTTCCTTTGCTTAGAGTTATAATCTTTTCCCTTACATTTTCCAAACCCCTGACCCATGTCTTGGCCTTTCTGTGCTCCACTAGGAACCTTTACTAACTATTTTAGAAGGTGTTTTTGATATGTTTAGGTGATTCATTTTTACATCTCCTGGGTGATCCTTTTGGTAAAATATGTTCCTGCAGTTTTGCTAAATATAAACAGGAATTACAAATGAATTTCATCGTAATGACAAATAAGTAGCTTTAAAATGCAAGTGATAAGAACTAAACATACCATTGTTGCCTTCAACATACTTGCTTTGGGGAAATATGGTAATATTATGTCCACAAGCAGAAATTCAACAAAAAGTAGAAATTTTCAGTATATAATAAGAGCTCATTAGAGAAACTCGATAGTATTCTGTCATATGACTTCTAGTTATGGTTTTAGGCAAGCAAGTCTGAGGAAGTGTTTGAAGATTAACAGCACAGAAATTAGCTATGAAATATTAGAAAGTTACTATTACTTTTCCATTTATGATAATACTGTCGGTTATTAATTTGATCATTCACTGACACAAATAATGTTCACTTCACTTAAAATTCCTCTCCATCCTCGATTCATGTTACAGAATCAATTCCTGAATTTCTTAGCTTGCATAACTCTCAACTTGCCACCTGACGTCCTTTACCCATGTAAGGAATAGGTGTGTTCAGCAGTCTCTGGTTTGTACAGCATCGGTACAAGTGGTCTATGAAGAAGGATGAGGCTTTAGCATGAGTAGGGAACTCCAGCAACTCCAGCACTTCAGTGTGGTTTTAATAGTTATGGAGACTCCAGATATGAAATTGGTACTCATATTCAGGATCCAATCCTGTAGTCAGGACTGGAGGCAGTGTGTGCTATGTGTGTTTTTATCTAGATAGTATTTTCAAGTATCTTGTGTCATAAACTGAATAAAATATGTTGTATGAATGTTGTGTCTGATATTGTCATTTATTCAAATATGGCAAGACTATACATTTTGTGGGGGAAGATCTTGATTTTTAAGTGCATAATGTTTTCTCAGCTGCCTTGAGGCAAAACAGAATAGCTGGTGTCATGGCAGAGTTGTGATTTTAAGCTCAGAGTTCAGAGATTAGGGAAACTGTGGAATATTTGTTTTTCCATGCATAATCTTTTATTCATTCTCAATGCTAGTCTAGTGTTAATGAGGCCATTTGTATTTAGTACTTTGAATAATTTATGGTGAAATTATAATTCTCTTTCATTTCTAATGTCATTAGTATTGAAAGAAGCCCTTTAAACGAGAGGAATTATACCATCATTCAGTGAAATGCAGCAAAATATTCTTTAGCTGTATGGCTATAAAATTGGGATAAAGTTGTAATTGCTTTATTGCTGGGTCTGTAAAAAAAGAGGAGCAACTGCAAAACCCAATTTGTAGGTAAAAGTATCCACTGGAAGGTTGTTTGCAAACTTGAAATTCTGTATATTTGTTCAGTAGAGTCAGTCTATTATTGGGTTCAAGATGCTTAGATACTTGTATTCTCTTAGTGAATCATAGAATCGTTTAAGTTGGAAAAGACCTTTAAGATCATCCAGTCCAACCATTAACCTACACTACCAAGTCCACACTAAGCCAATCAAGGGTAGACTAGACTAAACCATGTCCCGAAGTGCCACATCTACCCGTTTTTTGAACACTTCCAGGGATGGTGACTCCACCACCTCTCTGGGCAGCCTGTTCCAATGCTTGACCACTTTTTCCATAAAGAAATTTTTCCTAATTTCCAACCTAAACCTCCGCTGGTGCAGCTTAAGCCCATTTCCTCTTGTCTTATCACTAACTACTTGGGAGAAGAGACCAACACCCACCTCACTCCAACCTCCTTTCAGGTAGTTGTAGAGAGCGATAAGGTCTCCCCTCAGCCTCCTCTTCTCCAGGCTAAACAACCCCAGTTCCCTCAGCCGCTCCTCAGAAGGCCTGTGCTCCAGACCCTTCACCAGCTTGGTTGCCCTTCTCTGGGCACACTCCAGCACCTCAATGTCTTTCTTGTATTGAGGGGCCCAAAACTGGACACAGTATTCCAGGTGCGGCCTCACCAGCGCCGAGTACAGGGGGACAATCACCTCCCTGCTCCTGCTGGCCACACTATTCCTGATATAAGCCAGGATGCTGTTGGCCTTCTTGGCCACCTGGGCACACTGCTGGCTCATGTTCAGCCAGCTGTCTACCAACACCCCCAGGTCCTTTTCCACCAGGCAGCTTTCCAGCCACCCTTCCCTAAGCCTGTAGCGTTGCATGGGGTTGTTGTGACCCAGGTGCAGGACCCGGCACTTGGCCTTGTTAAACCTCATCCAGTTGGCCTCGGCCCATCGGTCCAGCCTGTCCAGGTCCCTCTGCAGGGCCATCCTACCCTCCAGCAGATCGACACTCCCACCCAGTGTGGTGTCATCTGCAAACTTACTGAGGGTGCACTCAATCCCCTCATCCAGATCATCGATAAAGATATTAAACAAGGCTGGCCCCAAAACAGAGCCCTGGGGAACAGCACTCGTGACTGGCTGCCAACTGGACTTAACTCCATTTACAACTACTCTCTGGGCTTGGCCACCCAACCAGTTTTTTACCCAGCGAAGACTACGCCCATCCAAGCCATGAGCTGCCAGCTTCCCAAGGAGAATATTGTGGGAGACGGTGTCAAAAGCTTTGCTAAAGTCCAGGTAAATGACATCCACAGCCTTTCCATCATCTGCCAGGCAGGTCACCAGGTCATAAAAGGAGATCAGGTTGGTCAAGCAGGAAGATCAGGTTGGTCAAGCAGTGAGTAGTAGCATAAATCGGATTAACTTCACAGGTGCCACAAATCCTACTTTGATTAAACATAGAGCACCCCAATAAACCTAGTAAAGGTGCAAAGAAGAGTAGTTGACTGAATGGACTTGCATTGAGCTGAACAGCATTAGAAATTAGTCCCCTGTACTAAAATTCTCTACTGAATGCCAATTCAAGTTAGAAGTCTGCCTAACTCTCTTCAAAGGTATCCACCAATAACTATGGTTAACGTAGATATTTTAGATACCTTTGTTTTGGTCGGTCTTATTTGGGGGGAAGGGAGGAGATGCTTAAGATGAAGTATCTTTTCTTTCTTTAATAAAAGACGACCTGACAAAAAACCCTAACTTTGGTATGTTACCAAAAGTTGTTACTGTTTTTGTTGAGTGTTGATGCTGTTCTGTAGACTTGATTAAGTGAGACTGAAAGCAGTTGTGATGACTTCTGGGTTATCTGTTTGCCAAAAATATCAAAATGTACAGTTAGAGAAGTGGTAGAGAAGAGAAGGTGAAAAAGCTGTAAGGGAAGAGACTCTCCAGATTCACATCTGCTTTTCCTTATGTTCTGCTACAAGAAGCAACATGAAAACACTAATTATCCTCTTAAGGGGATACTTACGTACATATATTCATACAACCATCTCAGTACTGCATACACAGGCATATTTGTGCATATTTGTAAATAAAGGTGTATAATATGTTCTTAGGGGAAACACTCAATCACCTGGATGTCTTGAATACACTTCTGGAGCAGTTCTTCGTTTGATTTAACTGACTCTAGTAAGCTGGTTTATGTCATTTTGAGATTCTGTTGCTGTTGCCTCTTATTGTAGCCCTCCTACTCCTTTTGTTGATGGATTATTAAAAATGTTGCACTTTTTTAGTGGATACGTGGACCTCCAGAGAGAGCAGGCATACCCCAGAGACTGAAGATGTCCTGTAGATGCCATATGAGGAGACGGCAGTATAAGCAGCCCAGCATATCTTATTCAGGAAAGGAAAATTTCACTTGTTTCAAAGGTCATTTAAACTTCTGTGCAGATCATAGCCCAGCTCTTTAACTTGGCTGGGAACCAAAAAGGTGATCAGTGCAGTGTGTTTAGGAAGTGCTGATTATAGCGTATTTGTTAATGGTTTAACTCATACAGAGTTCAGCAGAGCCTCATAATTACTTCAAAAGCTCTGAATCAGACCTTGATGCATGTTCTTATGTTTGAATGGAGCCTGCTTTTCTTCCACAAAGGTGAGGTCTCTCTGACCTGAAGGCAAAGTTCTGCTCCGGTTATTCATTGTAGTACAGCTGAAAACTCAAATCAGGCTTCCCTTGCGTTCCCTTTTACTCACTGGACTTTGTAAAAGACTTTTTTTGTCCCATTGCAGCCCTTCAGAGGTCAGAGCACCTGACCTCTGAAATGATAATATCTGTACCCAATGCAAGGTAATGTCTCTGGAAGAGCCAGAAACTCCTCCTTCTAAGCAGCTGTATGGCAGTAACCAGCAGTGGATTTTTGCTGTCCAAAGTAATGACCAAACCTCCAAAACCTGTGTCACATGGTAACAGTCCCTTAGAAAGAGGGTCATAAACTATGTGCTTGTGTCAACAGCTCAAGTGATTTTTATTTTTCTTTTAGTAAGCTGTAACATGCCAGACGTCAGTGAAGTTAAAAAAATAGAATATCTGGAAGCTGCGTGCTGTTATTCCTATTAAAAGCAGGCCTGTGTTAGGCAGGATTTCTCTCACATACTGCTGCGTTCAGCCTTAGTCATTAGGAAGCTGGTATTTTGTTATTTTTGTCAGACCTAGTTAACGAGACTCTGCGGTTGTCATACTGTTTCAGAATTAAACCCATGGTTTACTATAACATTATTTTTTTATAAATGTACTTTTTCATTCCTAGCATATTCTTGGAAATGGTTGTTGAACACTTTGAATCTATGCTTGGGAAGACCCCTCGTAAATGGAAAATAAGATAGAAACTAAGTTAGGCCAAATATAATATGGTATTAACAGAACATTTATGCCTATGTATAATTATATTCCTATTAAAATATTGACAGAAACCTGTTTGTGTCTGTTAGATATGTATTTTTTTGAGTGGGAAAAATCTTGTTTTCCAATTAGGTGATGCTTTTTGTACTGAGGTATTACGTTGTTTGTGGAGGTATTAGGAAATTACAGTCAGGCCTGAAAAATTTTACAAAATAATTCTTATTTTAAAAAAAATCCAAAAATAAGAAATAAATTTATTTAATGAGTTGTATTATTGACGTCTATATATCTAATGCAGTCTGTGAACCTCAGTAAAGGTAAAGCAGTTGAGCATAATCTTATCGTTTAGATTGGTCTGTTTATAGTTGAGTAAGTTTCACTTCAGGTAGTAGCTTGGATCAAATTACTATAAAGTAGAAGTTAAACTGGCTTGTTTTGTGGCCGTAAGATTTTATGATGGAAAAATGTTTAGATTAACCCAATACATATGCACTAGAAAAGCTTATACATAGTTTTTCATGCATACTTCCTATCTCCCTACTAAAATCTCGGTATTTCTGTGTCTTACTAAAATGAAAATCCCACCATACATTATATTAAATCTTAAGTAGTTACCCAGAAGTGATACTGAAACTTCTATACTTAATATTTTTTCCCGCTATAGAAAGCACACTGAAAAATTGTTGTCTGTCTCCTTCCTGTTTGTGGTTTCATTTTACATTGGTGACTGGTTACTGGTGAAAAGGTGATACAGGAGATCTTGGTCAAATGTTATACATGGACTTTTCAAGCACTAAACCTCTCCCTGATTTAATAATGCTGTTTTTTCTGACTACTAGAACAATTAGGAACATAAACCAAGTAAGGAGTAACAGTTAGGAGTGTAAGCCAAGAGATATGGGTGTATTGGTCTGAGAAAGTATTTTTCCAGTGAAGTTAGGGAAAATTAGTGTTCCAGAATTCTGAGATCTTTTTCTGGAATGTGTGTTCTGCTCCCCCACCCCATGCTCTCCAACCTATCCTCCCCCACCAAGAAAGCACTTCCAGCCGGAAGAAGTGCTACTGAGACTGGAGTGGGTTGTCCGGTTTATCATGCATTAGAAATAAAGGAAGATGGCATTTTTAGCCAGATCAGGTGGAGAGGTGCTACTGGTTTGTCAAGGGAGAAATACCTGTTGAAGCCGAGTGGGTGAAGATAGGTATTAAAGCAAAAAGATGCTGACAGGGGAAATATGAGAATACACTGACTGTGAAAAAACATAGTCTAGAGGTTAAGATGTCGTTTCTTACTAGGAGGATGCGATTCTGAAGCACCATTCTGGTCTGAGCAAGGTAGACTAATAACCTACCAATTTTTCAGATGGAAGTAGCTGGGTTGATAAGTGTAGTCATCAGTTGTAGCAAAGGACTAGTCACTGTGGGCCAGGAGAATCTTCTCAGACCTCTCGTCTTATGAGAGTGGGGTTCTAGCCAATGGTCCTCACTTTCTTCATTTCACAGTCTTTGAATATGCATTCAGTTCCTCTTCGTAACATGGTTATTCAGTTTTACATGTTTGTCTCCGAAAGATAGTCCTAATTTGTGCTGAAGGGAAACTTATGTTTCTCTTACGCTTATATTCCTGAAGTTGATCCTCACTGTCTGTTCCTGGCAACAGACTGTTTGCTGGACAGCACAAATTAATCGAGGGCTGTAACTGTCTGTGGGGAACCTTGTGTGGGTTAGCTCAGTTGGTTAGAGCATGGTGCTAATAACGCCAAGTTCACAGGTTCAATCCCTGCTTACTGCAGGGGGGTTGGGCTCGATGATCTCTCAAGGTCCCTTCCAACCCAAAGCATTCTATGATTCTAAAAAGCAGGACAGAAACTTCCACTGGAGCATAACTGTTACTGGTTTGCAGTAGCAGCCTCGCCTCTTTGCTGGAAAAAGCCAGCAGAGGGAGGTACCGTTGTGTTTGCAGAACGAGGCATTGCACATCCTCTTGTCATCAAGAGGAAATGCCAGCTGGGAAGTACTTCTGCAGGGCCTCAACAGTTGGGAACACCCATTTTGCTGTCTGTCGTTCACTGTTCATTGCATGTACCAGTTCTCATGCGAGTGTTTAATTATTGCTGTGGTTGCATGTTCAACCCAAGGCTCTAGCTCCCAGAAGCGCGTAGCGATTTGAGTATTTCTGTGTAATGAAATGAGTTTTAAGAGAAAAGGGAGAAGAAAGGCGATACTTTTTGTTTTGCTGTTATTTTGAACTTAGTTTGTCTTCTCCTAGTGTTTTTGGAAACCCATAAAATAATTTAAAAGGCCTTCTATAGGTCACTGCACATTTCATTTGATATATTTTGCAGGGAATATTTAGAGTCACTAATTTGTCCCAGATTTTATATGAATCCAATTAGTTCAGGTCACAGAGCAAGAAATAGAACTGACTAGAAAAGTCAGTTTCAAACATTATCTTGACATGTTGTTGTAAGCCTGTGGCTGTTTTATGGGAAGAATGGGAAGCAAAGTAGAGTGGCAGAATGCTACTAGAATGTTTAGCTAATGACCACTATTATAAACGATTATTATTAAGATTCCTTAAACATTGCTTTTTAGCATCGTGTTTTCATCTCCAGTGGAAATGCTGAATGCCTCTTTCCTACACAAAAGTGAATGTTTCTGTGAAAATTTCAGCAAAACCAACAAAAGCATTTTCCAGTAATAGATGAATGGGGAATATGTTCTCTTTCAACTCTTCTTTCATTTGATCAATTGCATCAGAGAGAAAGAAGGGAAAAAAAAGAGACTAAAAGACAGTAGTATGTTCGCTAGGGAGGTGTGAAAGCTAGTTTCGGTTTGGGTGAGCTACAGTTGTTTGAAGACTTGCATAAATATGAATCACTTGTGATTTATATTTCATCCAAAGATGATGAGACGGTTGGCTGCAGTATGTTAATCACATGTAGCTGAGGTACCCCTGATTCATGCCCACAGGTAAGGCTTCAGCTGTTCTGGAGCACAACCCATTAAAGGTGTCTGTGGAAACAGAATCACTGACTGCAGTCGATATTTAATCACATCCTAGTGAGCAAAAAGTGAGCACTGAATAAAGCTGTGTCTTACAGGTTGGCCACATGGATGAAGGTGGGTGCTGACTGATCCCTTTACTGTGGTCTCATTTAGCACAGGAGCTGGCAAATGATTAAATTTGATGGCATGTAATTTTTTTTTTTCTGCAGCTGTGAAAGATACATTTCATAGGGTTGGATGGGACTTCTTAATAAATGTGAAATCCTTGCTTTCTTAGTGCTCACATAGACCTCAACAGCAGCAAGCTGTAAACTATAAGCTGCAAGTAGGGGCTTATGTACATAGAATAGTGCCAGTGCTTACTGGAATAACCCTATCCACCCGAATAGCTTTTGTGGAGTTGGTATGGCCCCTGCTGAGAAGTACAGCAAGCAAAGAGGGTGGGTGTATGGTATTGACTGTAAACTGTTTTAATGTTCTGTCTGCTTTGCTGTAGGTAATAATGCAATGACAGCAAATAATGCTAAGCCAATAGCACATGGAGAAAAATAATGAGAACTTATTACAGATAAATGTAATTGCACATTTCATGCTTTGCTTTTTGTAATCAGTCCGTCAAGTCAAACACTAAAATACGTTAATGAAACACCACTTTCTCACAGAACTCAGTAACTTGTTAGCGGCCCTTAGAATATTGATACTGTTACCCAGGTTGCTCACAGTCCAGTGCGGATCAGCATTTGGCACCTGGGTCGAGTTGTGTGCCTGTAGCAATTTAAGTCAAATCAGGCTGAGGAACAGTGTCTCCTTTAACTGCATGGTAGCTATTCAGGCTTTGGGCATCTATGGCCTTGTCCATCAAGCACTATGCTTTTGTGGTCTTTTGAAGAGCTCCTTGGCCCTAAGCAAGGGAAACAAAGCATTACCTTGTCTAGCAGAGCAGGAGTGTTTAGGTGAGAGGCGTGTTGTTATTCAGAAAACATACTCTGGTTTTGATAGTTTTTGTCCAAATTGATGCCAAACAGGAACTGAAGGTACAGATAACAATATTCACTAAACATTTAATCCAGAGAATATACAGGAAAAACAAATCTCAAGCTGTATTAGGGGTTTTTTTGGTTTGGTTTTTTTTTTTTTTTTTGCTTTTGAAGTACTTCATTAATGGTTTTGCAGAACTAGGATCTTTATCTGTCTGTACAGTGTGTGGGCGTACCATGCCCTGTATCATCGTGAGATTTCAGGCACTTTTATGAAGGTTATATGTATTACATAGCTAAAACTACTTCTGACATTTAATTCAGGAGCATCCCTGATGGGAGCTAAATTCTTATGCAGTCAAAGGAAAGAAGGAGCTACCTCTAAAGGGCATCTGACTTAGATGACTGCAATAACCTGAGGTACCTGATGTTATATACTATCTGTTTAAACTTCACCATATCCAAAGGATATTACATTTGTCTACAACCTCTGTAGAGCCCTCTCCTCCCCATTTTGTCACTTGGTTGTTCCAGTTTTCTCTTGTTTTTGTTTTGGTGTATGAAAATCTCTCATATTTATCTTTTGACAGATAATGCTTTATTTTGCCCTCAGCTTGTTTTCATATAATGTATTTCATACTGGGTTTGTTAATATTGCTGTACTTAAGATATATACTGTCTCCCCGGGGCATTGGCTGTATCTACTTTCCAAGTAATATTGTGTATATAATCTCACTGAATTGCAATTATATCCGCCAATCAAAATTCATAATTATGTACAGTTGCTGCCTTATAACTACACATTTCATTCTTCATTATGAAACTTTTGGCAATGTAACTGGCAGCCTCTAAGCAGCTGGAGTGCAGGAATTTTGAAGCGCTGGGGCTGTCAGAAATAATCTGTGAAACCACAGCGCAGGTCGGCTTGTTTTGGTGACCATGGTAGAATCACAGGATGGCAAAAGGTTAAGGAGGTGGACATGGGGCAGCCACATGCAATGTAGGTAAATAAGTTATTTTTGGAAATTATACTCAGTCAGTCAAAGTTCAGAAATGTATAGCACCAAGAACAATTTCAGGGGTTAAAAGAGCAGACTACATAATACCAAAGTAGCAATAATTTAGCCAGGATAGGAGCTGGGTGACCAGGCATGGGTTTACAGGTGGGGTGGAAAGAGGAGAAAGCTTACTCTTTCATATGCCAGCAGGCCATTGGAGGGTGTGCATCCATGGTCTCTCTGTGCTCCTCTCCCTCTAGACCGTCCTCTGGGTAGTAGGCGTATATAACCTAATAATTACTAAAAGATTTAATAAAGACGTAACCTCCTTGTTCTACTCTCAGTTCATCACATGATGTATTTAACTTTCTTCAAAGTTAGGCAGAATCACCTTTTAGGAAAGTGTGCTTTTGTCAGAAGCAGGTATTTTGGATCCAAAAGGTTAAATCTGTGTAGTTTCCTTTTGCCTTGTGTGTTTTGCAGGCAGTCAGACTATGTATAGTCCAGTGTTCTCCTCTGCTCTTAAACTCTAATTTAAAAATGCTCCAAATTAAATTTTCGTTATCTTTTTTCATTTAAAAGATAGGAATGTTCTGTTAAACTGAATGGTCCCCTGGCATTTTTGGGGCTGTATGTGCATGTGCATGTGAAGTTTTACAAAGAGCCAAGGCAGGTACGCAGAGGTGGTGGATGCTTTATCAAGAAGTGAATTGTGGCACAGAAGGAGAGCAGAGAGCCGGACTGGGCCTTTTTTCATCAGGACAGACTGGCCCACGTCGGTTCCCAAAGAGTTCCCCATGTAAAATTAATCTGCAAGAATATTAGCATGTGAATATTACAGCTTATGAACTGATAGTCTTGCTGAATAACTTTCCATAACTAATGCTGACACATTGAATGGTTTTTGATATTTCTGTAAAAAAACCTACTTCTGAAAAGTGATTTTATCAAATAGTTGGTATATTATTAGATCGATGAAGTCAGTTACACATTCCAAAGATAGTAGTATGTAAATTAACCTAAAAGTTAATTTTACGTTTTCCCCGAGCAATGAAACCACGTCCTGATAGATGTTGCATTTTAATTTTCTTTGGGTTGATCATACTATATTTTCTTTCTCCTGTTACTTTCCGTAAATAGTATAATTTCATAGTGCTGACAGCCTATATACCGAATACCACAGTGAAACAGGGGGAACTGTATTATTCTGTATATACTGACAAATCTCTTTGGTTAATGTGCATTCAATAAAGTTAAAATAGCAAATGTTATTAAACCAGGGGAAAAGCACAGTGAAAGTTATTAATGTTCTTTCCTTTGTCGGTGTTATGCATGTGCCACATTTTTTTCCTTTCCTCTAAAAATACAGCTTTATTGAAATAAGACAGGAAGAAAAAAGCTACAGCATAAAAGTGCAATAGCAGAAAAGATGTTTGTTTCGGTACAGTCTCAAATGATGAGAGAGCCTGTTTCTTCTTTCGGGCAGTTGAGAGAGTATTAAATGCTGTTCTGTCTTTTCAGTTAAACAGCAGCATTAAAGATAAAATAAAAGTTTAAGAATTAATAATTTTTCCTTCCTCAGCCAAATGTCCTCCCACATTTTCGAAGTTATGTACCCAGAGGAGGAATTTAAAAAATGACCACCTGGTTTTTCTACCTCCATTTCACAGAACTGCAATATTGTACTTTGTAATTAGCTACATAATGAATCAAATTCGCAAAAACCGCTTGGGGGTCTTTACCTAGAGACGTTTTAGCCCATGTTCCCTCACAGGAGCATCTGTCGGGATGGAAAGCGCCCGTCCCCATGTTGGTGGATGGTCTGTGTTTTGGGGCGCCTCAGCCGATTGCCTGCTTTTTGCTCGTGCTGCATGGGTGCATTATCACTTCGGTGCTGTCAGCCTCCTCAGGGCCCGAAGAATCCAAAAAAGGCAGTTGTCTGCCTCCGGAGGAGCGTCACTAGGCTGTGCTTGCG